>NW_027187280.1:547095-632770 GCF_028583685.1 Petaurus breviceps papuanus | reverse complement strand
AGGGCAGGTGGATGAACTCTGGGCTGAGTCAGAATCACAGCAGTGCACATGTCTCTAGTGCTTAAGATTCACAAAGCACCTTTCTCATAACAGTCCTGTCAGGTGAGTAGCAAAAGGATGATGATTTCCATTTTTCTCAAATGGGCAAACTAATATTCGGAGAGATACAGAAGGAACAATGATAACAACATTCATATAGTATTTATTGTGTGTCAGTAAAGTGTGCTAAGCTCTTTGAAAAAAAATGTCATTCAATTCTCCCAACAACCTATTGAGATAGGTACTATTATTATCCCCATTTTACAGATGAAGAAACTGAGGCAAACAGAGGTTAAGTGACTTGTTCAGGGTCACTTAAGTATTCAAGTGCCAGGATCAGGCTTTGAACCTAAATCTCTAATCTCAAGATTCAGTGCTCTTTCCATACTGTACCATTCTCTGTCTCTCTTTCTCTCTCTGTGTCTCTCTCTCTGTCTCTGTCTCTCTCTGGGTATCTGTCTCTCTGGTCTCTCTCTCTGTCTCTCTTTGTGTCCCTATCTCTGTCTCTGTTTCTCTGTGTCTCCATCTCTCTGTGTCTCTATCTCTATCTCTCTGTCTCTTTCTGTCTCTCTGTCTCTGTCTCTCTGTCTCTCTCTCTGTCTTTCTCTCCCCCCATCGTCTCTCTGAGCTTGAGTTTTATCTTCAACCACCACCTTGCTAGGTGATGGTAATATGAAAGTCATGTTCCTTTCTGAGCCTGTTTCCTCAGAAGAGAAAAGTGGAGATAAATAACATTTACCAAGTATACCTCTCTGGGGTGTGTTGTGAGAATTACATTAGGAACTGAGAGGAGTGGTAACAGTAGCACTGCTTAGCCTATCCATATCGGCTCTATTATTACCAATCAACCACTGGCATCTGGGGGTTTCAGTTTCCCCTATCTGTCCAATGGTGTTGCCCTACTTGTCTCAGAGGACTTTGTGTGAAGGAAATGCTATGTAAGTCTTAAAATACTATACAAATGGAAGGTATGATAATCTTCAGTCACTACTAAGTACTGTCTGAGATGTGGACTCTTGTACTAGGAAATGCTACAGAGAAAGTAACAGATAAATCCCATGACCATGAGGAAGGGGGAGGGCATAAGCATTTATTTAACACCTAATACATATCCTGCACTGTGCTAAGTGCTTTACAAATACCTCACTTGATCCTTACAAAAACCCAGTTAGGCAGGCAGGATTCCCCATTTTACAATTGAGGAAACTAAGGCAGGCAGAGGCTAAGCATTTGAGACTTGAGTTGAGGCTCCAGGCCTGGCCTTGTACCATCGGCACTGTTGCCTCCACGAGGTGCTCACAATATAACTAGGAAGGCCAGACTCAGAGGAGCAGTCAAGTAAGCAATACAGGCCGAGTTATAACCAAGTACTGAATTGGGTGGTGCAAACTTGGAGTGCTAGGAGGCATCTCAGAATCACAAAAACTCAGTCTCTGGGGAAAAAAAAATCAGAGGGTACTGAGTTCAACCTAATTCTTTGACTCAGAATGCCCACACTTGAAGATCTTCAAGGATGGGAAACTCACCACTTCCCAAGACAGTCCAATTCCATTTCTAATTGTTAGGAAGCTGTTTTGTTGTTGTTGAGTTGTTCCAGCTGTATCTGACACTTTGTGACCCATATGGGGTTTTCTTGGCAGAGATAATAGAGTGGTTTGCCATTTCCGTCTCCAGGTTATGTTACAGATGAGTAAACTGAGGCAAAGCAAGTGAAGCGACTTGCCCAGCGTCACACAGCTAGTATCTGAGGCCACATTTAAACTCAGATCTTCCTGATTATAGGCCTGGCTCTCTATCCACTGTACCACTTCACTGCCCCTCTTCTCACTATACCAAGCTCCTTACTAGATGTGGCAGTTTCCTTAACTTTCCACTCTCTGCCACCAGGGTTTTGTGGAGAGAGTGTTAAGTAAATGAAAAAGTGCTGGAGAGTTCTAAGCCCTCATTGTTATGAATAACCGTGTACACAAGAAACTTTGTGGCTAGGCACAGAGCCAGGGATGAGAGAGGACTTAGCTGGTCCTCTATATGGATCCAGCTTTTCCTAACCAAAGAGCTCATTCCCTGTTCTCAGATTTCAGTCTGAGGAGACCACACCTGTGTGGGCAATGAATTGCAACCTGGCCCCGAGAAAGTCTAGGGAGGACCAGAGAGGAGGGGTTTGGAGCAGCTGAGCTGAATAGTCCAAACCACACCCAGGTAAGTTTCTCTCCCTGGAAACAAGCTGTGAGGGAGTTTGGGGGCTGTGGCTGCCTCCAGGGGCTATTTTCAGCCCGCCTGATGAAAGAGTTATTGCTGCTTTGGCTGGGAGGCAGATAATGGGGCCGCTTGTCTCCTTTGGGTGGGGAGGTAGATTCTGAATCTGAGGGCTGTCGATGACCTACGAAAACCTTTGAGGTTGAAGGTGCAAAAGAAAGAATGCTCAACCAGCAGCCAAGGGAGCTCTGTTCTGATCTTGACTCCACTGTGGGCTTGTGCTGCTGTTGGGGGCAGGGGCAGCTTCTTAACCTCTCTGGGTTTTATTTCCTGTACATCAACAATGCTCATGCAGGAATATGATAAGGGATGAAGTAACATAGATATTGTACTCGAGAAGAAGCAGCTCCTAACTAAGTCCACATTAAGAAGTACTAAAAAGAACACTTGAATTTGGAGCCATAGGGTCTGGGTTTCAATCCTGGGTTTGCTGGTTAATAGCTGTGTGACTTTGGGCAGGTCACTTTGTCTCTTGGTCTCAGGTTCCTTATATGTAAAATGAGGAAGTTTGTCCATATGACTCCTATGGCCTTCCAGGTCTAAATCTGTGACTTTAGGAAGATTAGTGCTACTCATAGTTATATGTAGCTTTTCTATACACAAAATGCTTTTCTCAAAACGTAATTTTTCTGTTAGATGGGGAAACTGAGACTCTGAGTCTAAGGTAATCCTGCCAGCAAGTGTCAGAGCTAGGATTCAAATTCAGGTCTCCTGGATCCCATTCCAGTGCTTTTCCCACCATACTAATAAGGTAAATGAAGTCTTGACCCTCAAGGAGCTCACAGTCTAACAATTATTAACAGTATTGATATATGTCCAATAGTTAGTTGTATTAGTTATCATGTTAACCTTATTAAGAGGAGGGAATAAGCATTTATGTATCAACTATTATATGCCAGACACTGTGCTAAGGGCTTTTTACAAATATCTCATTTTGATCCTCATAGCAACTCTGATAAATAGGTCTTATTATTATGTCCATTTTGTAGTTGAGGAAACTGAGGCAAACAGGTTAAGTTACTTGCCCAAGGTTACATAGTATAAATGTCTGAGGCTGGATTTGAACTCGGTCTTCCTGGCTCTAGACCCAGTGCTAGATGCACTCTGCAACTACCTGCCTCTAATTAATATGCACATTTCTCCATGTCTGGAGATGTTCGTTGGTTTAGAGTTGGAAGGCACCCTAGAGCTCACCTAGTACAGTCCCTCCATTTGCAACTGAGGAGACTGAGACCCAGAGAAATTAAAGGACTTGCTCAAAGGCTCACATGCTACAAATAACAGAAGGAAGACTAAACTCAGATTGCCTGATTCCATGTCCAGTGATCCTTCCACTGGACCAGAAAGCATTATGGGAGAAGCTAGAGTACTTGACTGGGAGTCAGGAGCACTTCTAGTCCCAGCTGGGTTACAACCTTGCTATGTGACTTTGAGTAAGCCACTTTCCTTCTCTGGTGCTCAGTTTCCTCATCTGTATAATGGAGGCTCTGTGCCATTCATGGGGTTCTTGTAGGGATAGAATGATAGTCTCCTCCATTAGATTGTAAGCTCCTTGAGAGCAGGGATTCATTTGCCTCTTTTTGTATCCCCAGTTCTTAGTACAGTACTTGGCACATAGAGATTAATTTATATACAATGCAAAAACCCTTGGGGAATAAAAGTCATTGCAGAAATGCATGTTGCTATTCATGAGCTAATATTTTTCTTTCCGACTTGAAATACTTCTCTGAGCCTTGGTTTCCTCATCTGTAAAATAAGGGGGGGGGGTTGCACTCAATGGCCTCTCAAATCCCTTCCAGTTGTAAATCTATGATCCCATGTCTCTTGATTACATCAGTGCTTCTTCCTCCCAAAGCCCTCCTGAGAGCTGAGTACTCCTCAGCCCCATTCTTTTCTCTGAAGGACTTGGAGATGTTGGGAATTCCCCTCAGCCTGTTCAGCTCTCTCTAGGTCACTAACAGGAAAAAGCTGAAGCCCAGGGGAATTCTAGGGTCCCTAGTTCTCACCCCATGATCATTTGCAGTACTGGAGCAGATGACAGATGCTATTTTGGCCCCAGATTGGCAATAAGTTAGGGCTAAGAGTGATGTAAGAGGACACTGCCTCTTGGGCAGAGGGATGGCTGAAAGTGTTCTATGACATCACGAGCCCTCAAATGATTATTTCATACTGTTGAAAGTTGAAAGAGATCTTAAAGAACAGTGTCCAGTATCCCTAATTTTATGGGTGATTAAACTGAGACCCGGGTGAGAGAAGTTATTTGCCCAGGGTCACACAGGTAGAAGTTGAATTTGAATCTAGCCCTTCTTACCACAGATCCAGGGCTCTTTCCATTTGCAGGGTACATGGGATCTCTTGTTTGGACCCTAGTGCACTAGTTAGAATGGGGCGGAACATGCAGGACGTGGTAAGAAGATACTGGTTTTGCCAGCACAGTGCCTTTTACATCCCACTTCTGCCAATCTTGCTACCTGTTTGACATTGGGCAGCTCACCTAATCTCCCAGGTCCAGGGCCTCATTTTCTTCATCTGTAAAATGAAGGGCACATAATTCTCGAGGACTTCTTGGGTCCCTCAGGTCAAAAACTGGTAACCTGTGCTTTTGTTTCCTTATTTAGTTTCATAGCAGCTCTGGGAGGCAGCAGGGCAGATACTATTTTTCCCATATTGCTAACTGGAATCTGAAGCCCAAAGAAGAGGGACAGGACTTACCTAGGAGTTACACAGATAATTGGGGTCAAAACCCTGACCTACTGACACTGAATAGGATTTCCCCCCAATTTTGTTAGTGCTGTTGTATTCTAGTGATCGGGTCACTTGGGACCATGGGGTGAATGGAAGTGGCACTGGACTAGGAATTAGGAGACCGTGGATCAGCTTGGCACTGTCACCAACTGACTGTGACTTTGGACAAGTCATGTCCCTGATCTGCACCTCAGTTTCCCCATCTGTAAAAGGGGCATAACATAACTGCCTCAGAGGTTTTTGTGAGAAGGAATGGGAACTAGGGAATCCTCGGAGGGTAGTGGAAATAATAGTGGCTGACATTTCTATAAGCTTGAAAGTTCACAAAAAGCTTTATGCCTTATTACTGTTTGATCCTCATAACCCTGAGAGTGCTAGTTCGGAGCTGGAGTACTTACTCCCTTGGAATCTTTGCTCTGACATTTACAATAGGTGTGATTGTACCCTTTCTGTCCTTCCCAGGAAAATGAAGGAGCAGGACTAGAAAGGATTTAGAGCTCCTTTGGAGACTGAGATTTTTTTTTCCTTGAGAAGAATAAGAGAAAGTTTAAAACTCTGAGTCCACACACTGACAGCCACTGCCCGTCTGGTTTACCCCACACTGCCTAGGTCTCCAGTGTCCTGAGTCTCTACTACGGTCCTGGAGCGGGACAGAGGCGAGACGAGGAGGGGCTATGGGGAAAACAAGAACTGTCCAGCTCCCCTGGTGTTCACACCCTCTTGGGTATGCAGGGACAACCAGTTGGCGCCCAGGGACACTCACCCTTGGTCATGTTCTTGGTTCTTCGGGATTCGTCTGGGACAGAGCTAACACGCGCTTCAGGCTGCACCCACGGGCGGCAACAGCAGTAGCGGGCAGAAGAAGCCAGCGGCTTTCTGAGCTGTCGCGGACAGCACATTTATACCCCCTGAGGGCTGGCGGGAGACCAACCTTCCCTCCCCCAACATCCGCCCGAGGTGAGACGTAAGGCTGCCTGGGTAAGAGCCCAAGTCAGAGAGGGAGGGGGACAGAGTAGAAACCACACCCACTTTGCCAAGGCCAAGTGGAGGCCGAGGGCTTCCAGGAAAGTTTCCCAATCTGAGAACCCCCTCTATTCTCCCTTTTCCGGCTTTTATTCCCTATACTTCCCTAGTAAGACCCCAGACAATGGTCACACACCGACTCCCGTCTTCATCCCCTCCCTAGTTTCTTGCAGCATACTGTAGTGGCGAAAGCCTGAGATTTGGAGGCTAAAGACGTGAATTTGAATCCCGGCTCTACAGTTAGCTGTGCAACCTTAGGCAAGAGACTTCATATCTCTAAGCCTCAGTTTCCCTATCTGTAGAATTAACGGGTTGAACTAGATGGCTTCTAAGGTTCCTTTTAGCTGTGAACCTATGATTCAATGAAATGATCAAACACTTCCACAAAGTGTAGGTGCTCTTCATGGGTGCTGGTCCTAGATCTCCTCTACAGCTTGGGGATGGGGGCGAATGGATTAGGGAAAGGTTGAAACTTGGAGATAGGGAATAAGTAACGGACGTTTGACCTCTCCAGAGGACTCCTCTGCGGAGGACTCCTCTTCCTTCTTGTCAGAGAGTTGGAGCTCTGGCTTCAGTTATCCGCTTGTCAGGAAGCTCCGCAAGACAATGCTGTGAGCAGGTCATCAAGACGTGAACATTGCGCCTCCCTGCGTTTAGAAATAGAGTCCCCCCCCCCCCCCCCCCCCGCTAATGTGACCACCCCCCTAGATCGAAGCTTTCTGAGAAGTCAGCTGATTTAGGGACAAGTCAGTGCTTATTTTCTGACTTTAAAAACTTGTTCCAGTCGACTGCTGGTCTTGCCCTACTCCTGTGACTGAATGTATTTGAAATCACAGGACTGGTGGGTGGGCCCAGGTCCATGCAGCTAATTTAGGGCCATAGGAGATGCTACTGGAATAGGGATTAGGAGACTTGGATCAGCCTGGCACTGTCATTAACTGACTGTGGCTTTGGGCAAGTCATGTCCCAGTTATGCACTTCAGTTTCCCCATCTGTAAAATGGGCATAACATAACTGCCTCTAAGATTTTTGTGAGTAGGAATGGGAAGTAGGGAATCCCCAGAGTGTAGTAGAAATAATAGTAGCTGACATTTTTATAATGCTTGAAAACTTGCAAAAATTATTTCTCAAGGGGCAAGCTGAACAAATTACTCTACCAAGTTGCAGCATACCCTCCAGGGCCAGCTACAAGTGCACTGTGAAATCAGCCCACAGAGCCCCAGCTGCCTTTAATAACAGGACCTTTCTGTTTTACTGAGGAAAAAAAAAAACACTGAGGCTCAATATGCTTCAGGTCATAGAGCTAGTAAGTGCATATCCAGGATTCAAGCTCAGGTTCTTCTCCAAATTCAGTGCCCCTTCTTCATCCCCCATACGAATTTCTCCTGACTCTGAACTTTCAAAGCTCTTTATACATATTTCTCACCTAATACTTAACTATTTTGGTTTGTATTATTTTATTATAGGGCTCTATTTTGAGGTCATGAGGTTTAGAGCAAGAAAGGATCATAATTTGTATTATTTGTTACTTAGCATTATTTTAGTAAGATGGGAAAAACTCTGGATTTAGAGTCAGAGGACTTGGGCTCGAAGCTTGGCTCTGACATTAATTACATTGGGTAATTACTCTCTGGGTCTCAGTTTCCTTTTTTCTCAGTTTTCCAGTAAAAGGAAGGCATTAGACTACATGATCTCTAGGGTCACTTCCAGCATTAAATCTATACTTCTCAGTATGTCCACGTCTCAGGTTTTCTCCACCCAAATTCTCATGAGTCCATAAATTCACAAGGGATGGGATTCGTTCTCATTCATGATTGCATACTCTACTCACTGAACATGTACCACTTCCTCTAAGTAGCTCCCCGCAGTATTCTCCACTACCCCAAGCTGGAAAGAATCTCTTCTTCCTACAACTTTCCTAGCACTTCATCCATGTAGATATTCCCCCCACTAAAGCAGACTATGATCACTCTACAACTTAATAGATTATACTTTCTGTGTCTGGAAGTATTGATCTCCCCATGAACAACCTGGTGACCAGTTTTGCAGCACTTTGCCTGCCCACCAGTGACAGACATAGTTTATGGAAAGTCTGTACTCCATGCCTTTACAACTTGGTAGGACCTTTGAGAACTTTCATTTTCCTGGAATGGCCTTGGAAAGTCCAGCCTCACCTCTGCCTCTCATTGAGGCTTCAGAGAAGTACATTAATGGAGGATACTTATTATGTAATTTGTATTATTGCTACTTGTGCTTGTGTCCCATTCTCCTTTTCGGACTCCCCTAAGTTCTTTGAGACTAGGGACCATGTTTGGTTTCATCTTGGTGTCTTTATTTTTGTCTAACTCAAGGTTGTGCATATAGCAAGTGTTTAGTGAATATTTTCTAAATGAATGAATTTTATTTTTCTTTACCTCATCATCAGTGGGAATAGGTCAGAAGGGAAAGCTGAAAGCATTTACTCACAATTCTGGAGAAGCTCTCTCTACAAAAAGGAAAGAATTCACCCAGGTCATCAGAATCATCTCCCCACCACAGCCCATTTTCCCTGTAATTAGAATCTTTGGAAATGAGTTTTCCAACCTCTGACCATTCATATCACTTTGAAACGTCTCATAATCCCCTCATATTTTATTTTGAACTATAGTAAAAGGCAGCTACCTTGGCTTGATAATAGCAATTCTTCTACCAGGAGTCAAGAATGCGTCATCACCTTTCTCCTTCACCTTTGCCATCCTCCACTTCAAATCAGAGAACAGGCTGCTGGAATGCAGGCCCTGGGCAAGGGAAACAGACATTCCCACTTCCACTGAGGATGACAAGATTGATCTCAGAACAGGTTGTGACAGGGTAAAGGGAGAGAGTTCAGAGGGAATTGAGTTAAAGTTGGAGGTAGTGGCAAAGTATTGGTACCAAGGTCACAAGATCTTGGATCTAGAACTGAAAAGGATCCCAGAGACCATCTCTAGAGGTGGGGAACCTGCAGCCTCTAGACCACACGTGGACCTCTAGGTCCTCAAGTGTGGCCCTTTGACTGAATCCAAACTTCACAGAACAAATCCCTTTAATAAAAAAATTTGTTTTGTAAAACTTGGACTCGGTCAAAAGGCCACCATACTCAGGGATGTAGAAGGCCACATGTGGCCTCGAGGCCACAGGCTCCCTACCCCTGAGTTCAATCACTTCATTTTATAGAGGAGGAAACTGAGGCCAAAGGTCATATAGGCTCCAAGTATAAGAGACTGAATCAGGAATCCCAGTGCTCTGACTCCAGAACCAGTACTCTTTTCAATGTACCCGAATGTCTCCTTCACAAATGTAAAAATATGGTTAGACCTGATCCTTCTCCCAAAGGCCCAGCTGAAAGTAAGAAGTATCACAGAATGGATTTTAGAGATCACTTAATCAAGCAATCTTTATCCTGGGTTCTGTGACCTTGTTTTTTATATAATTGATTTCTTTTGTAAACCTGTGTATTTTATTTTGCATGTTTAAAAAAAAACATCATTCTGGAAAGGGATCCAGAAGTGTTTCCAGCCTGCCAAAAGAGTCTGTTATACAGAAAAAAAGTGAAGAACCCTGATTTAGTCTGACTCCTCATTTTACAGATGAGGAAAGTGAGACCCATAAAAGGGAAGGAATCTGGCCAAGGCCACGTGGGGAGTGGATAGCAGAGTTGAGATCTGATCCTAGGTCCTCTGACCCCAAACTTAGTGCTCTTCCCATTATGCTATTAGATCTTTGGGATGCTGGGCCAGCTAGCTCCCAGCAATACTGGAGGCAGGGGAAATGAGGCTAAATAATTTTGGAGCAGCCTCTGTATGGGGTTTTGGTCCTTGTATGGCTTAACATAATAGGGCAGGGCACATAGTAGGCACTCAAGACTTATGTAGTCTAATATCCATGAGGACTGCACGTCAGTTTGCAACCTGTGTAAGAGGGCCCAGTCTTTGGAGTGACTTAAGGAAGCAAATTAATCTCTCTAGGGTCTAGAGCTTTGGTATGATATTTGGTGGGGGTCAAGACCAGCATAAGGGGCTAGAATGGCTACCTCCTTCTGCTTCCAAACAAAAGCCTGTGTATTGTTATTACCTGTTACTCCATCACTCATTCCTTCCAGTTTAGAAGAGATTTTTGGCTGGAATGAGGGTGAGAAGCTGTGTAGTCTAGTAGTAATCTAGGCTGTGCTATGTTCTACTTGTATGACCTTGGGCAAAGCACTCGGACTGCTGTTTCCTTATCTGTAGAATGAAGGGGTTAGAGGATATGATCCCTGAGGTTCTTTCCAGCTCTGCATCTCATGACCTCAAGATAGAGTCCCATGATAAAATACATATGGGGGAAAGCTGGGGGAGGGAGGATGTCAGGAAGCACAGGGAGGGTTGTCATGCCTGACATGTTAGCATTTCAGGCCAACAACTTAGGTAGCCAGGTAATTTTCTCAGTTGTCACCTAACATCTTAGGCATTGACTGACATAATAATTATATTGATCCCTTTTAATTCTTTGCTTTTTCATTCATTTATTCATTCATATTTCTATAGAAGAATAAACTAAGGCTTATAAAGGCAAAGTGACTACCAGGGCTACATAGGTAGTAAGTGTCAGATTGCTTAGTCCCTAATTAATACTAAAATAGGAATAAAAAGACGTGACAGAGTAGAGGGTTATCTGGAATGGGAAGATGATTAGAATGGGGAGGAGGGAGGAGAGGGACACTGCTTGAGAGGTGAGATGATGCCTTTTTTTTTTCCATTTATAACTTAACAAGAAGGCAGAACTGCAATGCCTCAAGACAAAAATGAGACAACAGAGTTAGAAGGGTCCTGGGAACATAGAATGTCAGAGCTAGAAGGGCCCTTAGAATGTCAGAACTGGAAGAAAAATTAGAACATAGAATGTTTAGGCTGAAAGGGATATGGACAATAGAGCATAGAACATACAAAGTTAGAGATGGAAGGATCTTTAATAATCCAACCCCTTCATTTTGCATATGAGAAAATTCAGAAATGTCATTACCTGCAAGGTCTCATAGCTAATGGATTACAGAGCTGAGACTCAAAACCAGAGTTACTGATTTTGCCAAAGACTAGCTCTGCTGTGAACTCTGGGTACCTGGAGGCCTGTCCCAGGTCCAGATCTACATCATGCCCATCTGGGGGGTGGCCTATCAGTCCTTCCTCAGTGACTTACTACTCCTGAGACTTTAGGAAGGGTAGAGGGAAAGGCAACATCTACAGGAACCATTTGTTTAGTTGTTTCAGTTGTGTCCAACTTTTCATGATCCCATTTGGGGTATTCTTGACAAAGATACCAGAGTGGTTTGTCATTTCCTTCTTCAACTCATTTTACAAATGAGGAAATTGAGGTAAACGGTTAAATAACTTGCTCAGGGTCACACAACTCGTAGGTGTCGGAGGCCACATTTGAACTCATGAAGATGAGTCTTTCAAATTCCAAGCCCAGTGCTCTATCCACTGCACCACCTAGCTCCCCATAGGAATCACATTTTTCTAATTAGAAAGTAGGACATATTCTGACAAAATCTATTCATAGGATCATAGGATTCAGCATTGGAAGGGGTTGTAGACATCACCTAACTTACCCTATTCATTTTACAAATGGGGGAACTTAGGCCCTGAGAGGCTAAGTGATTTGCCTGAGGTCACACAGGCAGCAAACAAAAGGACCTTTGACTCCAGATTCATTTCTCTTTCCTTGGGCAAAAGCTTTGTAAGCTTTCATTTTCTTTTCTTGAAATTAGTAAGGGTTGATGTGTGGGCATATCACAAAGCCACTCATCCCCCAGGCAAATTCTGGCTTATGTCTCTGGAATTCATAAAAAAAAAAAAAGTTCCAGGTTTTGACACAAATAAACTCCAGATCCCGGATATGACATAATGTGAGATCCGTGTTGGGTGAACCCCACATGTATGAATCTGGATCCTGGCCAATGG
Organism: Petaurus breviceps papuanus; assembly: GCF_028583685.1. Classification (NCBI taxonomy): domain Eukaryota; kingdom Metazoa; phylum Chordata; class Mammalia; order Diprotodontia; family Petauridae; genus Petaurus; species Petaurus breviceps. The sequence goes on along the minus strand of NW_027187280.1, from coordinate 620,750 downwards.
ATTTACCTCCAAAGTAAGAGAGCCAAACCGCATCCCTCCCCTGGCACATTCCGAACTTCTCGTAAAGTAGCCACAGTGTCTATGGGCTCAGAATAGAGAGGGCTCATAAAACTGTAGACCGTTAGTATTTGCCTGAAACAAGTGTATTCAGCTGTGTTCCATGATTGTTCAGGGGCCTCCCTCTCCCACCTGTTTGTTAAGGGGGTAGGGGACCTGGAAGGCAGGAGGCCTGGATTTTCCCTGGGCTTCACCACTGCCTTCCTATGTGATTTTGAGCAAGTAGAACATGGACCCAGACAAAAGCTAGGGGAGAGGCCCTGCTCTATCCATTGACTCACTGAGTAGTGGAAAAGGGACCAGGGTTGATGTCAGGAAGCCTGGGTTCTATTCTTGGTTCCAACAATTACTATCTGTGTGACAATGAGGAAAGCATTGTACGTCCCTGGAACTTACTCAGTTTTTTCATCTGTAAAATAAGGTTATAATAATTACCATCTTCATGTATTTGAAAAGCTGTTATGTTGAAAAGGGGCCATGGGATCATAGATTTAGGAGAACCTTAAAGTACAGGTGGGAAGTACAGTGAACAGAGTGCCAGGCCTGGGGTCCAGAAGGCTCATGTTCCTGAGTTCAAATCTGGCCTCAGACACTTACTAGCTGTGTGACCCTGGGCAAGTTACTTCACCCTGTTTGCCTCAGTTTCCTCATCTGTGAAATGAGCTGGAGAAGGAAATGGCAAATCAATGCAGTATCTCTGCCAAGAAAACCCTAAATGGGGTCTTGAAGAGTCAGACACGTTTGAAAAACCACAGCAACAACAACAAAAACCTTGTAGATCACTGAGTCTAGCTACAGATGAAAACACTGAGGTTCATAGAGAGAAAAAGGTTTTCCTGCAGTCTCCTAGATCCTAAGTAGCAGTGCAGGGATTAAAACCCAGATCCTCCGACTTCAAATCTAATGCTTGTACTATTAATAATAATAAGAGCAAGTATACAGCACTTTATAATTTGGAAAGCTACTTATAAATATTATCTCACTTGGTCCTTGCAACAGCCCCTGGAAGTAGAAGCTGATAAAGAAACTGAGGCAGAAAGAGGTTAAATAACTTGCCAAAGTCACATAGCTAATAAGTGTTTGAGGCTGGATTTGAATTCAGATCTTCCGGACTCTAGGTCCAGTACTATATCCACTGTACTACCTTGTTGCCTCTCAACACTCGGTCATCAAGCATTTACTATTTTCCAGGCACTGTGCTAAGGCCTAGGGATACAAAGAAATATAAAAACATACTCAATTGTCTCAAGTAGCTCACATTCTAATGGGTGAGACAACATGCAAATCGTTGTACAAGTAGGATATGTACCATGTACATGGAAAGTTCTGTAGAGAAGACAGCAGTAGTGTGGGAAGGGGAGGGAAAGTGCAGGGAAAGGGGAGACCAGGAAAAGCTTCCTGCAGCAAAAAGTTGGCTTTGAGTTGAGTCTTGAAAAAAGCCAGTGAAACCAGGGGGCAAAAGTGTGGAGGACAGGCATTCCAGGCATGAAGGACAGCCATTGAAAAGGCAAGGATGGAGTGTGTGAGAAACAAGGAAGCCAGTGTAGCCGGATCATATAATACATAGAAAGGAGAAACATGTAAGAAGAATGAAAAGACAGGATGGGGCCAAGTTGTAAAAGGCTTTGAATGCCAAACAGAGGATTTACCTTTTGATCTTAGAGGTAATAGAGAGCTGCTAAAGGAGTTTATTGAGTTGGGGGGAGGAGGACAGCAGAGCTGTGATATCATCATTTCAGCATTTTAAGGAAACTTCTTTGGCAGTTGAGTGGAAGATGAATTATAGTGGAGAGAGATGAGATCATGCAGCAGATGACTGCAGTAGTTTACACACGAGGTGATAAGAGTCTGCATCAGAGTGGCAGCTATTTGTGTGCAGAGAAGGGGCTATATATGGGAAATACTGTGAAGGTGGAAATGACAAGACTTATCCATGGATTAAACCAGAGTTGGAACTAGTGGGTAGGCAAGGTAGGCAGCTGCTGAGGTGAAAGAGACGGGAGAAGGGGAGCTGGGGGATGCCTTCTAAGGTAGTGAGTTCCTCATTATTGAAAGTGTTCAAGCAGATGCTCTATCCATCATCACTTGTCAGGGATGCTGTAAGAAGGGATTCCTGTTCAGGTCCAGGTTAGACTCAATGATCTCTAAGGTCTCACTCGATACTGAGATTATGTGATTCTAATATATTGCCTACCTCATTGGCTTGATGTGAGGAAAGCTTGGGAAGCTTTAAATGATTCTAGAATGTGACTTAAAATAATCAAATTGGAATTATAATAACAAAAACAATATATGATATATCATTATAATATACTATGTTATATATTATATAATTATAATAATAGCTCATATGTCTATCATATTTTGAAGCACTTTTTTCATAAACAAAGAAGTCAGTAATACAAGCATGAGGACGTGTGGCATAGTGGAAAGAACACAGATATATAAGGAACTGATTCAAATATATAAGAATAAGATCCATTACCCAATTAATAAATGGTTGAAGGATATGAACAGGCAGTTTTCAGAGGAAAAAATCCAAACTATCAATAGTCATATGAAACAATGTTCCAAATCACTATTAATTAGAGAAATGCAAATTAAAACAACTCTGAGGTACCACATCTCACCAGTCAGATTGGCTAAGATGAAAAAACAGGAAAATGATAAATTCTGGAGAGGATATCGAAAAATTGGAACACTAATGCATTGTTGGCGGAGCTGTGAACTAATCCAACCATTCTGGAGAGCAATTTGGAACTATGCCCAAAGGGCTATAAAAAAGTGCATACCTTTTAACACAGCAATACTACTTCTGGGGCTGTATCCCAAAGAAATCACAGAAGTGGGAAAAAGACCCATATGTATAAAAATATTTATAGCAGCTCTATATGTGGTGGCAAAGAATTGGAAATCAAGGGTCTGCCCATCAATTTGGGAATGGCTAAACAAGTTGTGGTATATGAATGTAATGGAATACTACTGTGCTATTACAAATGAGGAGCAGACAGACTTCATAATAACTTGGAGAGACATATATAAACTTATGCTGAGTGAAGAGAGCAGAACCAGGAGAACTTGGTACACAATTATAGGTACATTGTATGTGTGATGACTAACTTTGACAGACTGGACTCCTCTCAGTAATGCAAGGTTAGAAGACAACTACAAAAGACTCATGATGGAAAGGGAAACCCACATCCAGAGAAAGAACCACAGCATCTGCAGATTGAAGCAAACTATTTGCTTTCTCTCATTTGTGTTTTGTTTTGTTTTATCCCTTCTTCCTCATTGTTCAGCCCATTGACTTACTCAAATGGCAAAAGAGGCTCAAAAAGCCAATGAGGAGAAGAATGCCTTTAAAAGCCGAATTTGCCAGATGGAAAAAGAATTTCAAAAGCTCAGTGAAGAGAATCATTCCTTCAGAATTAGATTGGAGCGAAAGGAAGCTAGTGACTTTATGAGAAATCAAGATACTATTAAACAGATCCAAACAAATGAAAAAATAGAAAGCAATGTGAAATATCTCATTGGAAAAACCACTGACCTGGAAAATAGATCCAGGAGAGATAATTTAATAATAATTTAAAAATTATTGGACTACCTGAAAGCCATGATCCAAAAAAGAACCTAGAAATCATCCTTCAAGAAATTCTCAAGGAAAATTGCCCTGATGTTTTAGAACCAGAGGGCAAAATTGAGGTTGAAAGAATCCACTGATTACCTCCTGGAAAAGATCCTAAAAAGAAAACTCCTAGGAATATTATAGCCAGGTTCTGGAACTCCCAGATCAAGGAGAAAATATTACAAGCAGCCAGGAAGAAACACTTTGAATATTGTGGAAACACAATCAGGATAATACAAGATCTGGCAGCTTTTACACTGAGGGATTGAAGGGCTTGGAATATGATATTCTGTAGGTCAAAGGAGCTGGGATTAAAACCAAGAATCACCTACCCAGCAAAACTTAGTATCATGTTTCAGGGGGAAATATGGTCATTCAGTGGAATAGAGGACATTCAAGCATTCTGGATGAAAAAACCAGAGTTGAATAGAAAATTTGACATTCAGATACAAGAAGGAAGAGAAGCATGAGAAGGTAAACAGGGAAAAGAAATCATAAGGGACTTATCAAAGTTGAACTATTTATATTCCTACATGGAAAAATGATAATTGTAACTTATGAAACTTTTCTCAGTATGAGAATAGTTGAAGGGAATAGAAATGTGTGTATATATACATATATATGTATGTATGTATACATACATATATGTCTATATAGGAGGGCATATGGCCATATGAATACATATGTGAATATGTGTATATATATGTACAGGTATACATAGACAGAGGGCACAAGACCAATTGAATAGGAAGGGATGATACTTAAAAGGTGAAATTGAGAGGTGAGAGAGGAATATAATGAGAGGAGATGGGGGAGACAGAATGGGATAAATTATATAGAAGAGGAAGGGAAAACTGTTACAACAGAGGGGAAGAACAAGAAGGCAAAAGGGAAGGAGACAACCTTATTCTAATTGAATTTGGCTTAGGGAGGAGATGATATATGTGCTAAATAGGGTATCTCACTCTACAAGAGAGTAGCAGGGTAGGGGATGAGAGGGGGGATGATGGAAGGGAGGGCAGGCTGTGGGGGGGGAGGGAAGTTGGAAGCACACACTTTTGAAAAGGGACAGAATCAAGGTAGATGATAGTAGAAGTGGGGGGTGGGATAGGATGGAAGGAAATATAGTCAGTCTTTCACAATATATCCACTATGGAAATATTTTGCATAGCTACACATGTACAATCTATATTGAATCGCTTATCTTTCCAGTAAGGGTGGGTGACAAGGGAGGAAGGGAAAGAATCTGGAAATCAAAGTTTTAAAATCAAATTTTTAATATATATATACATACATACATATATATATATATAAAATGATGATGATTATTATTTTACATGTAACTGGGAAATAAGAGATACAGGCACTGGGGCATGGAGATCCACTGTGCCCCATTGGAAAGTCAGAGGGGAGATGGGTGAAGATATTGGATAGAGCAGATTGGGGGAGGGGATATTCAGTGGGATTGCTGTTTTGGGGTAGTGGGTAGGGGAAAAATGGGGAGAAAATTTGTAACTCAAAATCTTGTGGAAATGAATGATGTAAACTAAAAAATAAAAAAAAGAGAGAAAAAAAACATAACGTGCAATATGAAGGTATTTGTAGAACCTATATTTGATTACATGCCCCTAAGGGGGGGGGGGATGTAGGAAGAGAAAATTTGAAACTTAAGAGATTGTGGAACTGAATGTTGTAAACTAAAAGTAAATAAATAATTTTTTTTAAAGAACACTGAATTTAGAGGCAGAAAAAAAGAAAACACAGTATTTACAAAGAATTTGCTAAATTCCATAGAAGAGCCAGTAATTGTATATTTGGGACTGAGCCAAAGACTTAGCTAATAGGAGCTGAAGCAGACATGAAGCAAAATGTCTTGCATAATTTCTAAGAACTTCAGGTGAATGTACACCAGTTTGTCAATGTCAGCTGGAATTGGACCACAGCCCAATGTGTCGTGGGTCCCATTTTCCTCATCTGTAAAATGTGTATAGGGCTTCCTGTCTTGCTTCCCTTCCTAAAAAATCAAGAGGTTCCAGTGTGGTATTGCTTGGGCAGGCATTTTGAAGAATATGGCTTGGGATTGGGCAATATTTCCATTCTGTCCAACCTGAGTGATAAGGTTCTTCTCACTTTCATCTTTGGCTGTCATCTTTCCAGAGCCAAGGCTGCCCTTTGTGGAGCCTCACTGAAGATCAAGAGTAGGTGAGCTCCCTCAGTTCTGTGCCATGTTTCACCCATATTAGGACTTACCAGTCTGTTTTGAGCAGCCAAGAGTAGAGACGCATACAACTCCTTTGCCTGGCATTTAAGGCTCTCCACAAACTACTTCTGATGTCTGATTTCAATTTCATGGCTTTTCACACCACCTATATTTGGGTCACACTGAATTGCTCATTCCCTTCTTAAGTCCTCCACTTTTCTATCCCTTTGCTTTTGTTTATGTCAATATTTCTTCCTGGGATACTCTATAGCCACAGATTAACATCCTTTCTGTCCTTCAAAGAACAATTTGAGAACTCCCTTTTCCAGGAAGCCCTCCTGATTTCTCCCAGCCAGAATGAAGTATTCTTTCTCCTAACCCTCAGAATGATTTATTCTCCTGTGCACACCTCACATTCTTCCTTGTGCTATTGTTAGTTGCCTTGTCTCCTCTGTTAGATTATAGAGACTGAAAGGCAGAAGGACACAGTGGGAAATGCCCCTGAAGAGAACACTGACCTTTGAGTCAGGAAATCTAGGTTTGAATCCTAGCTCTTCAGCTTACTAGCTGTGTGACCTTGAGCAACTGCTTAACATAAGCTGCAGTTTCCTAATCTGTAAAATGAGGAACTTGGACTAGATCAGAAGTCCTCTATGTTTTTTTTTCTTTTAAATTTTATTTTTTTCAATGAATAACAATTTATTTTTTCCCTCCCTCTTGCCTTCCCCTGTTGAACAAAGGAAAAGAAAAACACATCATCCTTTGTAACAAATAGTCATAGTCAAGGAAAACTAATTCCTGCGCTGGCCATGTCTTCTCAAAATATGTACCCTGAGTCTATCACTTGTATGTCAGGAGGGGGTAGCATGTTTTATCATGGGTCCTCTGGAATTGTGATTAGTCATCAATGGATCAGAGTCTTTACAATGATGTTCTTATTGTAGAAATTGTTCTGGTTTTTCACACTTCACTCTGCATCATTCATAAAGGTCTTCCCAAGTTTCTTTGAAACCAATCCCATCATTTCTTACAGTACAATAGTATTCCACATTCATTTACCATAATTTGTTCAGCCATTCCCCAACTAATGGGTACTTATTTTGGTTCCAGTTTTTTGCTACCATATAAAAGTTGCTAAAAACTATTTGTGGATATATGCATCCTTTTTTTCTTTCTTTGTAAATCAGGGGTTCTCTACCCTTTTTGATGTCATAGGCCCCTTTGGTAGTCTGGTGAAGCCTATGGACCCCTTCTCAGAATCATTGTTTTTAAATACATAGAACAAAATAAATGGCATTACAAAGAAAACCAATTATGCTGAAATATAGTTATCAAAATACTACCCCCCCAAAGCTAAATTCATGAACCTGAGGTTCAGAGCCCCTGGAGGTGATCTTTAAGGTTCCTTCCACCTGTGGCGTTCTCTATTCTAAGGATCCTAAGACTAGAGGAGGAAAGAACCTCAGAGGTCATGTAATCTAACCATCTCATTTTAATAAAAGAAGAAACTGAGGCCCAGGAAGGCTAGGCACACAGGTACTAAGCATCAGTGACAGGATTTGAACCCAGGTCCTATAACTCTAGACTCTAAGACCTTCTTTCTTGTCATGACTCTGAGTTATTAGCTACATGGCCTGAACAAATTATTTCCCCTCTTTAGACCTAACATTCTCCTCTGCAAAATAAATGAAATAATCCCTACTCTGCCTAACTCACATGATTGTGAGGAACATATGAGTTCACAGGGTAGGGGTAGAGCAGATGTATGTATCTGCCCATTCTATCTAATTCTAAGACAGCTTTGAACTTGAGTTCAATCCCTGTTTAGCAATTTAGGAGACAGAATTTCCAAGTTGACTCATTGCTGGCCATTGGAGAGTTCTTCCTTAGGAAATGTGACTTGTTGGCATATAATCCATTAGACTGTAAACTCCTTGAGGGCAGGGACTGCCTTTTGTTTCTTTTTGCATCCCCAGCACTTAGCACAGTGCCTAGCACATAGTAGGGACTTAATAAATGTTTATTGATTTGGCATATTACCTGACTTATACCTCTTCTCCCTCAATCAATTCTGAGAGAAATGAGATTGTCTTAGGAAGGATCTTATTATAAAAATTTAAGGCTGAAGGAGAAACTGGTTTGCCTTTGTTATATCCTGAATTTAGATTCAAGGAACATTCTTTGAGTATCCACTGAATGCCCATTTCTGGGCTAGGTGCTTTGGAGAAGGAACAAATAAATGAGATATGAGCTCTCTCTGCCTTTAAGGACCTCACAGTCTAGTAGGAGAGATCAGACATGAATGGATACAAATAGCTATAAAACAAGACAGACCATGACAAGTAAGCAGGAAAAATGTAAAGTACTATGAGGTTACAGGAACAAATGTTCACTAGGAGAAGGGAGATCAGTAATGGCTTGATGCAGGAAGAAGCACTGGAGGTCAGCCTCAAAGGATGGGTAGGATTATGGTGATGGAGGTAGAAGAGGGAGAATGGGGGTTTGGAAAAGAACCCAAGATGTGGAGGTGGGAAAAAGTAAGATGTCAAGGGCCCTGGAGCTGTTCAGTTTCACTGAAATGTAGAGCACAGGGAGGTGGCATTATTTAGGTATTCAAAGATTATAGGGTTTAAAGTCTAAATCTACCAATTTACAGCTGAAAGAGACCACAGAGACCATCAAGTCCAACGCCATTGGAAGGTAAACTCCTTTCCAGCAGGGATTGTTTCATTCTTTGTACTTTTATCCCCAGAACCTGGCAAATAGTAGTTGCTTAATAAATACTTGTTAACTAGTGAAAAAACCACCCCATTTTAATTTTACAGACGAGGAAAGTGAAACACAGAGAAGTTAAGGGATTTACCCAGGGTCATACAATTAAAGTATCTGAGCCAGGATTTGAACCCAGATTTTTCTGCCTCCAAGTTCCAGATTATGGAGGGCCTTGAATGCCAGAGTAAGTAGTTTAGGGATTCTTCAGTACATAACAGAGAGCCATTGAAGATTTCTGAGCAGGGTCATATAGGATTGTTGGATTTAGAGCTGGCAGGGACCAAACAGAATATCTAGACTGACTTTTACAGATATAGAAGCTAAATTCTAGAGATGTGAAATGTGTCTTTCACCCTCCTAGAGTGAAGGCTGTACCTTGTGTCATGGAGCAGGTGATTTGCCCAAGGTCACAATTAGGGGCAAAGACAGGATTCAAACCCAAAATTCTTTTGATTCCAAATCAGTGCTGTTTTCAGTGCACCACAAAGAGGAAGGGAATGTTATTTATTAAGTGCCTACTATGTTCCAAGCACTATGCTAAGCAACCAATTACCAATATCCCATTTGAACTTCCCAACAACCCTGTGAAGTAGGTGCTGTTATGATCACCATTTTACATTTGAGGAAACTGAGGCAGGCAGAGGTTGAAGGACTTCAAAGAGGCATCTAAGGCTGTATTTAAACTCAGGTCTTCCTGACTCCGGGATCACCTAGCTGCCTTGTAATGCCACAAGTGACCCAAGTTTGGCTCCAGGAAGATGACTGGGGCACCATTTGCAAGGTGACATGGCTAGATGAACTCTTGGAGGCAGGGAGACCAGCAAGGAGGCTGCTTATTACCAGAGTTAAGGGAGGGGTGATAACGACCTTTGCTAGGGAGCAGCTATGGGTCCAGAGAATGAGTTCAAGTAACGTATGGATAGAATTGACCCAACTTTTGATGTGTAACATGAAAAAAAGGAAAGAAGTCAAAGAACCCAATGTTATTCTACATTTATGAGCATACTTTATGACTACAAAGCCCCATTGATAAAAATAGGGAAGTCAGGAAGATGAGCTCGTTTCAGGGAAGGAAATGATAAATCGAGTTTCAGACATTCTTTCTAGAAAAGAGGTACTTCAACCATCTGTTGGACTTCATAGAAAAAAAATCTGGCAAAAGCTCTATCTGAAGGAAGTCATGGAATGGGGAAATTAGACTAGATGGGGAGGAAAAAGAGAATGATAATTACGTGTCATTCTTCTATAATGCTTTAAAGCTTACAAGGCACTTTCCTCATCATGACCCCGAGAGGTGGGAAAAGCAAGAATTATTATGCCCATTTTACTGATAGGAAAGCTGAGGTTCGGGTCACACAGGAAGCTAGGGTCAGAGTCAAAAATTTCTAAAAGACCTTCCAGTTATAATAATTGTAATAATTCCTTATACATAAAATACAAATAAATATAAATATCTTTCCAAAGCAACCCCAACACACTATTCCCATGATCTTCACAATAGTCATGTGAAGAAGATTGGGTAGGAATTATTATATACATTTAATAGGTAGGGAAACTGAGCGGAAGGGAAGGGAAGTGGCATGTTTCTTGATTTGATCTGTCAATTAGGTACCTTGTCTTTGACTCCCCCCCCCAAGTCTTCTTCTTGATCAACCTTCTAGATTCCTCCTAAAGTCCAGGTATACACTCTCTCCTGATAATGAGTTTGCTCTCTCTTCCAAGGAATATTAAAAGTCTGAGGAAATAGTGAACTCAACAACAACCCTCCTCTCTGGCGGTATTTGCTATTTACTGACTATATGACCTTGGGCAAATGGCTTAATGTCTCTGGACCTCATTTTCCTCATCTATAAAATGATGGGATTGGTTTAAATGACTTCAAAGTCCCTTTCAGTTCTAAATCTATGATCCTATGGTTTTGGTTCTAGTCTTATAAATAAGCCAGAGTTAGATGGGTATGGTGTGGTTTGAGGGAAGCCCTCCTTCTTCGGAAAATGCCTACCACTGACCTTCCTCAGGACCTGAAAGAACCCCATTCACACATCATAAAATATTGAGGTCTCATTCAATAATTGACTTTGGTCTGGTAACCACTAGGTGAATGAAAAGGGGGACTTTTACTTGACTTCTGAGTTGGAATTGGGTTGTATTCAAAAGGAACCCACCAAAATGAGCCTCCCCTAAGCTGCATGGCTGTGTTGGAGTGAGGGGGCAAGGACTTCTGTAGGCCTTTCAGTGGAGAGAGATCCCTGGGAGGTCATCTCCCTACCAAGACTGTTGCTATGTGGCTCAACACCCTGCTGTGGCTTCCATCTATACTACATCTATGCTTTCTTGCCTTAGGTAAAGGAACTTTGGAAGTGGTTACGACCTTGTGAACTTTGAAAGGTTGTAATGGTGAACTACCAGAGATCTGTGAGCTGGAGATCCTATCCATATTGGAGGGTGTGTCTAGCCAAACCCACCAACACAATCATGAAATCTAGCCCAGCAGTGGATTGACTCAAATCTTCTTCTGCCAACATACTGGGCCCTATGAACAAGTGAGTGACTCTGTCCATTGGCCATGCCAAAGAGGACATGTCCTGTAACTTCTCATCTTACATATTTATAATTTATCTCTTACATCTTTATAGTAAATATGACTTACTTTTTATTTTTAGAACTGATGTTTCCACGTTCCCCTCCAATCTTCCAATTCCCTCAAGAGAGGGGCCCTCTTAGCTGAAAGGGTCCTTAGAATATGGAATATCAGGACTGAACTTTAAAGACTATATAATCAAGCCCTCTTTGTTTACATAGGAGGAAAATGAGGCCCAGAGGGAGAAAGAGACTTCCCCAAGATTTAGTAGCAGAGCTGGGACTTGAAATCAGGACTACAGATTCCAAGCCCAATGTATTTTTCATCATATCACCCTACCTTCTCTGTGACCCTACACCATGAAGGGGCTGGATGCAGTCTGAGTAAGTGGGAAGAAGTCATATCAAAGACCACTTGTGACCCCTTTTACAAGATCCTTCTTAGCTGCATTGTTCCTGAGACCCTCAAGAGTGTCTGATACCTGGATGTCACATTTGGAACCCACCTGACAAAATATGATATAAACACAAAGGACTCATACTTGAACACATACTCAGTTAATATAACTTTTCTGCTCTATCTAGCACTATCTATCTATGTACCCTGGAATCAGGTTAAGGTTGAGGCCTCCCACAAGAGGAAAATATTCAGGGTCCATGGGTCTTATGCCTGGACCTATATAGTAATCTTCAGACCTGGGTTCAAGTCCCACCTCAGATACTCACTAGCTGAGTGATTCTGGGTAAGTCCCATAACCTCTCTGGGTTTCAGTTTCCTCATCTGGGAAATGAAGGGTTTGGATGTGATGACCTCTAAGATCCCTTCCAGCTCTAGATCAATGAACTTGGTTGAAGCCCATGACATAATTCCCCACCCCCTGGAAGGCAAATCCAGGAAAATCTACCTTTGGAGAGTCCTTACCTTCCCAAGGTCCTATACCCCGTTTTACACTTATAGTACTAGCCTGGCCCACCAGAAAGGAAAAGAACTGAAGGTAAATAGAAATCTTTCTTCTAGGAAACCTACATAGTCTACACAATTCATAGGACTAATAAAAGGCAAGGTCTGGAGATTGGAATTCTTCTTAATCTAAACCCTTTCTAACCTCCAAACACAAAAAATCTAGACACCAAAAGTGCTTAAAATGTGCTGCCATTACCCTGGTTCCCAATTCTTGCCATCTTCCCTCAGGATTCCATTCCCCAGGGCTATTATTGTGACTCTGTCTGCCCACCACACCTGCACAGCTGTCTGAAAACAGTCAGATTTGATGTACCATCTCTATCCAAAGTGATTTCATGCAGTATAAACCAAGGTTCATTCTTTTTCTTAGCAAGTCATTTCTTATCTCTTGGCTGTATGCAGAACAACTGGGTTTGAGTTCCTTCTGGGCTATTTATTAACTGTATGATTTTTCCCTCTGGGAGCCTTAGTGTTCCTACCTATAAAATGGGGAGCTTGTTATGCGGATCCAATGAGATAACAGGTGTGAGGCAGATCACAGACAGCCATCCTCCCAAGGCAGTCTTTGTGCCTTGCCAAGGTGTTGCCATGATGGTAAATGATGGGGTTAGGAGAGAGATTTGGATGATTTTCTAAAAATTTCACCATCTTACATTTATCATAAGCACAATAGAAATGCCACATTTGGTCACCATCAACAGCCCATCCAGAAACTCCTAGGTCCTAAGGAAGCAGCATGAGGTCTTTGGGCATCTGGGGGAGGCCAGAGCAGGAGATGCTACTGGGAGGAGGGGCGGCGCAGAAAGAGGAGGCTGAGGGTAACACACAAACTCTCCTCTTGATACTCACTTGCATCTGGCCCTGATGAGGGAACCACTGGACCCCAAACCATTTGTAGACTGAGGGTGCACATGATCACTGTTTTCAAGACCCTGAAGAGCCATCATACAGAAGAGGGATTAGGCTGGCCGACTGTCCCAGAGGACAGAATTGAACAGTGAGTAGTACTTGCTGAAGCAGATTTTAGTTCAATATCAGGAATGACTCAGAGCTGTGCCTAAAAGGAATGGACTGCCTTGGGAAACAGTCGTTTCCCCTTCAGCCTGGATATGTCCGCATAGGTCCAGATCTAGCTCTGAAAACTTGTAATTTCAAAACAGACCCTTGTGAAACAGTGCTGATTGCTGGCCATTGGGAGTTTTCATTTAAACTGGAACAGGAAATGAATGAATGAAAAAGCATTTATTAAGTGCCTACTATATATAAAGCTCCAAGGATACAAATATAAAAAGAGACAGTCCCTGCCCTCAAGGAACTTATATTTAATAAGTAGCCATCATTTATACAGCTTTTACCAGGCATTGTGCTGTTTCATGATTATCATTTCATTTGATCCTCCAAATAACTCTGGGAGGTAAATTCTATTATTGCCTCCATTTTACAGATGTGAAAATTGGGGCAAATAGAAGTTAAGTGACCAGCCACACAGCTAGCATCTGAGGCCAGATTTGAATTTGAGTCTTCCTGATTTTGAGCCCAGTAGTCTATCCATTGAGCCACCTACCTGCCTCAGTCTGTAATAGAGAAAGATGGCACATGTCAGGGAATAGTGCCCAGGGGAGGGACTTTTGATTTGAGAAGTCACCGAGATGATAATTTGATGTATGTGGCATGTCAAGAAAGGTAGAAACACCAGGGAAGATTTTCCTGCCTTTTTTCATTCACACAATAGAGTGGAAAGAGTCCCAGCCTTACTGTAATCAATATCCATCCCCTGGCTTCAGTCAGGAGATCTGCCACCCACTCAATGTGTAAACTCAACGGAAGTGATTTCCTTCTTCTGGGCGTTAGTTTACTCTTTTGTAAAATGAGAATTCATTCTCTTTCATTCATTTGGAACCACTGTTGTTTAACCTGATTTAAGTATAAATTCACTGAAAAGCAGAATGTTTGGTCTTAAACTCTATGTTTCCATTTCTACTCCAAACAACACAGCTTTGGACTCTCCCCGCCATCCTGTCCTTTTCATTTGCTAGGCATGGTCTAGTGGGATCCAGGTCTGAAGGCAGCTGAGCTGTCTGTTGTCCATCTATTCCTATGTGACTTGCAACATTTTAAAAATTACCTTTGGTCACCAAAGTTTATCAGCATCTTCATTTATAGATGAGGAAATTGAGATCCATAAAAGGGAAGTGACTGGTCCAAGATTATTTGACGTAGGCAGGACTGCATGACATTGATAGAAGGTTATTTTTGTTTGTTTGGTTTGGTTTTTTTAGGACTGCCATTTATTTCCTGAACTCCTTAGCATGGTGACATGACCAGTCTGTGCAATATTGCTTCTCTTTCCAATTACAGAAAAGTATGAAGTACTCAGAATAAGAGAGGGAGAAAAAAATAAAATCGGAAGATATCATGAAATCAGTATATTATTTCATGAAGCAAACCATCAGTAATCTGTGGAACAACTGGGCTGATAAACGCCATTGCTAACTGAATTTTGCATCTGGATCAACATTGAACAAGTTCTTAGAAGAATTTCTACATATTAGTCTGGAGGAAAGAGCCAGATACCTAGAAAAATGTGAAGCTATTTGAGCTACTCATGAATTGAGTGCCCACAAAGAATGAACAGAAGCACCAAGCATAGATGAAAAAGTAGATTTGTGTTTTATTGTATTAGTTCATGTAGATGGACATCTCTATGAATTAGATGGATACAAGCCATTTCTTTTTTTATACTCTATTTTTATTAATAAATGCTTATTGAATTGAATGATAGTAGTACATTGTTTTTTATCACTTTCCCCCAAAAAAGCAAGGTTGTTAATTGGGTTCTGAGAAGCACACAGGCTTATTCTTTTTTTAAATTAAATTTTATGTTTATTTTTAGTTTTACATCATTCATTTCCACAAGATTTTGAGTTACAAATTTTTTTCCCCTGTCTTTCCCCTACCCACCCCCCAACACAGAGATCTCACTGTATACCCCCTCCCCCAGTCCGCTCTCTCCTATATCCTGCTCCATCCCCCCTCTGACGTTCCAGTAGGGCAAGATGGATCTATATACCCCAGTGCCTGTATATCTTATTTCCCAGTTGCATGTAAATAATAATAATACATATATATTTTAAACATTTGATTTTAAAACTTTCAATTCCAGATTCATTCCCTTCCTCCCTCATCACCCACCCTTACTGGGAAGATATGCAATTCAATATAGATTGTACATGTGTAGCTATGCAAAACATTTCCATAGTGGGTATATTGTGAAAGACTTACTATATTTCCCTCCATCCTATCCTACGCCCCTCCCCCATTCTATTCTCTACTTTGACCCTGTCCCTTTTCAAAAGTATGTGCTCCTAACTTCCCTCCCCTGCAACCTGCCCTTCCCTCCTCATCCCCCTTCTCGTCCCCTCCCCCCCTACTCTCCTGTAGGGTGAGATACCCTATTTAGTGTGTACGCCAAATTCAATGAGAGTAAGGTTGACCCATTCCCTTTTGCCTTCCTGTTCTTCCCCTCCATTATAACAGTTTTCCTTACCTCTTCTATATGAGATAATTTACCCCATTCTGTCTCTCCCCATCTCCTCTCATCATATTCCTCTCTCACCTCTCAATTTCACCTTTTAAGTATCATCCCTTCCTATTCAATTGGTCTTGTGCCCTCTGTCTATGTATACCTGTACACATATATACACATACTTACATATGTATTCATATGCCCATATACCCTCCTATATAGACAATGTATAAATATACACATTTATATTCCCTTCAACTATTCTCATACTAAGAAAAGTTTCATAAGTTACAATGATCATTTTTCCTTGTAGGAATGTAAATAGTTAAACTTTGATAAGTTCCTTATGATTTCTTCTCCCTGTTTACCTTCTCATGCTTCTCTTGCTTCTTGTATCTGAATGTCAAATTTTCTATTCTCCTCTGGATTTTTCATCAAGAATGTTTGGCAGTCCTCTATTTCATTGAATGACCATATTTTCCCCTGAAACATGATACTCACTTTTGCTGGGTAGGTGATTCTTGGTTTTAATCCCAGCTCCTTTGATTTACAGAATGTCATATTCCAAGCCCTTCTATCCCTCAGTGTAGAAGCTGCCAGGTCCTGTGTTATCCTGATTGTATTTCCACAATATTCAAATTGTTTCTTCTTGGCTACTTGTAATATTTCCTCCTTGATCTGGGAACTCTGGAACCTGGCTATATATTTCTGGGAGTTTTCTTTTTGGGATCTTTTTCAAGAGATGATCAGTGGATTCTTTCAACCTCTATTTTGCCCTCTGGTTCTAAAACATCAGGGCAATTTTCCTTGAGAATTTCTTGAAGGATGATTTCTAGGTTCTTTTTTTGATCATGGCTTTCAGGTAGTCCAATAATTTTTAAATTATCTCTCCTGGATCTATTTTCCAGGTCAGTGGTTTTTCCAATGAGATATTTCACATTGCTTTCTATTTTTTTCATTTGTTTGGATCTATTTAATAGTATCTTGATTTCTCATAAAGTCACTAGCTTCCATTTGCTCCAATCTAATTCTGAAGGAATGATTCTCTTCAGTGAGCTTTTGACATTCTTTTTCCATCAGGCAGATTCAACTTTTTAAGGCATTCTTCTCTTCATTGGCTTTTTGAGCTTCTTTTGCCATTTGAGTTAGTCTATTTTTTAAGGTGCTATTTTCTTCAGTCAGGTTGTTGATTCTTCTTTCATGATTTCCTTGAATCATTCTCTTTTCTCTTCCCAATTTTTCCTCCACTTCTCTTATTTGGTTTTCAAAATCCTTCTTAAGCTTCTCTATGGCCTGTAACCAGTTTATATTTTTCTTGGAAGCTTTTGGTGCAGGAGTTCTGACTTTGCATTCTTCCTCCTGTTCCATGCTTTGATCCTTTTTATCCCCCAAAAAGGAATCCAAAGTCTGATTTCTGTGCTTGCTTTGCTTCCTTTGCTTGCTCATGTTGCCACTCAATTATTTGACTTTTGAGCTTTTTTTTGCCACAGTAGAACTCTGCTTCCAGAGAGGAGAGCTTTGTCCCAAATCGCTGGGGTTTTCTCATCTGCCAGAGCTAGTAGTTGGGTGCCCTCTCTGAAGCCTCCACATGCTCTGGCTCACTGGTCACACACGACAGGACTTCCACCTAGACAGCAATCCAGATACAAGCAGATTAAAGCAAGAGCAATTACCCCTCAGAATGGTCATTTGGTCCCCCTACAATCTGCAGGCCAGTTGCTCTGAAGCAGCCATGTAGCTACAGCCATTGTGCCTCAGCTGCTTCTCCCTCCAGGGGGCAGAGGTCGGACCACACTTATGGATTCCCTGTTCCCAATGTCTACACTGACCTTTCACTTTGTCTTTGGCATTTATGGGTTGATAATTCTGGAAACCATCACAGCTGCTGGCGATTCACTCTCTGGATGTCCCTCTAGCCGGAGCTGGTTGTGCTGCCCTGAGGCTAAAACCTTGGGATCTTGTAGGGCTGGGCTCTGCTCCCAGTGGGCTGCAATGAACCCTTTCTGTCTGCCTGCTGGGCTGTTTTTAGTGGGAGATTTGTTTCTCTCTGTCACTTCGTGGGTTCTGTAGCCCTAAAGTTTGTTTAGAGTAATTTTTTATAGGTATTTGAGGTGGTTATGGGGGGAGAACAGGGAGTTTTCCTGCTTCTATGCCTCCATCTTGGCTCTGCACCCTTCCCCCCCCCCCCCAAGTCATTTCTAATGGGAAAACTAGTATGTTACTTTATTTTAGGATGTATAGAAGTCTGCAAGAAGTTCACGGAAGGTGACTCAGAAGAATTAAGATTTAATGCTGTTGCTCTTTCTGTAGTATAGTGAAAACACCAGTACTATGTTATTTGAAACAAAAATAAGATTCTTCTTGCCATATGCCAATACCCACGAATTTTGATATTTTCCTGATGATACTGACCAATAATAGTTCCTGTAGATTAAATTTTGAATTAATCTGAAAAAAATGGAACAGCCATTTATTTCTGTCACCACAGAAGAAATTCAAGATGCATAAGTGCATACTAGCAAATACAGACTCTTCTTGCTTTATGTAGAAGTACACAAATTTGACTATGCAAAGAATTCCAGAATAAATCTGCATTAAAAAAACCAACACCTGTTAACTTTACTGTACAATATTGTGCTCTTTCTCTCTACTTCTGCCTCTTTGGGATCTTTTCCCCACCAAAAACAAACAACATCCCCCCCAAAAAAACCCTTAAAAATAAATTTTTAAAAAATTCACCCACTTAAAAGCAGAAGAACCAATATGGAGAGACAGCCACTGCTGGGTGGGGGCTTGGCTTGAGACCTCCAAAGCCTACAGAGGAGAACTTTGCCTGCTCTGCCCACCTATGTGCTTGTCCAGCCTGTGTCTGATCTCAGAGCACTTGAGTACCTCAAGTCTGTGTCACCCCTCCAGGGCTCCCCGCCTCCCTTCCTTTCCATACAGTTAGGGCCCCACATGACTGGCCCCAAGCTGGAGTGTTTCTTCTCCTGCTGTCACTTCTCTGTCCCTGACTCCCAAATATCCTTGAACTGTGTGCTGGTCCCCTCCCTACATACTGCTTTCCTTCTTCCCTTCTCCACATCAAGTCTGGGGCTATCCACATTAAGTAAAAATCACTTTAGGCAGAGGTTTGCAGAAAGGTCCATTTACGTAAAGCAAGAATTATCTGTACTTAAGCAATGATATAAATATATATAATTATATTACATTATATTTATTATATTACATTGTTTTGGGGGGAGTAAGGATTTTCATTTTTATCTTTAAATCCCAAGCAGTGCCTGGAATAGAGAAGGCACTTAAGAAAGATTTGTTGATTTGATTTTTCTTTTTTTTTTTTTTTACTAAAATGCAGGTCTCCTGAACTTAAATCTGGAATACTTTCTGCTGCATGATTCTGTCTCCATTAATGGTGAGTTGAGAAGAAGCAGGGTGGGGTGGTAGAGATCATGTAGGTTATGAAGCTAGGAAAACCTGGATTCAAATCTGGATTGTGTTACCTGCTGTGTTCTCCTTTCTCTGGGAAGGTCTGTTCCCTCCTGTGTGAAAAGAGGGTGTTGGACTAGTGGAATTCAAAGGTCCATTGTAGCTCTAAATCCTAAGATGGTAGTACCTGGAGGCTGACTTGCTGGTTTTAACCCAGTCTTTTTTTAAAGAGGTGCAAGATAAAATCATAGCCAATTAAAAAAAAAAAAAACAAACCAACACAACCTTTTTGCCTGAAGTCTATTATCCTAGCTCCTCCCTGGGTAATGGAGTACAATCAGCCCTATAGAGAGTATAGCTTCCCTTGGGCATCAGAGGAGTTGAACAAACTAAGCTCAGCCCCCCCTGGTGTTTTCTCCTCACTTTCCACTGCCTACCCCCCCCCCCCCCAACCTCTGCTCATTTTGTCTCCTCACAGACAGGCCATTCATTACTCTCCTTATGGGAGACTGGGATGGAGAAGGTAGACTCTGGCTTGGTCATAAATCCTCAGTCTCACAAGAGCTCAACTCCAGCAGGGGACCAGATGGACCTGTCTGCTAGCTACCAGCCTTCATTAATCCTACAGGCCAGTAGACAGCATGGAGATTTAGGGGTCCCAGAAGGGGAGTTCAAACACCCAAGCAAGGACAGGTGAAGACTAAAAATGACCCTGACATCTTAAGTACACCTTGGTGGCCATCTTGGCCCATCACTCCCATTATAATGCTATTTAATGGCAGGGTCCACTGTCCCTCCCTGTTTCTACAAATCAGAAATCTATGGTTCCCAGTCCTTGTTGGTTCACTTCTCTGATGTCTGCTATCCAATGGTATCAGTGGTCCCTTTTGAGGTTATTCTTTCCCTTACCCCTTTCCCTCTTTTTTGTTCAATAGGCAGGACTTTGACCAATAATAGTTCCTGTAGATTAAACTTTGAATTAATCTGAAAAAAGTGGAACAGCCATTTATTTCCATCACCACAGGAGAAATTCAAGACTCCTAAGTGCACACTAGCAAAAACAGACCCTTCTTGCTTTATGTAGAAGTACACAAACTTGACTATGCAGAGAATTCTGAAATAACTAAAATAAAAAAAACCCAACACCTGTTAACTTTACTGTACAATATTGTGCTCTTTCTCTCTACTTCTGCCTCTCTGGGTTCTTTTTCCCACCAAAAACAAATAAACAAACAAAAACCCCAAATAAAAAGCCCTTAAAATAAATTTTAAAAAATTCATCCACTTAAAAGCAGAAGAACCGATGTGGAGAGACAGTCACTGCTGGGTGGGGGCTTGTCTTGAGACCTCCAAAGCCTACAGACCTCCAAAGCCTACTTTTGCCTGCTCTGCCCACCTATGTGCTTGTCCACCCTGTGTCTGATCTCAGAGCACTTGAGTACCACTAGACTGTCACCCATCCCACAGATTGAAATGAAGGAGGCAGAAACCTACTTTTATCACCTTATCTATGATGCTTTCAGCAGAGGAAAACACAGGAATACACATGCAACCATCTGTCCTTAAAACAAGTAGATAAAGTGTAAGACTTTCCTACTGACTTTTCTGACATTTCACTGAATTGTCCAATGGTCAATTCTATTTTCTGGAGCCTTCTGTTTCCATCATTTATAGGCATGAGTGATGCAGATTTATAATTGATAGGCTATTGTCTTGTTGTGGCTTCTTTTCCCAGAATTGTCCTTGTTCCATCATTCCCATCTGGCATTTGTCCATTCTTGACTATCTGTTACTCCCTGCCCAGGTGTTGATAATTAAAGTGTTAGCTGCTAGCTAAGGAGTTTTCTAGTCAGTCAGTGACCTTTCCCAAAGATAGCTGCATTTTAATAGGGGGCCCTCAAAGAATGGCTTCAAACTCAATGGGAAGGGGCCCTAGTGTTGTAATGAGAGACAGCTGCTGGCCCTGATATCTCTTCTGAGCTCCTTTGTGCCTTTCATTCTTCCAACTTTAAAATGACAGTAGCACTTGATCCACAATCTTCCTTCTCACCTAACCCTTTCAACCCTAACCCTACCATCATTCATAGGGACATCAATGTTCATATTAAAGTTCAACAGCTCTATAATTTCTCAATCTTGTTGGCCCCAGCAACCTTCCCTCTACCCTCCATTTTAGCCGTATCCTGACATGGTCACATTTTATTCTTTGCCATCTTTTGAAATTGTGCCATCTCCAAGATCCTGACCAAAGGCGATACTGATGATTTAATCAATTGAATAAATTAATGAATGATTAGACATTTTACTATCTTATTAACTATCCTAGAATCTCTTGTACCCTTGACCTTCTGCCATTCTTGGCTTACATTCTTGGTCACCCTGGGTAACCTCCACATATATAACCTCCAATATAATTTTTCAGTTCATCCTCTAGGGCACTTGATGATCATTGGAGAAAGTCATGAAGTTTTTAAATAAATTCATATAAGGTAAATATTTCATGAATACTCTCAGCTCAATCCTCCCTTTCTGAAGCTCTACATTTGACTCCCTATCCCATTCTCCATATTAGCTTTTCTAAAACTCTTCCCTCTTCCCTTAAACCTCTTACTGTACTAACATCCTCCACACTTATAACAGATGATTTAGACTAATGTACTACTGAGAAGACTGAAGATATCTGACTTGAACTTCCCCAGGTCCCATCCAGCACTCAACATTTCTCATCATCACCTATTCTTCTCTCCTCTAGTCATACAATAAGAGCTAGCCCTGCATCCTTGATCTCATTCCCAGCTGCTTCCTCCAGGATCTTGCTCCAGCAGTCACATCTTTTCTATGCACCTCCTATTTCTTCCTTTCCACTAGATAGGCTCCTTCCCATGTACCTGCAAACATGTTTGTCTCCTTAAATTCATAAAAACTTTTCCTTGGCCCTTCCATCCCATTCAGTTACTGATCTTATCTTTTTCCTCCCTTTTACTTCCAACAATTCTAAAAAAATAGTTATTTAAACCGGAGGCTTTAATTTCCCTACTTCCCATTCTTTTGCAATCTGGTGTCTGCCCCACTGTTTTACCAAGTCCTTTTCTGATCTGTCCAATTGTCAATGCTTTCACCTTTGCTGAAACTATTTTGAGTTTCTTTGTGTATAATTTGAATTGACTTATCTTTGTACATGTTGCATGCTCCCCAGTATGACATAAATTCCTTAAGAGCTGGGACTGCTATATCCCTTGTGACTAGCATAGCACCTTGTTCATAGGTTTTTGTAAATGTTTGTGGAATCAAAAGTTTACTTTCTAGTTGCCAAATCTAATGGCCTCTTTTTTTTCCAGTCCTGATCTTTCTTGACCTCTATATAGATTTGATGCTGTTGACCATGCCCACTTACTGAATACTCAATTCTCCACTGGCTTCAGAACTACTTTCCTAATGCTTCTCCTATCTCTCTTACTCTTTCTTCCCTGTCTTATTCACTGGTTTCTAATTCTCTTCCCTCCCCACTCCTACTCCTCCCTCTTCTCTTTATCCCTCTCCTCCCTTCTCTCTTCTTTCCTCTTCCTTTTCCCTTCCCTTCTCTTCCTCTCTACTTTCTCCTTTAGCAATATCCTTTTATTTTCTCAGCTGTAGTCACCACCTCCATACAGATAACTCACAGATCCATATCACTGGCCCTGTTTTCTTTTCTCAACATCTTTCCCCCTAACTCCAAACATCTGCAGGCCATCTCTATCTGGATATACCACTGGAACCTCAAACTCAACATGTCTCAAACCTTCCCCTTTATCTTTTTCCCTTAACCTCTTTCTTTGACTTCCCTATTTCTGTCAGAAGTACCAATGGTCCCCCCACTCTACTATGGTTGAAATCTTGGAGTTATCTTTGAGTTTTCATTTCCCAACTGCCCTCATTCAATTAATCAACAATTCCCATGGACTGTACCTCTAAAGCAATTTGCTTTGGTCCTCTCTTCTCTATTGGCATTGTTACCACCCCCGTCTTGGGCTTTTGCAATATTTTTTTCTTTCTTTTTAAAAGTCAGTTTTAAATTTTTTTTTCTGTTTTAAGCTCTCTCTTCTACTCGCCTTGCCTTTCCCAGCCCAGGAAAAAGCAAGAAAAATAAAATCCATTACAAATATGCAGAGTCATGCAAGACAAATGTCCACATTAGCCACGTTAAAAAAAATTTAAAAGGGAGAAATAGAAAGAAAGACCAAAAAAATGTATTTCAGACTGTATTCTGAGCCCATCAGCTCTCTATCTGGAGGTGGATAGCATCATGAGTCCTTTGAAATTGTGATGGGTCATTATGTTGGTCATAGTTACTATGTCTTTCAAAGCTAATTATCCTTACAATATTGCTTACTGTGTAGATTGTTCTCCTGGTCCTGTTCACTTCACACTGCATCAGTTCTTAAAGTCTTCCCAGGTTTCTCTGGAATCTCTCCCTTCATAATTTCTTATAGCACAGTAGTATTCTATCACATTTAAATAAAACAACTTGTTTAGCCATTCCCCAATTGATGGGCATCTCCTCAGTTTCCAAATCTTTGCCACCACAAAAGGAACTTCTATATATACTTGCATATATGAGTTCTTTTTTTGATTTCTTTGGGTGATAGCCCTAGTAGTTGTATTTCTGAGTCAAAGGGTATGCACAGTTTAATAGCCTTTTAGGCATAGTTTCAAATTGATTTCTAGAATGATTGGAATAGTTCAATACTCCACCAACAATGTATAGCGTGCCTGTTTTCTCACACTCCCTCCACCATTTGTCATTTTTTTTTTGTCATCTTAGTCAATATGATAGATGTGAGGTGGTATCTTAGAGTTGTTTTTAATGTGCATATCTCTAATTATTGATGACATAGAGCACTTAAAAATGTAACTCTTGATAGCTTTGATATCTTTTTCTGAAAACTTTATTCATATTCTTTGACCATTTTATTAATTGGGGAATTAATTTTATTCTTGCAAACTTGACTGAGTTCCCTATGCATTTTTGAAATGAGACCTTTATCAAACACACTTGCTGCAAAGATTTCCCCTCCCCTCCAGGTTCTTGCTTTTCTTTTAATCTGTTGCATGGGTTTTGTTATTGAAAAACTTAAATTTTTATAGTTAAAATTATATCTTACCTCCTGTGAACCTTTCTGTCTCTTGTTTGGCTATAAACTCTTCCCATATCCATAGATCTGATAGGTAATTTCTTCTCTCGTCAACTAATTTGCTTATGATGTCACTCTTCATATCTAAATCATGTATCCAAATTGAGCTTATCTTGTTATATGGTGTGAGATGTTGGTTTATGCCTGGTTTCTGCCAGACCACTGTCCAGTTTTCCTAACAGTTTTTGTCAAATAGTGAATTTGAATAGCTAGGATCTTTGAGTTTATCAAAGAGTTAGTATATTTATTTGCGTCTGTATATTGTATACCTAATCTGTTCCACTGATCAACTTCTCTACTTCTTACACAGTACCAATTTTTTTTTCCATTTTGGAGGGCAATTGGGGTTAAGTGACTTGCCCAAGGTCACACAGCTAGTTTTTGTGTTAAGTGTTGGAGGCCAGATTTGAACTCAGGTCCTCCTGACTCCAGGCTGGTGCTCTATTCACTGCACCGTGACCTAGCTGCCCCTCCAAATTGTTTTTATGATTACAACTTTGTAGTGTAATTTGAGATTTGGTACTGCTAGGCCTTCTTCCTTGCCAATTTTTCCATTGATTCCCTTGTTATTCTTGATCTTTTTTTTCTCCAGATGAATTTTATTATTGTTTTTTTTTCCCTAGCTCCATGAAGTAATTCTTTGGTGGTTTGATTGGTATGTCACTGAGTAAGTAAATTAATTTAGATAGTATTGTAATTTTTATTATATTGGCTTGGCCTACCCTTGATCAAGCTAATATTTCTTCATTTATTTAGATCTGTCTTTATCGGTGTAAAGATTGTTTTGTAATTGTGTTCATATAGCTCCCATGTGTGTCCTGGAAGGCAGAATCCCAAGTATTTCATATTGTCTACAGTCATTTTAAATGGAATTTCTCTTTCTCTCTCTTCCTGCTGGATTTTGTTGGTAATATACAGATATATTGATAATTTGTGTGGGTTTATTTTATATCCTGAAACTTTTCTGAAGTTGTCAATCATTTCAATTAATTTTTTAGTTGACTCTCAATGGTTCTTTAAGTAAACTATCATGTCATCTGAAAAAGTGATAGTTTCATTTCCTCTTTGCCTATGTTTCTTCCTTTAATTTCTGTAGCTAGCATTTCTCGTATAATATTGAAAAGTAATAGCAATAATGGACATCCTTGCTTCCCTCCTGATCTTATTGTAAATGTTGCTAGCTCATCCTCATCATAGATGGTGCCTGCTCTTGGTTTTAGAGAGACACTATTTATCATTTTTTTTAAGCAATTGGGGTTAAGTTATTTGCTCAAGGTTACATGGCCAGTCAGGAAAGCTTAATTTATTCCTGTGTTTTTAGTGTTTTTTTTTAAATAGGAATGACTTTTATTTTTTAAAAAGTTTTTCCCGCATCTGTTGAAATAATAATGTGATTATAGTTTTTTTATAATTGATGTGACCACTTATGTTTATAATTTTCCTAAAATTGAACCATCTCTGTATTTTTGGTATAAATGCAGCTTGGTTGTAGTGTATGATCTTTGTGATATATGGCTGTAGTCTCCTTGCAAATATTTTATTTATTCATTTTTTGCATCAGTATTCATTAAGAAAATTGATCTATAGCTTTCTTCTCTGTATTGACTCTCCTTGGTTTAGGTATCAAGACAATATTTGTGTCATAGGAGGAATTTGGTAGAACTACTTCTTTACCTATTCTTTATCTACATATCTTTACTTATGTAGCAATGAAATGAATTGTTCTTTAAAACAATTTTGGTACAATTCTCTTGTAAATCCTTCTGGTCCTAGGATTTTTTTCTTAGGAAGCTCGTTTATGACTGGTTTAGTTTCTTTTTCTAAGATGTGATTACTTAAATATTCTATTTCTCTTTTCATTAATCTGGGCATTTATATTTTTACAAATATTAATAAATTTCCCCCAGGCCATTAATTTTATTAGCATATATTTGGGCAAAATAGCTACTAATAACAGCTTCTATTTCCTCTTCATAATTTGTGATATAATTTTATTCATAAATTTTCATAATTTTCATTTTTTATGCTGACAATTTGATTTTCTTTCTTTTTAAAGATATCAAATTAGCAAATGGTTTTATTGCATTAAAAAAAGACCCTTTATTTATTGGTTTTGTTTATTGGTTTCAAGGGTTTTTTTTTTTTTACCTGTCAGTTTTGTTTTTCATTCCTTTGATTTTTCTGGATTTCAATTTTGGTATTTAATTGGATGCTTCTAATTTGTTGTATTTTCTTTTTAGCTACATACCCAATTTGTTGAGCTGGTGTTTCTCTCTTTTATTGGTATAAGCATTTAGAGATATAATTTTCACCTTAAGTACTGCTTTGGCTATATCCTGTGAATTCTGGCATGTTGTCTCGTTGTCATTATCTTTAATAAAATTATTGATTATTTCTATGATTTGTTCTTTGACCTAGTCATGTTTTAGGATTTGGTTATTTAGGCCCTTAACTAAATTTTAATCTATGCCTCAAAGATCCTGTACCAAATATATTTTTTATTGAATTATAGTTAGAAAAAGGTATATTTAATACTTCTACCTTCCTGCATTTGTTTGTGGGGTTTTTAATGCCCTAATTACATGGTCAATTTATGTGAAGGTGCCATGCATAGCTGATAAATAGGTATACTCCTTTCTATTCCTATTCAATATTCCCCAGAGATCTATCATATCTAACTGTTAAAAATTCTATTCATCTCCTTAACTTCTTTCTTGTTTATTTTATGGTCAAATTTATGTAGGTCTGAGGGGGAGCTAATTGAGGCCCCTTACTAGTATATTTTTACTGTCTATTTCACCCTATTATTTATTAAAATTTTCCTTTAAAAATTCAGTGGATTTGGAATTTCTTTAAGAGTTCAATATTTCTATTAATTCATTGTCTATGGTATCTTTTAGCAAAATGAGATTTTCCTATTTATTTCTTTTAATTAGATCTATTTTTGCTTTTGCTTTTTCTGAGGTCATGATTGCCACTCCTGTCTTTTTTTTTAACCTCTATGTGTGTCTTTCAAGTGTGTTTCTTGTAAGCAACATATTGTAGGATTCTGATTTCTAATCCATTCTACTATCCTCTTATTTTTATGAGTGAATCTATCCCATTTAAGTTCACAGTTATGATTGTTAACTGTTCATTTCCTTCTATCCTATTTTCTCATGCTTATCTTGTGCAAAAATCTGGTCATGTCACTCTGCTCAAAAATTTTCAGTAAATTTCTATTGACTTCCAAGTAAAGTTCAAACTATTCTGCCTTCAAGGCCTTCCTCAATCTAGTACCATCCCATCTTTCTAGTCATATCTCATATTACTCCTCTTCACTAATACCATGCTCTAGCCAAACTTTATTATTCTGTTTCCTCCAAACATGGTGTTTTCCTGACTTCATACCTTTGCTCATGCTGTTCTCTATGCCTCTAGAATGTCTTTCTTTCTCCTACTGAATTCTTATTCACTTTTCAAAGCCCAGTTCAAATGCCATATCCTCCAAGAAGCTTTCTTTGATTCCCCCAGTCAGGAAAGAAACCTCCTTTAAGATCGAATACACTATAGCACTTTGTGTTGAATCTCTCTATTTTTCTTACCATGAAATATTGTGTATAAGAGCTATCTGTGTTTGTATCTTATCCCTTTAACAAACTGCAAACTCGTTAAGGGAAGGGACTGTGTCTTAGCTAATTTTTTGTTTCTCTCTACACAGTAGGTACAGTACTTAATTAACGTTTGCTGAAGATGTTATAGGTGATAATGTCTCTGAGTTCATGTGGTGGGTAACTCCTGCCAAAATATATTTACCACAACAGAAATTATAGGGGTAAAAGCTAGGTTTTATAAGCATAGGTTCATGCCTCATAGAAAACCTGAATCCCAATTAGGACTCTAATAAGGTTTCTTGTAGGCAAAATTATGTCAGAGTGACAGAGAAATGATTTCTTTACATTTTGCGGTCTTGTACATTCCTCTTAGGCCATAAAAATGAAAGAAAAGATAGCTTCATAATCCTATGCTTTCTTCAATGTCATAAAAGTTGAACAAACTTAGTTAAACAGAGTCATAATCTCATATATTACCTAAGGAAACAAACTTTGTCAAACAAACTGTAGATAAACTCAATCAGATTACAGATTAAATTAAATTCAGAGAGTTCACAAATAGGCTAATTGAGGAGGAAGACTTACATGTTTCCAAGGATTCAAGGACAGTTGAGATTCTTCTTCTGGGTTCTTATCTAAAGAATATTGAAGGCTTTAGGTAAAATTTCAAATCCCATGGAACAGGTTTTGTTCAACAACCCAAGAGAAATGGCCCAGTTCTTCCCTTAACATTATTATTCCATGAGTCAAGTTTTAGTCAGGTGAGGTTAATATCAACAGAAGATAGGCTTTTAATTAAACAAAATTTGCAGGAGGAATGACCCTGAGTCTTGAATAATAAAAGAAAATAAATTCTCATAGCAAAGCAATGAATGAATGGTGAATGGTGAATGAGTCAAAACTTGGGTAAGGAGAATGAATCTGATATCCCCTCAGACTGCATAATGTAGCTTATAATTTGTTCCATCAGGCCAATCAGTCTAACCTTGTAACATTTAGGCTATAGTCCAAGTTGGGGTCAGTCAACAAGCAATTAATTATCTACTATGCATCAAGCACTGTGCTAAGTATTGCTGAGTGGAACAATTTCTGGCCCAGATGTTGGAAACAGAGTCCCTTGCTGATTGCTTTTGCTGATCCCTGAGACTCAAATCTCTCTACCTATGAAAGGAAAATTATAATGCAGTAATGAGCATAGTAAGAATGTGGATCATACCTAACCCTACCTGGGAAGGGATGGCAGAGTTCTGTAGTGGAAAGATCTATGGATTCAGCCTCAGATTACCTGAATTTGAAAACCTGACTCTGCCATTTACCAGCTGTGAAATCTTGGGCTAGTGACTTCCTTTCTCTGGGTCTCAGTCTTTTTCCTTAAATAAAAGTATTCAATCAGATGATCTCTAAGATTTTTTTTTCCTGCTCTATGATCCTATAGATCCTAAGAAAAATCCTTCCATGATCTAGTGAGCCTATGAGGCTGGGACTAGCCCTCCTCCCCATAAAGCCTTCTTTACAAAAGGTTCCCCTATACCTTTGTTCCAACCAACTGCATTTAGAAAGAATTTTTGGGGAGACAGGCCAAAATATAGTCACTTCTCAATTATCTAGCCAACTGCAGAGGAGCATAGACAATCCCCAAATTAAGTTTCAAAATGTCTGTTATTGTCTAGCATTGAGGCCTTATTACATAGTAAGCACTCAACCAATAGTTTGTTAAATGAATGAGGATTTTCCTTCCTAAAATTATTTGCTTTCCATTATTATAAAAAGGGATTTGTCAAAGGAGCCATGATGTTAGATTAGGGACAGCCACCCAGCTGAACTTTCCCAATGTTTACCTCCAAACAACTCTAAAATAATGCCTCAAATTAAATTTTGGAGGAGCAGAACAAAGAAAAGGTCAGGGTGAGTCATTTTTCCAGCCTAAAAAGACTTAAGAGGTCAGGAGGAAAAGTCTGTGTCACCAAGATGAAGGCCTGTCCAGAGCTCACAAACATACAGTGGTGGCAACAGCTTTGGGAGATCTCAGCTCAGAGACAGTAAGGGAGTCAGACTGGTCAGAAAGAGATTACAGAAGACCTTTGCTGGTACTGTGTACATCTGGTGCTAATTGGCAACTCTATTGATCATACACAGTTCTGGGTTGCAGTTTCAAGGCAAAGTGGAGCACAGGTGGTCAGTTACAAGGAAGCAGGGACCAAAGCAAAGAGGAATACTAGTGCTTGGAGTTGCAAGGAACCAGAGGCCCTTCCTGGGTAAAGACCAGAGCATAGAACAGGACAACAGTGACCACACCTTTCCCAGGATCACACCACCTTGAAAGTACCAAAAACTTTCAGGCTCCTACAACTAGTTCTGAAAACAGCAGCACAAAAAAAAATCTGAAGCTTGGGTGAGCACCTCCCTACCATTAGGTGAGCAGAGCTCAACTTTAACATAAAATTGAAAGTAAAAACATAGGTTGAGAAAATGAGCAAACTGCAAAAAAAAAAAAAAAAGAATCTGACTATAAAATGTTACTACAGTGACAAGAAAGACCAAGATATAAACTCAGAAGAAGACAACAATGTGGAAACAGCTACCAAAAAAAGCCTCAAAGAAAAATGCTACTTGGACCCAAACCCAACAAGAATTCCCTAGGAGTTAAAGAAAGAGATAAGAGTAATAGAGGAAAATTGGGAAAAGAAATGAAAGTAATGCAAAAAAATTATGAAAAGAGAATTAACAACTTGGTAAAAGAGGTACAAAAATACTGAAGAAAATAACACCTTTGATTCTACCTAAATTAATTTACCTATTCAGTGCCATATTAATCAAACTACCAAAAATTATTTTATAGAGCTAGAAAAAATTAATAAAATTCATCTGGAAGAACAAAAGGTCCATAATATCAATATCTCTTAATGAAGAGAAATGTAAGGGAAGGTGGCCTAGCTGCACCAAAGCAACAATCATCAAAACTATTCAGTACTGGCTAAGAAATAGAGTGGCAGATCAGTGGTATAGGTTAGGTACACAGTAGTGAATGACTATAGTCATCTACTGTTTGATAAATTCAAAGATTCCAGCTTCTGGGATAAGGACTCACTATTTGACAAAAACTGCTGGGAAAAATAGAAAACAGTATGGCAGAAACCAGGCATATACCAACATCTTACCCTGTATACCAAGATAAGGTCAAAGTAGTTACACAATTTACACCTAAAGGGTAAAGCTATAAACAAATTAGGAGGGTAAGGAATAGTTTACCTGTCAGATCTATGGGGAAGGGAAGAAGTTATGACCAAACAAGAGATAGAGAACATTATGAAATGCAAAATGGATAATGTTGATTACATTAAATTAAAAAGGTTTTGTACAAACAAAGTTGATGCAACCATTAGAAAGGGAGCAGAAAGATGGGAAACAATTTTTCTAGTCAATGTTTCTGATAAAAGCCCAATTTCTAAAATATATAGAGAAATAAGTCAAATTTGTAAGAATACTAGTCATTCCCCAATTGATAAATGGTCAAAGGATCTGAAGAGACAATGTTTGGATAAGGAAATTAAAGGTCTCTGTAGTCATATGACAACATGCTCTAAATTGCTATTGATTAGAGAAATGCAAATTAAAACAACTCTGATCTCACTGAAGAAAATGATTTCTTAAAAATTAGAATTGGACAAGTGGAAACTAATGACTCCAAGAGACATCAAGAAACAATAAAATGAAGTAAAAAGAATGAAAAAAATAGAAGAAAATGTGAAATATTACATTAAAAATAGCTGACCTGGAAAATATAATGAGGAGAAATAATTTAAGAATTTTTGGACTGGGCTATAAAAATGTGCATACCTTCTGACTCAGCAGTACTGCTTTTAGGGCTGTATCCCAAAGAGATCATAAAAATGGGAAAAGGACCCACGTGTACAAGAATATTTATAGTAGCTCTTTTTGTGGTAGCCAAGAATTGGAAATTGATGGGATGCCCATCAATTGGGAAATGGCTGAACAAGTTGTGGTATATAAATGTAATGGAATACTATTTTGCTATAAGAAATGATGGATAAGTAAACTTCAGAAAATTCTGGGAAGACTTATGTGAACTTATGCTGAGTGAAGTGATCGG
This sequence comes from Petaurus breviceps papuanus, assembly GCF_028583685.1. NCBI lineage: Eukaryota > Metazoa > Chordata > Mammalia > Diprotodontia > Petauridae > Petaurus > Petaurus breviceps. Next base: position 588,722 of record NW_027187280.1, on the reverse strand, counting down.
AACCAGGAGAACATTGTTCACAGAAACAACCATAGTGCTCAAAAACTGATTTTGATAGACTTAGCCCTTCTCAACAGTGCAAGAATGTAAAACAATTCCAAAGGACTCATGACAGAAAATGCCATCCTCATCCAGAGAAAGAGCTATGGAGTCAGAATTCAGAGTGAAGCAAACTATATTCTTTTTTTGTTGTTTTGTTTTTTCTTTCTCGTGGTCTCTCCCATTCATTATAATTCTATGCAATGTGACTAATGTGAAAATGTGTTTGATAGGAATGTGTGTAGAGAGCCATATCATATTGCATACCATCCTGGGGAGGGAGGGGGGATGGAGGGGGAAATATTTAAAACTTACAGAAAAGTTTAAAAATTTATTTAAAAATAAATTAATCAATAAAATTAAAAAAAAGAAAAAATTAAAGAAAAAAAGAATTATTGGAATATGTGAAAGGCATAACCATATAAAAACCTTAGATATCATATTTCAAGAAATTATCAAGGAAAATTGCCCCGATATTTTTGATCCAGAAGGCAAAATAGAAACTGAAAGAATCCACTAATCACCTCCTGAGAGAGATCCTCAAATGAAAACTCCCAGGAATATTATAGTCAAATTCCAGAGCTTCTAGGTCAAAGAAAAAAAAAACTTCAAGCAGTCAGAAAGAAACAATTCAAGTGATATGAAGTCACAGTCAAAATCATACAAGATTTGTCAGTTTACATGTTAAAGGACTAGAAGATTTGTAATATGGTATTCTGGAAGTTAAGGGAGCTAGGATTACAACAAGAATAACCTACTCAGCAAAACTGAGTGGATTCAAAACAGAAGGATTCTTCAAGGGAAAAAGAAACATTTAATAAAATCAGGAATTCCAAGTATTCTTAATGAAAAGATCAGGGCTGAAGAGAAAATTTGACATTCAAACATAAGACCCAAGAGAAGTATAAAAAGGTGAATATGAAAGAGTAATCATAAGAGACTCAATAGTTAAACTGTTTATATTCCTATATGGGAAGATGATACATAGACAGCCTAAGAACTTTATCATTACTAGTGCAGTTAAAAGGAGTTTATATAGATAGAGGACATAGGTATAAGTTGATTATGTTGGAATGATGTCCAAAATGAATGAAGGGGTAAGAAAGAGGTATGCACTGGGAGGAGGAGGTAGGGAGAAGTAGAATGGGAAAAATTGTCTCGCTTAAAAAAGGTACTGGGGTGACTAGGTGGCACAGTGAATAGAGTACCAGCCCTGGAGTCAGGAGGACTTGAGTTCAAAACCAGCCTCAGATGCTTGACACACTTACTAGCTGTGTGATTTTGGTCAAGTCACTTAACCCCAATTGCCCTCCAAAAAGCAAAAAAAAAAAAAAAAAGATGCACAAGGATGAATTTTTACAATAAAGTAGGACATAGGGAGGGGGAAATGTTGGGCAATGCTTGAAACTCACTCTCCTTGGAATTGGCTCAAAGAGAGAAGAATACACACACATATTCATATAATGTTCACACACATATTCTGTTCTGTATAGAAATGTAACATCCCCAATTTCCCCAAAGGGAACTAGGAGGAGAAATGGATAAGAGAAAGTGTGTGTGTGGGGGGGCAGACTAAGGGAGACAATAAGATAGACTTTTGAGGAGGGACGAGAGAGAGAGAGAGAGAGAGAGAGAGAGAGAGAGAGAGAGAGAGAGGAATTGAGGGAAATTCACAGTAATCATAAATATGAATGTGAATGGTATGAGTTGACACATAAAATGGAAGCAGATAACAGAATTGATTAGAAACCAGAACTCAACAATGTGTTTTTTACAAGAGACACACTTGAAATAGAAACACATATACACAAAAAGTTTTTTTTAAAAGGATTGTAGTAGAATCTAATATACTTCAACTAAACTAAAAAAAGGGCAGGGGCAGCAATCATGATCTCAGACCTTAAAGCAAAGGCAAAAATAAACCCAATTAAAAGAGATAATCAGGGACACTACATTTTGCTAAAAGGCACCATAGACAATGAAATAATTTTAAAACAACTACAAATTTCTCTGATAAAATCCTCATTTCTCAAATATATGCTGAATATAGAGCTCAATCAAATTGATAAAAATAAGAACCATTCCCCATTTGATAAATGATCAAAGGACATAAACACACAGTTTTCAGAAGAAGAAAGCAAAGCTATCTATAGTCATATGGGAAAATGCTCTAAATCAATATTGATTATAGAAATGCAAATTAAAACAACTCTGAGATACCACTTAACAACCATCAGAAATTACAAATGCTGGAGGGATGAAGAAAAAAATAGTCACACTAATGAGTTACTGGTGGAGTTGTGAACTAGTCCAACCATTCTGGAGAACAATTTAGAACTAGGCACAAAGGGCTATTAAACTGTGCTTACCCTTTGACCAGGCAATAACACTACTAGGTCTTTATCCCAAAAAAGATCAAGGAAAAGGAAAAGGACTTATAGGTAAAAATATATTTATACCTGCTCTTTTTGTGCTGACCATGAATTAGAAATTGAGGGGATGCTCAGCAATTGTGGAATGGCTGGACAAGTGGAAGCATATTATTGTGATGGAATATTATTGTGTTATGGGAAATGATGAGATGGATAGTTTCAGGAAAACCTGGGAAGACCTATATGAACTGAGGCAAAATGAAGTGAGAAGAACCAGGTGATCACTGTGCACAGTAATAGCAATGATCAATATACAATGATCCAAGAGAATTTCAAAGGACTTGTGATGAAAAATTCTATCCACCTTCAGGGAAAGAACTGGTGAATTCCGAATGCAAATTGAAGTAGAATTTTCTCACTTTGTTTTTCTCGCTTTTTAAAAAAAATATGGCTAACATGAAAGTATGTTTTGCATGATTTCAAGTTTATAATTAATATCAAAATGCTTGCCTTCTCAGTGGGTGGGGGTGGCATGGTGTACTGTAATGCCAAGCAAAGGCAACTTCCCAAGGTTCAGAATACCAGCATAGGTGCTCTCCATTTTATTCAGTGACAAATTAAGAACAGAGAAGATAAAAATATGACATCATTCAAAATACAGCATTTACTAAGTGTGATTAAATAATCTCCAAGTACTACCCCACCCCAGGATCTTACATTCATTCAATCAATTACAAAGTCCCTGTTCTAAATACTACTCCACCCATAGGCTGTACCTTCATTTAGTCCATCACAAAAACCCTCTTCTAAAATGGAGATTAGTTTCCAATCTAAGTAAAGTACATTTATTTGTTCAACCATAGAGCACAAAAAGGTCAAAAGTTCCCCACCCCTGGATCACAATTGAATCTACCCCAGAGTTACAACAAGTTTAAGCACAGCACTTAATACCCAAATGGAGGTCTTTTCTTCATCTTGACATGAAGCAAGTTTTCAGCAATCTTAGCTCCTGGGGAGACAAGGCTTAGCAAGGCCACAAGATACATTGCCAGTCTCTTCATTAATTCATCCTCTGTCTGCAGAACAGTCCTAGCACCCCTGAAAATATTAGCAAAACCCTCTCCCAGGATTTCTGTAAACATACAACAAGAAAATCCTTCTTCAGGGCTTCTGAAAGGTTCCCAGACCCCTGCAACAACAGCACTGTCCTTCACCAGTGGACAGTATTCACTCTCTGTCTGCAGGACAGTCTCAGTAGCTCTTAGCCAACAGCCAGGTTCTAGGACTTCTTCAACAACAGGACTGTCTTTCACCAGTGGACAAATCTGGCAAAACAACATCAAAACAGACAGACAAAGTACCAACAAAACAGCCGTGTCTCCTCAGTCCTTGGCAGCTCCGGGGGCAGGTCTCAAAAGTCCAGGGCAATTCAAAGTGGCCCTCAGCAATCCTCTCAGTCTCTCTCTGCCTCCACAAGGGTGCTGCTTCCAAAAAGTTCTTCTGCCTCTCTCTCGTCTCTCCAAATCTATGTCACCCGCTCAGGTTCAGGACTTTCTTTTCACATCAACAAGTCCATCCCACAGGTGGGATTAACAAACTCTGGGTTTTAACACAATCAGTTTGAAAACCAAGCCAATACAGGGGGATCTTTATATTCCATTATTATCACACCTGGGAGGAAGGGAAAGGATTTGGAACTTGAAATTTAAAAAGCAAAGAATGCTAAATGTAAATAAATAAATATTTTTTTAAAAGAAAATTAATTTGTCACCCTTCAAGGGAGAGTTGGCTCTGGAGCTTGTTTGGATGGTTAAGGGGAAGAGATCCCCTAGGAAATTAATATTTAACCTTGGATGAATCGCCAGATGGCCTGACTTGAGTATGCTGTGTGACCAGCTTTCAGTTCTATAAGATAGACCAGAGATGATCAGATGACCAGGCTATTAGTCCTGGCTTGGGTTTCTCTGATATGAATGCTTTTGGCATAACCTCAAATTCTAGAGCCCAAGAGCCTAGGCATATGTTTGCATAACCCTGGGAACTAAGGAAACACTGACTTGCAGCATTTCACACCCCAGGGTAACTCCTCTTCTTCAAACTGGACACTTTCCAAGGTTGACTGTGAAAATTCCATTGGCCTTAAAGTTTGTTGAGACCATTATAAAAACTTCCCTCTCCATCATCTTGTTTGGTCCCCACAAAGTCCCTAATAGGTAGGCTGGGAAGGGTGTGTCTCAGAACCCTCCAGAAAGTTCTTGTTTAGCGAATGCTCATGAATGATAACAAGAAAGAGGTGGAGGCACAACATGGGGAAGTGACTTGCCCAAGGTCGTGCAAAAAAGTTATAAGTATAACCAGGATTGGAATCCTGATTCATGGAAAATTAGAGCTGGAAGAGTCCTTAGAGATGGTCTAACCCAACTGCCTCACATTACAGAAGAGGAAAATGAGGCTTAGGGAGGGGAAGGGACTAGTCTAGGGTCATATGGTGAGTCAGCTTTAGAGCTGGGGCTAGAACCTATATCTCTTCATTCCCAGATCAGGATTATTTCTACTGCATCCCTCTGCCTCTTAAGTGACAGCAAAATACTGAACACCTCCATATGTATGCTAAGTCAAGTAGGAACCACCAACTAGCTGTGTCACCTTGAGCAAAATATTTTCCTTCTCTGGGCTTAATTGTACTCTCTTATTAAATGAGGGGATAAGCCTGATGGTTTCTAAGGTTCCTTCTAGTTCTGAAATTCTTAACTCATGAAAAAGAGACAGAGATAGTGACAGACTGACGGACAGACACAGAAAGACTGCAGAGAGAGAAATATTATTGAAACAAAGTTGGGAGACAATTAGGGAGGACACTGCAGAGAGACACTAAAGAGAAGAATGGAACACAGAGAAGCTGAGAGGATTCTTGCATGGCCACATGGAGGCAGTAATTGCTGTGGTTGGCCTAGGGCCAGACCAGGTAGGGAGCCATGTGCCTATCTTGTAGGTGGTCATAGACAGATATGGTTGTTATTGTTTGTCCTTTGTTCTTAAAGAGGACCAGGACATCAGGAAATGATGCCATGACTTGCAAGTCAATTGCATTTGAGTGAGGGAGAGCTGTGAAGTCACCAGCTTTGCTTCCTCTTCCAGAGACGTATGAGTCCAGTGGCAAGATAAAGATCAGGATGAAAGAGATGGCCCTGCCATAGACAGATACGGAGCCTGGGGAAGGATGACTACAGTTCTAGGGCCAGACCTTCTTCCCATTCAAGTCTGAGCCATCCCTCTACCTTTGTTCTTTCCCATTAGAGAAGATCCATTCCCCAAAGGCTATTGCAGACAAACCATCCCACTGAATCCCCTTTAATGTTGCTTGGCTAAACATCATAGGATTATGGATTTAGAGCTGGGAGGGAATCTTAGAGGTTGAAGTCTAGTTCTGGTAAGCCATCATCTTGATAGGATGATGCAGCTAGGAGGTATGGTGGAGAGAGGGCTGGGATTCAGGATGTCTCAGAGTTTATCTCCTGCCTCCAATAGTTGTGTGTCTCTAGGCAAGTCACCTAACCAAGTTTCCTCCTCTATAAAATGGGGATAATATGAGCACCTATGGTTGTGAGAGTCAAATGAGATAATATTTACCAAGTGCTTTGTAAACCTTAAAGAATAATAGAAACACTCATTATTTTTTATTACATTTATTTCTCAGTCTCCGTTTTTTCATCTCTAATATGTGCACAATAATAACATACATCATAGGGATGTAATTATAATAAAATCAAACAATGTATGCAAGATGATTTCCAAACCTTAAAGTTACATAGGTGCCAAGCATCATTACTATTGTAATTGTTGCTCTGTCTCCACAAACCCTCCTCTGACTCGTGGTCCTGGTAACTGAATCATCCCAAGCATGAAAGCTACTCTGAGTCAACGGTGACTCTGGGGTCAGGGTGTGCCAGGGTGGACCCTACTCAATGGCATCAGTGAGGGCCTCGGGGCCTCAGTGACCATTAGAGGTCCCTGGAGCTTGATGTATTCATTGGTCAGGTTGCTAATGTTTAGGGGAATAGAGTCCAAGATGTTTTAAGTGCTTGGTAATCTTAAGGAGGAGAAAGTTGTGTATGGATAGTGGTTAATAAATGATTATCGAATGAATAAATGAATGAATGAATTGAAAGGAGCCAGTCTTATAGTTAGTCTCATCTGCAACCTATCTCCTTCAAGGAAGATCATGAAACCCGCTAATCAACAAATTCTCATTCATACATTAAGAACTGAACTCTACCTACAGAGCCCTATCCTAGGGCTCAGGGAGAGAGTGAAACAAATTGGAGAATCCCAGAGTTGGAAGAACCTCAAAGATGATCCATTACAACCTGTATCTAAACAAAAATCTCCTTTGCCTCAATGGCAAGTTTCATTTAACCCCCATTTAAAGATTTCTAGTGATGAGAAACCAAACAGATACCTCTAAAGGGGGTCTCTGCTAATCTTGGACAGTCTCAGTTGTCTAAGGAAATGTTTCTTTACATATTGCAACCTCTCAGTAGAATGTAAGATCCTCAAGGACAGACACTATTTCTCTTCTTAAAATCTCAACAATGTAGTGTAGTGATATACACATAGTAGTCACTTAATGTTAGTTGAATTGAACTAAATTGAATTGTGTCTAAAACTGCCTCTCTACAGCTTCCACTAGCTGCTTCTAGTCCTGCTCTCTGGGATCAAGCAGAAGAAATCTAATTACTCTTTATGGTATATGTCTACCTCCACAGAGCTTGGTCTAGTTCTACTTTTATTTTGAATATGGAGCCATATTTCATATAGTTGTTAATAGTTTGCAGTCCTTTTGAGAATGGATTATTCATATCTTTTGATGTAATTTAGTTCTAAAGTAAGATAAGAGCAGGCAGCATGTTATAATGGAAAGAAAAATGGATTTGGAATCTTAAGACCTGAGTTCAGATCATGATTGTATTTTTTAGTACTTGTATAACCTTGGGCAAATCATTTCATCTCTCTCGCACTCAGTTTCCTTGTCAGTAAAATGTGGGGTTTGGATTATATAATCTATTGTAATGGGGATCTGGTGCATGTGCAGACACCATCAGTTTGCTGAAATGGCAGGAGAATGCTAGGGAGTGGCTGTGGGAGAATGTGTGGGCACAATGTGACTGTTTTTAGTTGGTCTACCATATTGGTTATATGGCCAACTGAGTCCAAAAATTGAGGAAAGTGTTGTAGCCAACTCAGCCTCAATGCATAGGTCTTGGACTCCAGTTTAACAATGATGTTGGCTTTGGATAGGAATTTGGTGGTACAAATACTGTTTAGAAACTGAACTAAATTATAAGTTTAATCTCCCTCCTTCCCAGTTTATCAAGGAGAAGGATTATATTCCAGAGCAGAAGGGGAGAAAATATTTGTCTGTTTTTGACATATCTATGAAGTAATTATCATTTTGTAAAAGTTACTACTCTCTCTCTCTCTGCCTCCTCTCTCTCTCTGCCTCTCTACGTGTCTGCCTCTCTGTCTGCCTGCCTGTCTGTCTGTCTGTCTGCCTGTCTGCCTGCCTGTCTGCCTGCCTGCCTGTCTGCCTGTCTGTCTGTCTGCCTGACTGTCTGCCTGCCTGTCTGTCTTTCTAAGAGTTTTTAGGTGCCAGAAACCAAATCCAATTTTCTAACTCCTAGTCACTACAGACTAGTCAGACTGTATTTCATATCTTTGGTGGCCACAAAACCAGAAAAATAAGCTGTAGAATGCCAGAACTGGGATGGTCCTTAGGGACCATTTAGTCCCCCACCCCCACCTCATCTTCCTTTTTTCAGTAAGTTTTATTGCCTTCTTTTATTTTTTAATGCAGTTATTTCCCAATATACACCCCTTCCCCTCACTTTGAACCCTCCCTTATCAGAAAGAAAAACAGTTATGAAAAACCCAGGGACAAAATGATCAGGTCTGCCAATATATTTGACCTTTGCTACCCTCCCCCCCATACCCCACCCTTTGCCTTGCCCACAATCCTTCAGAGGGAGGAGAAAGTGTTCCTGTCGTTACCCTGGAGCCAAGATTGGTCATTGCAATTAATCTGAGTCCAGCTGCCTTTTAGTGCTGATTCTGCTTACATAATTGTGGTCACTGTGTATGCTGTCCTCCTGGTTCTTCTTTCTTTGCTTTACATTAGTACAAACATGTCTTTACTTGCTTCTTCTAAGGTCTTCAGGTTTATGGTTTCTTAAGGTGTCATAATGTTTCATTACATTCACATACCGTATTTTTGTCAGTCGTTCTCCTAATCAATGGAAACTCACATTGTTCCTAGTTCTTTGCTACCACAAAAGTCCTGCTATGAATGTGTGTATACATATATTTATATTTATATATATGCTGATTCCTTCAATTTAAAATTGAAGAAACTGAGGCTTAGAGTGGAGAAGCAACTTACTGAAGGCCTCAAGATGTGACATAGTCATTAAAATCTAACCCCAAGTGCCTTGAGTACAACTTTCTGTTCTATGGCATTTCTCTACCTTCTTCCTTTTCCCCTTAAGAATAACTCAAAATTATATAAACACTTTTAAGTTTGAAAGGTGCTTCCCTTGAAATAGACCTTGAGGAGGGCAGTGTTAAATGTTACTCATTTTTATTTTCTATCTGTGAAAACAGCTAGGTAGGGTTAAATGGCTAATCTATGGTTGTGCAACTAAGTTAGTATTTCAGACAAGATCTGGACCAAGTCTCCTGTATTCAGTGCCCTCTCCCCTACCCTAGGCTGCTTCTCAGACATCCCTATTCCTCACAGATACCTGTACCCTCTGTTCTCTCTCCTCCCCTTCAATTCATCATCAAAACCTGTGATACAATTAATAATAATAGCTAGCATTTATGTAGCACTTACTATATTCCAGGTGCTGTGTTAAATGCTTTATAAATGTTATCTCATTGATCTTCACAACAACCCTGGGAAATAGATGCTATATAGTTGAGGAAACTTAAATGACTTGCCCATGATCACATAGCTGGTCACTATCCGAGGCCAGATTTGAACTCATGTTCTTGACTTACAGGGAGGTTGAGGAATTTCTATTCATCCAAGTGGTATGAGTGGCCATAACTTTCTCAAAAAGGGATTGGTGGAGGGGCCCACCGCACCACTGTGGGGAAGTGAGCCAAAGGATTGGAATGGAGTGGGAACTCTTTAGAGGAGGGCATGAGGGGCCTGGAGCGAGGTCAAGATGGACCCAGGAAGGGAAAAAGGACAGGGACAATTAGTAGGGAGGTTGGGGAACTTCTTGTACGCTTGCTATTTCTGGGCCTGTAGGGATCAGGGTTCTAGGCAAGTGGTGTAAAGCTATCAGCCATTTGTCTGTACGTGTGAAATAGTTTCTGTGCTTGGAGTTCTTGATCCTAAAGGCATTTCTGCTTTAGCCTTACTTCTAACAGGGCAATGGAAGGCTCTATATACATTAGGGGGACTTAGGGTACCATAAAAGAGGTGGGCAGAGATTTGAGGGGCAGGGACATTTCAGAGCTCCTGACATACCACCATGAAAGCCTTCCACCTTTTCCAGGAGCTAAGGCCATACCAGGCCCTAGAGGGAGGTTCAGCCTTGTGTTTCAGGGGACTATGTCAGCTGTATGGCCAAAGAAAGGTGCTTGTTATCCAGCTTGAACCAGTTCTTGGGAAAAGAGCCCTAGCCAGGAAAGGAAATTCCTCCAATTCTCAGGGTTCTTCTTGGTTTCCTCGGAGCCAGCCATGGGCTGCTTTAACCTTGCCTAAAATGGGGTGGAATCCAGGCGCTTCACTTTCTCCCCTCACCCATCAGGCAAGAAACATCCCAAGTGGAAGCTTATTTCTGGATTTGGCTCAGTCTTTAAGTAGAGTGTGTCTAATGATGGAGCAGGCTGGAGAACATAGAGGGTGGTAAGCAGCTCAGAGACACAGCAGACTGAGTGGAGATTGAACTGAAAATCATGGGATTTAGGACCTTAAAGACCATCTAGTCTCATTCCCACATTATACATATAAGGAAAGAAGGTCATGAAAGTGACTTGACTTGTCCAAGTTCATATAGATAGTAAATAGAACAGAATTTGATTGTATTTCTGCTATTCCTCACTACCCCTCAGAGGCACAAGAACCTGGCTTGCAAGGCCTGTTTATCTCTCAAGCTTCCCTTTCTCAGTTACATTATTTGTCAGTATCTTCAGATGGTTCGGGGCTAGGTCCTCCTGGGATCCTGACTGGACTTGCTGCTGGGTCCCTGACTCAGAGCTGAAGTGGGGCTTTTGCCAGAGCTGAGGAAAGACAGGAGGAGCCCCTCACAAAAACAGGCACCTGGGGTAAACCTGGCCTCATCACTCACCTGCTGCGGGCCCATGTAATGTCCCACATATTAGGGGGAATGTCGACAAACTCAAGCAAACCTAGAGGAAGATGACCAGAATAGGGGAGGGGGCTGGAAAGCAGAAAATAAAAGGTTAGTTGAGACACTGGGAATGTTTCTTTTGGAGAAGAGTTAGGAAAATCACAGTTTTTGTTCTTCCAATATAAGAAGGGGAGCCATGGGTAAGAGAGATTAAATTTGTTCTATTTGGCTCCAGAAAGCAGAAGTAAAAGCAAGGGGGGGGGGACAAGTTGAAAGGAGATAGATTTTGGTTACGTATCAAGGAGAGCTTCTTGACAAATAAAGCTAACAATTCATTTTGACTTCAATATTCACAAGTCACTGGAGGTAGTACATTCCCTACCAACGGGGAATATTAAAGGTAGGCTGGCTGAAATGTTCTCTTGTTAGAGACAGTGGAGTCAAAGCCTCTGTACTGACTAGGAGGCTGGACTCAGTCAAAATTTCTGAATCAGTTTTGGGGCAGATTATTCTTAACGCACAAAATTTCTATTAAAAGGATTTTTATTTCTTAAAGTCTATAAACTTTTTTTAAAAAAGGACTTATTTTCTCCCCCTTCTTACTGCTTCTCCCTATTTGCTGTTATGTCTGTGAAATTTGGACAGTAAACCAACACCACGCCAGGAAATGAAATCACTTGCATTTGAATTGTCTTAGGAGGAGTCTGAAGATCATCTGGCCAGAGAAGATACAGACACTGAGGTCTTTCTCAAACTAAATTGCCAAGTGTTCAAACTCTGCTGCAGAGAACACAGTTCCAACGGTCTGGTCATGTTCAAATGCCAAACTTATGGTTGCCTAAAAGACGCTCACATAGTGGTCAGTGACAGTGATACAAGGACACTCTCAAGGTCTCTCTTGAGAACTTTGGAATTGATTTCATGACATGGGAGACACTGGCACAGGACCACTCATTATGGCATGCCCTCATCAGAGAAGGTTCTGTGCTCTATGAGCAAAGCAGAATTTAAGTAGCTCAAAAGAAATATGAGATGCCTAAATTTAGAGAATCTACCCCAAATGTTCACATGGATAATTTGTGCCCTACCTGTGGTAGAGCATTCTGCGTGCCTTTTGGTCTGATCAGCCACAGTTGGACACACCATAACACATCTGTCATTTTGGTTCTCTTCAAAGATGAAGGACAACCATATATCTTTAGTCTGTCCTCTGGGCCCCTGAGAGTCACCTGCCTGTGGCCGGAATAGTCCACAGGAGACAATTTAGGTATTGTACCCATCCCTATTTTAATTCAGCTTCAGTTGGAAAACCCTGGACCAGCAACCTCTAAGAACTAGTTTTCTTTAAAGCTCAGACTGTGTCAGTTCCCACAGGGAGCCTTTTGTTGCTCATGCTCCCCTCCCCCTTCCTGTTTCCTTACATCTTGTATATATTTTGTTTATACTCATAACTCTGTGTAACAGAGGTGAAGCTCATGGAACATGCACTCTGACTCATGGACACCTAACCTTTGGTTCCTGTGCTGGGGCAGAAAGGTATTGGGGCTGAGCCCATGTTCTGTCTACTTCTGATGTCACAAATGTTTGATGACACCTGCGTTTGGCTCCTTGGCATAGGAGATGTGCTCCTAGAGGCAACTGAGGGCTGGGTCAAGCTAAGCAGGAAGAATTACCCACCCAGGATGCTTTAAAATGAGAAACAACCTTCAGCTAGCATATAACAGTGTATATAGCAGCAGACCTGGAGTCGGGAAGACCCAAGTTCAAATGCAGCTCCAGACACTTGCTATGTGACTCTGAGCAAGCCACTCAATTTCTGAGTGCCTCAGTTTCTTCCTCTACAAAATGAGGATGTTAACAGTACTTACCTTCCAGGATTATTATAAAAATTGAATGAGATTATATTTTTAAAGCACTTTACAAACTTTAAAGTAGTACATAAATGGAAGCTGTTGCTGCCGCTGCTATTACTAGTACTACTACTACTACCACTACCACTCCTTCATCTCCTCTTCCTCCTCCTCCTCCCACTTTTTCTTGTCATTTATAGAGCATTCAGGGAATCGTTGAGCCCCTTCAGGCAGGCTTCCATTAAGATGGGAGAGGGGAATATCACTTCACTTGTCTTTTCCTCCTCTACCCCAACAACAGGGACTGAAGGCACATGGAAATGAGTAAATTCTCTGGCCCAAAATAGTCTGATATTGGACTGCAAGTACCCAGTTGCCCTTTTTGTTTCTTTATCTAAACATATGTGATGAAACTGAGAGCCTGAGATGGGTCTTTTTAGCTTTGGTGGTAACCTTGTGAGTTTGAGTGATCAGCAGTCCCTGAGTCTGTGTTCTGTCTTTCCCGACAGAAAGGATCCCTGTAACGAATTCTCAGAGAAAAAGATTAGCCCAAACCATATCTTGATTTACCAGAAGACCCTGAGCAATTTGATTAGACAGGGCTGAGAGGGGTGGCAGAGTTGAGATGGTAGTGAAATGACTGTTCATCAGTCCCACACAGTGTTTCATGTTTTAGTATTTTAAGTATCAACCTCCAGAGAAAGTATAACATAATGGGTTACTGTATCTTATTTAAAATATTATCAAAGGTATTTAGTCAAATGGCATAGCAAAACGTGTGCTTATGAGTCTTTTGTGTTTTGAACATTGGGAGAGAAAGTAAAAAGCTGTTCTATACCTGATGTGTTTTATACACTGAGTACCCTTCTAGAAGAGACTCTGTCAACCCCTTTTGGGGGAGACCCTAGACAAGAACCAAGTTTAAGTTTTGAGCAGTTTCCCTTGTGGGGTGGGCATGAGGGCATAATGAGTCAGAGGATAAATCTGGCCAATAACTGGGATCCCTTAGTGGGAGAAGGTGCTCCCTCAGGCAGTGTATCTTTACTTGAGGGTCTCCCCCATAAGAAGCAAGATCCTTGAAAATAGGAATTTTCATTCTTGCCTTTGTGTCTTCAGTGCCTAGCACAGTGCCGGTCATAGAGCAAGCACCTAATAAATGTCTGTTGATTGATTTAACGACTTTTCCTCTCTGAGGGTCTGTGCTTTGGGGCTTGCCCATGGTCCCTACAGAGTTTGTGGTAAAAAGGAACCCAAGTCTTCTGACATTTTTCTTTATGGACCTAGAATTATTATGTCTGAAAGCACCAGTGACCTCTGCTTCTATGTGGTTTTTGTTTTTTTCTGCCTCAAGTTTCTTGTATCTCATTCAGCAGCCTTTTGAGGAACTTCCTTGTACTTTCACAATCTCTGAAGCAAGAGAAAGGACTGAAAGACATAAATGCTATATATTTATGAAAAGGGCAAAGAAAGTTCAGATTTTTATCTGTCTGTACTGTAAACTTATCAAGATGTGACTTTTCCACTCCATCTGAATAGATTTAAGTTTTAAGGTAGTAAAACAAAAGTCATTTTGGTTGTTGTAGTGGCAAGAACATGTTTAGAATCAGAGGAACTGAGTGTGAATCCTCACTGCTAAGTAATGCCCAAGTCTTGTCAATTCTCTATTCCCTTCTCTCTATTCATATGACCAACTCTATTTTAGGGTCTCACTGCATCTTACCTGAACTATTGTAATAGCCTCTTAATTGGTCTTCTTGCCTCGATTTTTCCTTCTTCGATCTCTCCTTTAGAGATGCAACTGCAAAACTGATATTCCTAAAGCACAGGTCTAATTATGCTTAATAAACTTCCCAGCTTAATGAAATTCAATGGTTCCCCATTACTTCTATAATAGAAACTTTTTTGTTTGGCATTTAAAGCTTTTTCACAACCTGAATCTAACCTACTTTTCATGGCATATACATTACTATCTTTCATGTATTCTATGGTTCAACCAAACTAGTCTTCTTACTGTTCCTCTTAAATGATTTTCTATCTCCTGCCTTTGTATAGTTTATCTCCCATTCCTAGAGGACACTCCCTTTTCACCTTTGACTCTTAGAATTCTTACTTTCCTTCAAAGCTCAGTTCAAGTGCTACCCTCTACTTTCCTGAGTCCTCAGTTACTAGCATCTCTCCCACCAAATTACCTTATATTTACATTGTATGTATTTTGTATATGCCTATATAACAACCTCTTTAGGCTACTCCTCCAATTTATTAATAGTTTGGATCCCCAGAGAATTATTGCCACCTCTGGTCCTCAGGGCAACTCTGTTTCATACTGCTATTGTAGATAATAAGCCCCCATCAGTGTACTTATATTAGAAATCAGCCAGTAGGTTCAACTGACCCTTATCAAAGGTATTTAGTCAAATGGCATAGCAAAAACAGTAGTTATAATATCTCTTAAGTGTGAGTGTAATAATTCTGAGACAGACATATACAAAACATATATGGCAAAGATATCTCACAACTTCTGGTACTGCAGGACCTAGAAGTCCTTCCTCCTTATAGAGTCCTCATGATGGGTTCCCAGGATTTGCTCCTTTACACAACCTAACTGTTAATTGCTAGTTGTCATTACTAATGGGGGATAGAAAGAAATCTCCTCTCCCTCTTCCTTCCCCTCAGGGGTCTCATTATCCAACTGTTCTGAGATTTGATTGCTTTGAGCTTCTTGGGGCTTAACTATTTAAAATCCCCAGAGGAGTGCTTAATTTGTTTTCTCTGCAGTCCCATTCTCTTCTTGACTTAATCACAGAGCTATTCACACTTCATAAAGGGTTCATGGTAGAGGTACATCTTGTTTATATAGTAAAAGCTCATTTGGTATGACTATGTTCTATGATTCTTTTGTCAACTGAATTATATATGTAGAATGACCCTCTCCCTTATGTGCTCCTTGAGGGCAGGGGCAGCTTCATTTTTTTTCTTTATATCCCTAGCATCTCCCATAGTGCCTGGCACGTAGTAGGTACTTGTTGATTGATAGAATTACTATCTTCCTGACCCTGAGAAATTCACAACTTATTTGGACCTTAGTTTTTTCATCTATAAGAATCTTGGGACTGAACTAGATAATCTCTACAAGGGCCCTTGGTATGATGCCTGAGAGCTAAACCTGGAATCATAAAGGACTGAGTCTGGGCCTCAGACACTGACTAGCTGTGTGACTCTGGGAAAGCCAATTAACTTCCATTAATTTCAGTTTCCTCATCTATGAAATGGGAGTAATAATAGCACCTGCCTTCCAGGGTGTGGTGATCAAATTACATTATATATGTAAAGCACTTTACAAACCTTAAAGGGTTATACAAATACTAGCTACTTTTATCCAATGAGCTTATGTCATGTGACTGAGTAGGTAAGGAGTTAATAAATTAGGTTAACGATCATATTTAAAGTTGGAAGAAAATATCAGCATTTGAAGGAACTTTAGTATATTGGACAAAGAACATAGGAGAGACCTTAGAAATGATGAAGTCCAGGCATGTACTTTAGCCAGCTCTAAAGCTCACTAAACTAGGTTATTAAATTTTCAGTGTGAGCATTGACACTTCAGAAACCTACAAATACTAGAAATCAGGGCTTGACTTACTGCGTTGATTGTCCAGATTTTTAAAAAGTCTTAATGATGTAGATTACATTTAGAAGCATGTGAATATGTTCTCCCCTCCCCCCAGATAGCCAGATTGTTAAACATTTACTATCATACACCTATATTACTCTATGAGTAATATAGCTCAGCAGGGCTGCAGTAGAAGGCCCAGGAAATAAAGTCATCCCCAGACTGGATGCCTGGTGACTGGAGGCTAACACTGCCACCACCACCAACAACAACCACAACAGATGTTTATGAAGCATTTTAAGATTGCAAAATGCTTTATATTTATTATCAAGTTTGAACCTCACTCATCCCACCCCTTCATTTTATAGATGAAGAAACTGAAGCCAAGACTAGTTCAGTGGCTTGAATAAAGTCAAATAGATCTTAAGAAGCAGAGCCTGAATTTGAATCCAGGTTCTCTGACTCCACCTCTCCAGTGATCTTCTCCCCATATTCTGTGGTGCTGGGATATAGGCAGCAGTAGGAAGGTGCAAATTAGGTGATGACTAAAAGTACCAAAGGCTTTAGAATAGAGGAAGCTAGGGGGTTTGGTAGATGGGGCACTGGACCTAGAGGCAGGAAGACCAGAATTCAAGTGTCCTCAGACAGATTATCTTTATTTTTTATCTTTATCTTATTATCTTTATAACTGTGGCCAAGTCACTTAAGCTCTCTCAGCCTCAGTTTCCTCAAATGTAACATGGGAATAGTTTTGATAATAGTATTACCTCACAAGGTTGTTGTGAAGCTCAAATGAGATTGTATTTGTAAAGTGCTTTGCTAACCATAAAGCTTCATATACTTGGCAAGTGGTTAAGCTAGGACTCAGATTCATGCTCTGACTGATTCTATCACAACATTCTGTCTCCCCAAAGGGAAAAAAAGAGATATGTGTTATCCCAATCAATTAAAATAAAAGTTTTTTCTTTTTTTTTGGAGGGCAGTTGGAGTTAAGTGACTTGCCCAAGGTCATATGGCTAGGTTTGTGTGTGTGTGTGTGTGTGTGTGTGTGTGTGTGTGTGTTAAGTGTCTGAGGTGGGAATTGAACTCAGGTCCTCCTGACTCCAGGGCCAGTACTCTATTCACTGCACCACCTAGCCACCCCCAAAGATAAAAGTTTTTGAAAAGGACATACATGTACAAAAATATTTATAGTAGATCTTTTTCTGGAGGCAAAGAATTGAAGACAGAGGGATGTCTATCGACTGGGGAATGGCTGAATGAGTTATGGTGTATAAGTGTGATATAATACTATTGTGCTATAAGAAATGATGAGGGGGATGTTTCAGAAAAATCTGGGAAGACTTATATGAACTGATATAAAGTGAAGTGCATAGGACCAGGAGAACATTGTACATGTAACAACAGTATTGTCTCAATGATCAGCTGTGACAGGGCTTAGCTACTCTGATCAATGCTATGATCCAAGACTATTCCAAAGGACTGATGAAAAATGCTATCTACCTCCAGAGAGAGAACTGGTGAACTCTGAGTGCAGATTGAAGTGTGCTGTTTTTTACTTTATTTTTCTTGCTCTATTTATTTATTTTGGCAACATGGCTAATATGGAAATATGTTTTGCATGACTTCATATTATAATAAGTATCATATTGCTTGCCTGAAGAGACTCTGGAATTCAAAATAAAAACAAATGAATGTTAAAAAAATTAAACAACAAAATTAAAAAAGATAAAAGTCTTTTCTTTTTTTTTTTTACTGATAAAACCTTTCCTCTTCCTTCAGGGTATTTGGCAAATTCATCTCTGAGATTCTGTCTTTCTATGCCAATCACCTCAAAGACAGGTACTCACATCATATTAACCTTTTCCTCCAGATATATATGATGATATGATATATCATTTCACATTAACCTCTGCCCCCATATGTCAGGATACTGCTTATGAAACTTTCCAAAACAGGCCAACCCTGGTCTAGTAACTAATCCTCTCCTGGGCTATGCTCTTCTCCCTGAGTGCCAGCCTCTGCTTAGGCTGATTTTATCAGGGGGATGGGCAGGGTTGAGAAGAGCAGGGAATCTTGCTTGGTATTATAATAGAATTGAAAGTGACCTCAGAGGCCATTAAGTCCAATTTGCTCTTTTTACAGATGAGGAAACTGAGGCTTAGGGAGGTTAAAGTCACATGGGTAAAAAATATCAGAGCTGGGATCTGAACCCAGGACCTCTGACCCCAGAACCAGGGTTCTTTCCACTATACCATAGCAACCCAAAGGGGAAGGGCATTAGTATCATAGAATGAAAGAGGCATAGGATAAGTAATCAGAGCAGGGTTCTGCCAATAAATTCCTGCCTAGATTGTTACCTCTGCCAATGAGTGTCATGGTAAGCTTCAGTAAGTCCCTTCCTCTTTCTGGGTCTCAGTTTCCTTACTTGTAAAATCAAGGAATTAGTCTCTAAGATCTTTTCAGCTCAAACATCCTAAAACCTTGATAGACATATTCCAGTGGCTGGGATCCTACTCTAATATAAAATTAAGATTTAGAGAAATCTTTGACTAATACCCTCATTTTTTTTGGAGGGGCAATTGTAATTAAGTGACTTGTCCAAGGTCACATAGTTAGTAAGTGTTAAGTGTCTGAGGTTAGATTTGAACTCAGGTCCTCCTGACTCCAGGTCCAGTGCTCTATTCACTGCGCCACCTAGTCACCCCTAATACCCTCATTTTACTGGTAAGGAAACTGAGGGCATAAAGTTTGTGAGTCAATCAATAAACTTTTATTAAATACCTATTATGTGCCAAGCACTGTGCTAAGCACTGGGGATACTAAAAAAGGTAACCTCTCCCCAACAACAACAACAACAAAAAAAAAAACAAAGCAAAAAAAAATAGTTCCTGTCCTTGAGTTCACAGTCTAATGGGGAAATAACATTGTAATGTATTATATATAATGTAATATATTACATATAATGTAAATAATTATGTACAAACAAGTTATCTACAGAATAAATAGGAAATAATCAACAGAGAGAAGGTAGTAGAATTAAGAGGGCTTAGAAAAGGCTTCCTATGGAAGGTGGCATTTTAGTTGGGACTAGAAGGGAACCAGAGAAGGCAGGAGGTAGAGAAGGAGAGCATTTCAAGCGTGGGGGATAGCCAGAGAAAATGCCCAGAGTGAGGGGGTGGAATATCTTATTCAAGCAACTGCAAGGAGACCAGTGTCACTGGATTGAAGAGTGCATGGGGGATGGAAGGTGTAAAAATATTAGAAAGTGGATGGGGGGGCTTGGGTTACAAAAGACTTTGAATTTTTTACAGGTATTTGAGGTAATTGGGGACAAACTCAGGTAAATTCCTGCTTTTACTCCACCATCTTGGCTCTGTCTTCCCCCAGGGCTTTGAACTTCTAACAGAGGATTTGATATTTGATCCTGGAGGTGATAGGGAGCCACTGGGATTTATTGAGTGGGGGGTGTCTGTGACATGGTAAGATCTGTGCTTAAGGAAGGTCATTTTGACCTGACTAGAGTAGGGAGAAACTTAGAGTAGGCAGACTAACCAGCAGGTTATTGCAATAGCTTAGGTGTGAGATGATGAGGGTCTGTACCAGGAAGGTGGCAATGGCAGGGAAGAGAAGGGGATCAATGGGAGAGAGGTTATTAAGGCAAAATTGACAGGTCTTGGCAACAGATTGGATATGGGAGGTGAGAGAAAATGAAGAGTTGAGGGTGACACCTAGGTTGCAAGTCTAGAGAACCTGAGGATGGTGGTGCCCTCAAAAGTAATAGGGGAGCTTAGAAGGGGGAAGGGTTTGGGAAGAAAGATAATGAGTTTGAGTTTAGGACATGTTAAGTTTAAGATGTCTATAGGACATTGAGTGTGAGATGTCTGAAGGGCAGTTGGAGATGCCAGATTGGAGTTCAGTAGTTCTAAATTCATACCCCATCAAACCCCACACCCTAAGAGTATAAGACACAAAAACACAAAATCTCAAAGTTTGCAGGTATGTCAGAAAGCATCTGACCTAATAGAATCCCCTCTATAATATCCCTGATTCTTCTCATGTATAGGTTGGACTAGAAGGCTGCTGAGTTCCAGCCCTCAAACAATGTAATTCTGTGATTATGAGGGACATAGTGTTGGGAGTGTGGGTTGGAATAAAAGATGACCTAGGGGCTTTTGCAGAGACCAGTCATGTGATAGTCAAATAGCTTCAAGTTTTTCATGTGGAAGATGAATGAGATTTGTTATGTTTGGACTCAAGATGGCATAACCAGGACCCCAAGAGGTGAAAACATCTGTATGTTTTTGGTCAAGTCATTTCTCTCTATGGGCCTCCATTTGCTTTTTCTTTTTTTGGAGGGGGGAGGGTAGGGCAGTTGGTGTTAAGTTACTTGACCAAGGTCACACGGCTCGTAAGTGTTAAGTGTCTGAGGTCAGATTTGAACTCAGGTCCTTCTGACTCCAGGGCCAGTGCTTTATTCGTTATGCCACCTAGCTGCCCCTATGGGCCTCCATTTAAAAGGAAAGAGTGTGGACTAGGTGATCTATAAGGTCCCCCTAGCTCTAAATCTCAAAATCTTATTATCTGGTAGAGATCATGTGTAAAAAAAAATCATGAATGGGAGGGTAGATCATAGGTGGGAGTCCTGGAGCTGAAAAGAATCCTAAATGCCATCTGATCCAACCCTTTCATTTTATAGACAAGGAAACCCAAGCTGGAAAAGTAACTTCCCCAAGGTAGCAGGTACAAAGTATCATCAGGATCTGAACCCAAATCCTTTAACTCCAGATTCACTGTTCTTTCTGCTACACCACAGAGGACTCCTCAACTAGACTGTGATTTTCCTGAGGGCAGAATCCTGTCTTCTTCAGTGCCTAGGATGGGATGGGCACACAGGAGGTGCACAAGAATTATATGCTAAGTGATTGACTGGAGTCAGGAAAGCTTTTCCAATAGAGTTACTCTGATATCTTTTAGGACAGCTAGGTGGCACAGTGGATAGAATGCTGCTCCTGGACTCAGGAACACTTATCTCTGAGTTCAAACCTGGCCTCAGACATTTCCTAGCTTTGTGATTCTGGGAAAGTTATTTAACCCTGTTTACCTGAGTTCCTTATCTGTAAAATGAGCTGGAGAAGGAAATGGCAAACCACTCCAGTCTCTTTGCCAAGAAAACCCTAAATGGGTTCATGAAGAATTGGACACAACTGAACAACAACAAAATACCTTTCAGAGGCTGCTGTAACTGACAGGGAACTAACAGCTGGGCTAGGGAAAAGGGGAACAGCAAAGAGAAGGCTCAGAAGTCGAGAAGCAATGAACTCTCAAAGCAGACTTCCCCTGTTTTGCAATCATGCCAGGGGCAAGGTATCTGGGGAGGGAATTCTAATGGCTTCAGGCTTGCCCATCATTCCTTAACAGAGAGAGAGGCAGTGACACAGAGACAGAAAAAGATAGAGGGATAAGAGATTTATGACTCCATGGCAGAGGGGTGAGGTGGAGGCTAATTACATAGAATATCAGAGCCTTGAGTGACCTAGAAGAGAGAACACAGTGTATTAGAGCTGGAAGGAACTATAAAGATCAACCTAAGTTTCAGAGAGAAGTGACTTGCCCAAAGTAATTTGGGATTTTGCACCTAGAATCTCTAGGATGGTGTCATCCTTGTGCCAAACTCCCATTACACCAAGGTCACGTATAGAGTCAATAGCTGAGGTGAGGCTGGTCATATGGTAGTCATTCCATTACCTTCCTCCTGGCTAGGAAAGTGGGTGAGCCTGAGGGGCTACAAGGCCGCTATTGATACCTTGTTTAGGTGGCTGGAATTTAACAAATTTTTATTCTGAACTTAATAGTCATCAACAAATATAAACTCAGTATATAAAGAATCAAAAGAGGATTTTATGTAAAATTGAGATTTTTACATGTAGTTTTTAAAAATGTTTATTAATTCAACACAGTAGTGATAATTTTTTGTACCTGTGTGTGTGTGTGTGTGTGTGTGTGTGTGTGTGTGTGTGTGTGAGACTACTAACTTTCCTTTCACTCCACACTATGGACCTCTTCATTGTAATAAATAAATACATCCAAGCAAAATAAACCCATGCATCAGGTCAGGTTGCTAAAATTTAATACCTATCAAATACCTAAAAAGATATAAGCTAGGATTATACATTAGAACTTTCTTATTTTTCATAAACTAATAGCTAAAAAATGTCCTTGAGGGGCGGCCAGGTAGCACAGAGAGTAAGAGCACCGGCTCCAGTGTTGGGATGACCTGGAGATCAAATCCCGGGCTTGGACACTCAGCACCACACCCAGAAATAACTGGCCTTGTAACCTTGAGCAAGTTACTTAACCCCGATTGCTTAATAAAAAAAAAAAATGTCCTTGAGAATTCAACAAGCAAATTCTACTCTAATTGGAGCATTAGCATATCAAAATGTTACCCACAATCACCTGGGCACAACAGTGAGCCATAAAAATTTAAGAACAGCGTTTTTAATAGGTGATGCCATACCAAACACCAATTTTCAAGTTACATGGAATGCAAGTCTTTCAGAATAGAGACCTACTGCTTGCACAAAATGACTAATATGGAAATACTTTAAGTGACTGCACATGTATAACAGATCAGATTGATTACTCTCAGAGAGGAGAAAGGATAAGGAGGGAAGGATAGAATTTGGAACTCAAAACAAAAAAATCCCGAAAAATAAAAGTTGAAAATTGTTTTTACGAGTAATTGGGGAGAAAAATATTATTAAAAAAATAGACCTAGAAGAAGAAATCAAAACCCCATGTAAACAGGAGGAGGTATGTAGCTTCTCTATCATTTTGTTTACTCCTGGAGCTGGTTCAACGACCCTTTTCAGTGAGCCTATAGCTTATATTCTAATACATTTACTCAATTATAAAAAGCAATTATTTTATTTACCTATGCCATAGTCTGCAGAACTTTAAATATTTAAGAATAATATCAGGAAAGGGACTTGTCCCAGGACAGTTTCTATCTGGGTTTTATTGAAAGAGAGGAAGACAAGATGAATAATAACAACAATAACAGTAACACCTCATTTCAATGGCTTTTAAAGGCTTATAGAGACTTGCCTCCCAATGTGTAAGCCACTAGTCTAAGTATCATAACCCCTATTTGATGGATGCAGAAAGTGAGGCTTGGAGAGGTTAAGGAATTTGCATGATCACATAACTGGTTGTTGTCAGAGTGAAAGAATGACTCTGGTGACCTGGGGTCTCCTTTGGACTCTGCCATGAATTTTCTTGGTGAATAAATGTTTGTTGAATTGAATTGAATTGGCAAGTAGTTTTCCCTCTCTGGGTCTCAGTTTCACCCTGTACATACTAAAAATACTGGACAAACTCAGCTCTAAAATTCTTCCCAGATCTGATAATTTATGAATCCGAGGGTCAGTAACAGGTTTACTCGTGCCACTCATGGCCATGGGGAAGGGTCATGATCTCATCGATTACTATAGAGTAGACTTCTGGCCAACTGGTATAATGAATGAGAGGTGCTTTTAAAGGTAGATTTGGGAACAATGGAGGGGTCCTTAGTGGTTATTGTGAATGATATTAGTCAGGGCTGGAGATCACTCCCCCATGACAGTGGTAGTTTGGGCCAGATAGCTTTGGTAACTTGGAACATGGTGAGACACAGTCTCCATCCCCTAGTGCAGGGTGAGGTGATAGGTCATTGGACTCCTCCTGGGCAAGCTCAACATTAGGAGCAGTGGTCTGTGCTTGACCTGGACTGCTGGAGGCTCTTTCTTGGGCTCCGTGACAAATTAAGAGTGAAGGCAGATTTTTTAATCCCTTATCCAGTGCTACAATATCACAAATTTAATTCCTTTTTGATAAACATTTATTATTGCATTCAAGCATACAGTCATGGTTTACATAGCATCAAATAAACATAAATGTGGCCTCCTAGTTTAGTGACAGCTGGAAAGGGCTTTGGGGATTATCTTGTGAAGAAGAAACTGAAGCCCATATAGGGAAAGCAGCTCGTTTGAGATTTCTCAGTGGTGGTAAGGGCCATTCTGGGTAGTCCAGCATAGTGAAGTGCTCTCTTCACTCTGCCACACTTGACCAATGCCCACAGTAGGGGATTGTGTTATAGGATCCAGAGCCGGAAGGGAATTTAGAGAGCTTTACAAGTGTGGTTTAGGTTCCCGTGGGAGGCCCTGTGAACCTTCAGAGGGTTCATTAGGTCAAAACCACTTCTTCTTCTCTCTTTCTTATCACACTTTTGCAATCTGGCTTCTGACATCATCATTTACTTGGAACTGCTTTCTCCAGACTTACCAATGATCTCCTAATGACTAAATCTAAGGGCCTTTTTTACACCCCTTATCCTTTGGGCCTTTGACACTGTTGATCAGCCTCTTCTGTTGGCCATTCTCTTCTCTCTAGACTTTCATTTCACTGCTCTCTCCTGGCTCTTCCCCAGCCTATCTGACTGCTTCTCCTCAGACTCTTGCTGGATCTTCATCCAGGACACACTCACTAACTGTGCATGTTCTTTCAATGCTTTGACTTAGGCCCTCTTGCCTTCTACTTGATGATCTTATCAGCTCCCCTGGGTTCAATGATCATCTATATGCAGATGACTCCTAGAGCTATTTATCCAGCCCTAACCTCTCTCCTGAACTCCAGTCCTGAATCATCCACCAACTGCCTCTTGGACATCAATTATTAGAAATTTTTTCAGCATCTCAAATTCAACATGTCTCAAATAGAATTCATTATTTTTTCTAAAAAATTCTTCTCCTCCCTATACCCTAAGGGCTATAAAAATGTGCATACCCTTTGACCCAGCAATACCACTTCTAGAGCTATATCCCAAAGAGATCATACAAGTGGGAAAAGAACCTGTATGTACAAAACTATTTATAGCAGCTCTTTTTATGGTGGCAAAGAAGTGGAAATCAAGGAGATGTAATGTAGAATTCAATCTGAATGTAATGTAATGCTATTGTGCTATAAGAAATGAGGAGCAGATGGATTTCATGATAACCTGGAGAGACTTATATAAACTGATGCTGAGTGAGGAGAGCCAGCCAGGACAAGATTGTACACAATTACAGACACATAGTATCTATGATGACTGACTTTTTTTTTGCTTTTTGGAGGGGGAAGGCAGGGCAATTGGGGTTAAGTGACTTGCCCAAGGTCACACAGTTAGTAAGTGTTAAGTGTCTGAGGTTGGATTTGAACTCAGGTCCTCCTGACCCCAGGGCTGATGCCCTATTCACTGTGCCACCTAGTCGCCCAGATGACTGACTTTGATAGACTGGACTCCTCTCAGCAATGCAACACTCCAAGACAATAAGACATCTCCAAAAGATTCATGATGGAGAGGGATATCCACATTCAGAAAAAGAACTAGAGTTTGGATGCAGATTGAAATAAGCTACCTGTCTCTCTTTTTTGTTTTGTTTTATTTCTTCTTTCTCGTTGTTCATTCCATTGGGTATAATTCTTCTTTACAACTTGACTAATGTTTAGTGCAAAAGTATTTGTACAACCCATATTGGATTGCATGCCTCCATGGGAGGGAGGGAGAAGGAGAGGGATGGGGAGAAAATTTGGAACCCAAGGGATTGTGGAACTAAATGTTATAAACTAAAAGTAAATAAATAACTTAAAAAAACCTTCTCTTCTCAAGTTCCCCATCCCTGTTGAGGACACCAGCACCCTCCTAGCCACTCAGGTTTACAATCCTCTCTCACACTGTATCTACTGCCAAATCTTGTTCTTGGTACCTTCCTAACGCCTGTGGTTCATGTCCCCTTCTCTACACCCACTTAGCCACCCCCATGGTGCAGACTCTCATCATGTCATGCCTGGACTGCTGAAATAGTCTTGGTTGGTTTCCCTGCCTCAAGTCTCTTCCCTCTATAATCCACTTAGCTGCCTTGCCCCACGACAGTTTCTATCTAAGAAGAGCAAGAGGAATAATCATAGTAATCACAATTACACCTCATTTCAATGTCTTCTAAAGGTTTATAAAGCTCTGGTCTCACAACGTGTAGCAGATAGTATAAGTATTATTACCCCCATTGGATGGATGAGAAATAAAAAGATTTGCACAAGGTCACATGACTGGTTACTGGCAGAGAGAAAAAATGGGTCTGGTGACCTGGACTGAACTCTGCCATGAATCTTCTGTGTGAGTAAATGTTGGTTAAATTGAATTGAATTTCCTTTGGGCAAGTTATTTTCCCTCTCCTGGTCTCAGTTTCACCTAAAGTGATTTTTCTAAAGCATAAATATGACCATATCACTCTCCTATTCAATAAACTCTAATACCTCCTTATGCCCTTTAGGGTAAAATATAAAACCTTCTCTTTGGCTCCCTTCAGACCTTTCCAGTTTTCTTTAAAAAAAAATTCTTTTGGAGAGAGATGTCAAGGCAATTGGGGTTAAGTGACTTGCTCAAGGTCACACAGCCAGTAAGTGTCAAGTGTCTGAGGCCAGATTTGAACTCAGGTCCTCTTGACTCTCAGGTCCTCTGTTCACCATGCCACCTAGCTACCCCAGTTAGTTTTTAAAAAGAGGTATTTGCTTTGAAAATGTAGTAAGAACAAAAGCATAAACATTTTCTCTCAGCATCTCAGGAGCACATCGTTCCCTATCCTCTATTGAGAGTGGGCTCAAACTTAGTGTAGTTCCTCTACTGCATTGGTCACAACTAGTTCATGTCCAAAAGCGCCATTGCTGCTAGATGAGTCCTTGCTCTCGACTATTGCTAAGATGAGTCCTGAAGGTCATTCGCAAAGTCACTCCTTGTCCCTCTGGGCATCAGTGCTGATCTGACTACAAACACTAGACTGTGAGACACTGGAAGCCTCCTCTCTTGATCTTTCAGACCACAAGATAGGAGGTTCCAATCCCTTCATCTAGAAGGGAAAAATATAAATGTAGAGCCATAGGACCAAGGTCTTTTTTTTTCATGGGGCCACATACTGGCTTCAGTGGGGAAGACTCAGGGCCTCTTTCCTTACAGGATTTTTTCTTGCTGGCTGCTGTCAGAGAAGTTCAATCATGAGCAGAGCAGTCAAGAGATTAGCCAAAGTTAACTAGAGCCTTTTTGAAGATACTCATAGTTTTGATTAGGAAGCCAACAGACAAATCTACTAATCATATTGTCAGCAGACCAGAACCAGTTATGCCTGTGCCAGCTTCAGCATCTCTCTAAGGTACTTGGGTTATCATGACTCTCCTGGGGCAGGCTCTCTAGTCATTTCTGCATGTTGGGAGGACGTCACAGGCATGCCCATTCTGTGTTTTTTGCCTTTCTCTGTATCCCCATTGCTTAGTACAGGACTTAGCATATAGTGAATGCTTAATAAATGCAAAGGTTGATAGATTGGCTGATCCTATGACTCCAATTCTAGCGTTATTTTCACCATAGGAATGGAACTCAAGACACTCAAGACTGTGTTGCAGAAGACTAGAGTGTGACTAAGAAACCATCAAACCTAATGATTTTGGAGCCATTATCTGAAGCAAAGAGGAATGATCCTGAGGGCAAACAGTCAGGCTACTTTCCACCCTTGATTCCATCAAAATCCCATTCTCTTGGTTCATGGAATCTGAACCCAGTCCCATCAAGACCCTCCCTAGATCCCTCTTCCCAGACCACTAGACCACCCCTATATCCCTCCCACAGTCTTTCTGTGTATAAGATTCATCTTGCCTCCACGAAGGCACTCAGATTCAATCTGGGTCAGACTCAGTGTGTGTCAGATTGTTCTGGCCCGCTTGTCAATACAAGTGTCACAAATGCTTAGACTCCTTAATATTCCACCCAATATGGTGAATCTTTAATGAACTTTGTTTTACTTTGGCCAAGAGAAGGCTTGAGTTGAATTCATTCCGTAGGACCTGGCATGTCAGTATTTTGGGGTCTTGAGCACCCCTAAACCCCAAACCTCAACACTCCCTACGTATGGGGCCTTAGATGGCCACTATGGTGGTTCTGGAGAATTATGATACAATCTCTGTATCATGTCACCTCCTTGTTCCCTCTTATTATTCTATTTTTCCAGACCACTCATTTCATCTTCAAAATCCAAGTTATTCAAACTCTCTCATCTCCCCCCTGCCCCTGCTCCCCCTAGGTCTAGTTCATAGATTCAGAGAATTTCAGTCTAGAAGAGGCCTCCTAAATGATCTTGTCCCCCCCCCTTCATTTCATGGAATAGAAATCTGATGTCCAAAGAAGGAGAGGGACCTTCTCAAGGTCTACACAGTGGAGAATTCCTGGGGACAGCTCTAGTACCATTTCCACACTTGAGAAGTTATCTCACATTCCCATCTTTGGGCCCCTGCCTGGCTCTGGCCATTCCAGGAATAGCCTGTTGTTGGCCCTTTCACTCCATGAACTGAGGGAAAAATCTGGGAGGGGGCGGCTTGCATGGGTAGAAGGGGCCCTGGAACTACATGACTGACATAATGGAGTCTTCAAAACAGGGAGCTCTCACGAAAGAATCCTTAGCTCTCTCCCTTCAAGCACCAGAGCTTGCATCAACTTTCAGTCTGTCTTGTCCTTCTGATGGTGTGAGTATGTGTATGTGAATGGGTGTGTGTGTGTGTGTGTGTGTGTGTGTGTGTGTGTGTGTGTGTGTGTATGAGCTGGTTATTCATGAGGTTCATGGTGTGTGGAGGGGGTAGTTGTTATTTCCTTTCTTGTCTGCATGAGCTAAGGGTTCAGCTATTGGCCTACATGTGTGGAGGGTCACATCTGCTTGTCCAAAGTGAGGCAGGATGTTGCCCAATTATCTAGGGAATTTGGGACCAAAGCCAAACAATACATTTGGGGAGTTGAAGCCAACTCCCTCAGGCTGTCTCTACAGCACAAGGTTTTGGGTCCATCCCATCAGATGCATAGCAGCCACGTCTCACATCCATATAGGGTTTTAGATTTTTAACAAAGCATAACCCATCCATCAGGTCAGCTGGAAGATAAAATAAAGCGCAATGAATGCAGAGTTCAGAGGCAGAAGATGTGGGTCTAAATCCTGGCCACAATGGTAAGTAGGGTGTTTTTTTAGACAAATCACTTCTTCCACTGAAACAAGATTTTCATATTTATAAAATGGAATGAATAATATATATCCTTCAGGGTCATTGTGATGAAAACACTTGATAAGTCTTAAGATGATATGGGGTGTAGGCTTCAGGTTTAAAATGCAGATTTTCTGGTATTTTTTTTTCCCCAGGGCTCATTCTGAAGGGATGCTAGAGCCTGGTAGAACGGGTCCTTGACCTAGACTTAGGTTAAAGGACTAGGGCAGCCTCTTAAGGACACTGGAAGTGTATGGGATAGAACATAGCAGCCCTCAGCTGCCCCTTGACTCCAGGAAGGGGACCTGGGGGGTCCTGAAAGGAGAGATTTTTTGCCAAGGTAGTTCTCCTCAAATCCACTGAAATAGATCTCCTTGGGACAATGGGTCAGTGAATCAACAAACAATCCTGATGGCTAGGCAGGATTTCTTTGGACAGAATAGGTCCTTCTTTCTTGTTTCTTCTTAGACAAAGGGAAAGGACTATAAAGTAGTGCTAGGCAATGGAAAGAGCCCTGGTTTAAGTATCAAAAGGTCTGGGATCTAGTTCTGGCTTACTATGTGACCTCAGAAGGGCCTCTAACCTCTCTGAGCCTCAGTTTCTCTGATCTGTAAAAGGGGATTTAGGTGGAGCCTGTGGACTTGACTTCTAATGTCTTTGTTACTTTTTAGGAGAAAAATACTTAACATATAAGAAAGACAAGAAGAGGAAAAAAACCTCCAGGGCATCAGGAAAAAATATTATATGTATATATACATACACACACACATAATCAAATGGTTTAAATGTGCAAGAAAAATAAAATCCCCATGAAGACATTATGCAAATCTTTTAAATTAACATTACAAATTAGGAGAAGACTCCGAAGTCTTAGTGCTAATTTTCCTGTGGTCTCTTCTCTTTCTCCTCAGCTCTGCCTCCTGCTAGGCTCCAAAGATGGGCATGAACTCTAGGGGGAGGGTGGCCTTAAGGCTAGGATCCATCTACTGTTGGCCATTAGAGCTGAAAGAAACCATAGAATATAAAACACAGAATGTAAAAATTGAAGAGACCCTAGAAACCATGTAGCCTAAAACCCTTGTTTTACAGAGGAGGAAACTGGGAAAGGGACTACTCAAGGGCATATACTCAGTCAAGGGCAGGCTTTGGATTAGAACCTGGGTCTTTGGACTCTTAGGCCTAAAACACTAATGCTTTAGTCCAGAGGCCTTGTCGGTAAGCTGTTAGGTCTTAGGGAAGCATTCACATGTGGCTTCTGAGGTAGGAAACACCAAGCCACTCTCCTTGTTCCCACATTTCTCCCCCACTAGCCATAAATAAGCGATCTTCCATTAACCAGCCCCCTCTTTTGGGCAAAATACTGCTGTCATCTGTCTCCTCTTTGAAAATGGGCACATTCAGTTCTAGAGTCCAGCAATAATGGTGTGAACAAGCTGCTTTTGTCCCAGATAGGAACTGAGGACAACCTGAAAGTCCTGCGGTGAGGGGTGGGAAACCTGCTGGGCCTCCAGCCTTCTTCACCAGCTGGCTTGCTAGAACTGGCTCTGGCTCCTGACTCAGTCCTCATTTAATCATAGAATCCTAGGATCTAGAATGAGAAGGAAGCTTAGAGATCATCTACGAGAGCCCTCCATTTTCTAGATAAGGAAACAGAACTCCAGGACTTCAAGGGATTTACCCCAAGTGATGCAGGGCTGAGTGGTAGGACCGGGGTTCCAATCATCTCTTTTCCTACTGCACCTGCTCTTAGCCCCTAGGCAGTCATTTTTCTTCACGCTGGAAGGGACACATGCTGAGCTTCTAACTCCTTGAGCATGTGTGTGAGAGTATGTATGTGTGAATGTGTGTGTATGTGTGTGTGTGAATGTGTATGAGTGTGTGTATGTGTGTGAGTGTGTGTGTATTAGGAAGGGGAAGAATAGGACTTAGGGCTCAAAGAGACCATAGAGGTAGGTCTTCTAGTCCAATCTCCTAATTTTATAGATAAGGAAACTGAGACCTAAAGAGATAAGCGGGCTCACCCTTACTTTCACTGGTACTAAGTGCCAGAGCTGGAGGAGGAACACAGATTTTTTTCTGAGTACAAATCCAGTGCTGTTTCTCTGGTCCAGGTTGCCCTTTTCTCTTGGCCTTTATTATATTTTTCACCTATAAAATGGAGATGAGATACTTTCCCTGCCTCCCTCAACTCAAGTCAATAAGCATTTATTAAGTGCTACAATGTGGCCAGCATTATCCTAAGTAATGCAAAGAAAAGAAATAAAAAACCCCAAACAGTCCCTCATGGCCTCATGATTCAAAGGTGAGACAACACGCAGACAGCTCTGTACAAACAAGGCACACGCAGGATCCTTGGAGATGATCTCGGGGAAGAGCCCTGGTGTTGGGGGGATCGGCAAAGGTTTCTTGCAAAAATTTTAGATTTCAGAGATTTTAGCTGAGACTTGAAGTAAGCCAGGGAAACCAGCAGGATGAGGTAAGGAGGGAGAGCATGGTAGGCAGGAGGGACGGACGGTGAAGGACCATGGAGGGAGATGGAATGTTTTGTTTTGGTCACTGAACACCAAGGAGTTTGGTGTCACTGCTTCTAAAGTACAGGGATGGGAGGAAGAGTAAGAAGACTGGAAAGGTAAGACGGGGCTGGTTCCTGAAAAGCTGTAAGAACCCAACAGAGGATTCTCTATTGTTCTTAGAAGTCTTTGTGAGACAGCAGAGTTCTTGTTTTTTGGGTTTTTTTTTTTTTTTTTTGCTATTTGGAGGGGGAAGGCAGGGCAACTGGGGTTAAATGACTTGCCCAAGGTCACATGGCTAGTGTTAAGTGTCTGAGGCTGGATTTGAACTTGGGTCCTCCTGACTCCAAGGCCGGTTCTCTATTCACTGCACCACCTAGCCACCCTGAGACAGTGGAGTTTGTTGAACAAGGAGGTGACATCATGCTTTAGGAAGATCAAAGTCACAGGGAGTGGAAGATGAGAGACTGGATTTGAAAAAACTTGGTAAGTTTTTTTCCCTTAATGCTTGCACAAAAAGCATTATTATTAGTAGTAGGAGTATGATAGTTATTATTATTATTCATAACATTACCCTGCATTGCTCCTCTCCTGGGGGCCTGGCAGGGCCTCTTCCCCCTCCTTGAGGAGGCACCATCAGAAGGGTAGCCACCCCCCTTCAGGTTTCAATTAAGGCCTCTCCAGGACAAACATTTACTATGCTAATTCCTTTATTTGAATCCAGGGCAAGCCTTAGAATGCTACAGATAAAAGATGATTTCAGAGGAATGAACAAAATTCCAAAATGGCTAAATTTGGGTGTGCCAAATGTAGCCCGCCTACCTACGTGCAAGGCTCAGAGGGGCACACAGATAGAAGGACGCAGGGCTCCTACATCCACACAAGCACACGCAATTAGACAGAGATGCACACATGCTGTTCCCTCTCACGTGCATGAGCAGAGCTGAGATTTAGCTGCAGGCCACTGGACTCTCCATCCAGGGGCCTTTTCCCTTACACCAGCCTCTGGGGACATCTCCTCAGTAGGAGGATGTATCTTGTGGAGGGCAGTTATCAGGGAGATGAGTTCTCTAGACCTAGGCATGGAAAGGGAAGAAGAAGGGACCGTTTGTGGGATTCTCCTGATGGCCTTTAGCAAACCTTGGGACTTTTCCATTCTAGCCTGGGTGGAACCAGTCCAGGCTGAGTGCTTGTTGCTGTCCCAACCCCATTAGCAGCTGCATTTTCTGGAAAAGTGGTTATAATATTTTGAAATGCTCACTCTGGAGAAGAGAGAAACTGGTATGCCTGATAGCAGAGTTGGAACAATTGAAAGGCTTCAAGGCAAAGGAAGCATTAGACTTACTACACGTAGTTCTGGTGTATAGAACTGAAAATAGATAGAGGAAGTTATAAAGAGGCAGATTTCTTACCAATTTAAAGAAAAATTGCCCAACAATTAATTAGAACAGTCTAAACATGGGAACATATTATCTTGCAAAAATAGTGAACTCCCCATTACTGAAGAGATTGAAACAGGGTCTGAGTAAGTTGCCTCTCTTAGAGGTGTAGGAAGGATTGCTGCATAGACCAGACCAGATGGAAGGTGCCTTCCAGCTCTAAATCCTATGATTATATATCCTATTAGTGGAACCTTGCAGCAGCTCAGGGAGGGAGAAAGGGCAGGGATTATTGCTCCCATTTTAAAGATGAAGCAGCTGAGGCCCAGGCAGGGAAAGTGAGAGTCCTGCTCTCCCCAAACCATCCCTCTGAAGTCACGTCAGAGACAGACAGAATCCCAGACTGGAGGGATGAATGTGGGCATCTTATCCAAGGAGTTGGGGACACAAAGTTTCAGCCTAGCCTTTGGTTTGGCTAAGAAAGGCAGCATTGTTTGGAGTCCTGCCTGCAGCTTCTCCCAGAGGATTGTGGACCTAAGTTGTCTGGGAAAAGGGGGACAGCACGAGGATGTGCTGCTTCTCCAAGGCTTACACCTCCTTCCTTCCCTCCTTCCCCAGTGAGTCGGACTGTACAGATGTTTTCATTACTCATCCCCACTGAATCCCTGGGTGTGCCTGTTTGGTGCCTGTCGAGAGCCAGAAGTCCTTACCTCCATAACATCTCTGATCAGAAATTCTGCAGTTTTCCCCACCCTTTTTGTCTCTCCTATTCCTCAGTGCCCAGCCTCAACTTTCCCTGCCTCCTCTGCCTATCCCCACCCTGGCTCAGAGTGCTCTCTTGTCCCCATGCTGGGGAGTGCCCTTCCCTCCTCATTTTTCTCCCCTCACTCTCCCCAACCTTGGACTCTCCCAGAACTCATCTGGAACAGCCAGTTGGCATTGGGGGGGTGCCTTCTGCTCTTTCCTTATGTAACCCAAGAACCCTGGACCTTCTATCAGCTGCACCCTTAGGACTTTCCATCTGCCCTAAGGTTGTATTGTCTTCCCTAATTAGGATGTAAGTTCCTTGAGAGTAGGGACTATCTTAACTTTTCCTTTTGTATTCAAAATGACAAATAATAAGTGCTTAAGAAATGCTTTTTCTTTTTTTTCTTTGAGATCGCCTGGGAAGTATTTGATAGACTCCCTACAGAGGAAAATACAGATTCCTCTGCGGAGAGGAAAATGCTTAACTCCAAGTAACGAATGGGGAGAAGTCCAGGATCAACGTAGGCCGGAGGGGAGATTTCTCCCCTCTAGGATTCAGCTTCTCCTCTGCACAATGAAGGGTTGTACTATATGGTCTCTCAGATATCATTCATCTTTAACATTCTATGTTCTAAGGTCTTTCTGGCTCTGAAGTTCTATCACGTGTGTCCTAGATCTTTTTAGCTCTGACATGCTATGTCGTATGCTTAAAGCTCCTGTCTAGTTTCTTTGGCTCTCTCTCTCTCTCTCTCTCTCTCTCTCTCTCTCTCTCTCTCTCTCTCTCTCTCTCTCTCTCTCTCTCTCCCCCTCTCCCTCTCTCCAGCTGGTTTTGTGTTAAGTGTCTGAGGCTGGTTTTGAACTCAGGTCCTCCTGACTCCAGGGCCGGTGCTCTATTCACTGCGCCACCTAGCCACTCCTTTCTTTCTCTTAATATTATTTTTAATTTTAGCTTTTTAAATTTATGGAATAAAACAAGTATTTCTGTAACAGAGTATAATAAAAAAGATGATTGCACATGAAACTGCAAATCTGTTATGTGCAACTTGCTTTTCCTTTTAAATATGTAATAAAGTTATCAGCTTTCCATATTCTATATTCTAAGGTCCCTTCCAGTTCTGACATTCCAGATTCTGTGTTCCAAGGTTCCTCCTAGCTTTGACATTCTAGCTTCTATAGTATTACATATCTTGATGTAATGTACTATAGGAATTTGGAATGAGAAGGAACAATGCTAACTCATGAGCATCAGACTCAAGAGGGCCGAAGAGCCAGCTGCCCCATTTCCCCATCCTGTTCTCCCCTCTTCCCTTTGCCCTCTTTGAGGCCAAGCATGTTATGCAGCATATCCAGCACCATGAACTAGCCTGAGCAGGGTTTTTGGTGAAATGTTTTACCTTAGGCTCAACCTTAGAGAAAGAAATAGAAGTGTCCAGTCTAAATTATGGGATTTAGAGCCGGAAGGGACCTGAGAGATCATCTAGTGATTTATCCTCCTTGTTTTACAGGGGAGGAAATTGAAGCCTACAAAGATTAAGTGACTTGCTCAGGGTCATACAGCTGGCAAGTGAAAGATGTGAGAATTGAAGCCAAGTCTTCTGAATCTAAATGCAGTGTTCTTGCCATCATACCATGCTGCTGACTCTGAATGAAAGGGACAGCGATGTTGCCTTCCTGGGCAAAGAATAAGGTATTGAGATTGCACAAATGAGAATTCCTGACCCAGAGAGACCAAGCAGGTAAGGAGGAGGAGAAAGCATCGAAATCAAGAAATGATAGGCTTTACAGAAGGAGTAAAGCTATTTTAACTCAAAAATTGCAAGGAGACAGTTCCTCCAAGGTAGATGAAAATTTTATGCAGATTCTATGTAAATCCATTCTCCAAACTGTCAGCTCTACTTTGCTTAGATAACTGGGAGAAACGCCCAGCTAATATAGGGAGAAGCCTAGAAGAAAGTTATAAACAGCTATGCAGAGCTGAACCCAAATCCCTCCTTCCCCACTCTCATCTCTTCTCCCCCTTTCCCCTCTCCCAGTTACTGCTCACCTAACCACAGCTGAGAGGCATAGGATGGGGAATAAAGGTGATGGCAGCCTGAAAGCAGTGGTTTTGGATTCAGTTCAACCTGAATCAACTCAACTCATTAAATATTTGCTAAGTCCCTACTATGTGCAAGGCACTGTGTTGGACTTAGATTCAGGTTTACTGCACCACTGAGGCTGCTTTCTCAATGGTTACCACTGTTAAAGTGCTGGACTTGGAATAAGGAAGACCTGAGTTCAAAACCTGCCTCAACCTATTAGCTGTGTGACCCTGGGCAAATCATTTAACTTTTCTTAGCTTCAGTTTCTTCTGTAAAATGGATATAATAACAGCACCAAACTCATGGGGCTCAAATGAGATAATTTAACTAAATTTCATTGTAAACTTAAAGCACTATGCAAATGCTAGCTATTGAAGAGGCTGGTCTTCATCCTGTCCTCATGCTTCTTTGTGCTTATGTTCCTGGACCTTTCTATAGCTTTTCCCCATTTCATTTGCTCTCTACACCTGGAGACTCTTTTCTCCCTGGGATATGGTAACAATTCTGTCTCCTAATCTTTTCCTTACCTGTCTTTTTCTCAGGGTCCTTTGCTGAATCATCCATTATCCATCTAGGACCTCCTAAATGTGGGTGTTTCCTAAGACTCTGCCCTCACAGTTTATTTCTCTTCTGGAGTCAGGCAACTGGAGTTCAAATACCACCTCATAAAGTAGCTCTGTCTGAACTTGGGCAATTCACTTAACCTCTTAGAGACTCAGTTTCCCCTTCTGTAAAATGGGAGCGATAATATGCATGCATTTTAGTGTTACTTTGAGGAAAGAACTTTGCAAACCTTAAAGTACTATAAAATTGTTGATTATTATTCACAGTTCCCATGGATTCAATGATCCTTTCCACTCAGATGAGTGCTAAATCTATATTCCCTAATACCCTAATGAGGAGCTAGGTTATATAGTGGGCCTGGAGTCAGGAAAACTCATCTTTCTGAGTTCAAATTTGGCCTCAGATACTTGGTAGCTATGTGACCCTGGGCAAGTCACTTAACCCTGCTTGTCTCAGTTCCTCATCTGTCAAATGAGCTAGAGAAGGACATGACAAACCAATCCAGTATCTCTGCCAGGAAAACCCCAAATGGGGTCATGAAGAGTCAGACACAACTGAAACTCCTGAACAACAAGAAGTCCCTAATATATTTCCTCCATGCCAGACCCCCATGACCATTTGCCTCTTGGATGACTCTACCAATAACATATCATATTCAACATATGCAGAATAGAACAGAACTGTATATTCCTACTCAAACTTCCCTTTCAAACCTTCCTATTTCTGTTGAGGGCACCATCATCCTTCCTGTAACTCAGGTTTGAAATCTAAGAACTGCCTTTGGCTCTTCCCTCTCCCTTTCCCTCACAACTTGCTGGATTTGATGCTAAGTCTCATGGATTCTCTCTACAAAACATCTTTTGCACCTGCCATCTTCTCTTCACTCAGGGGGCCACCAGCCTAGTTCATGCTCTCATCACCTCTCGCCTGACATTTCATAAGGGCTCCTATCTGGTGTCTCTGCTTTCAGTTTTATCTTTCTCTAATCCACCCTCTCCACACAGCTGCCAAAATGATTTTTCAAAGGCACAGATCTGACTGTCTCATCCCCTAGTAAAGGATTTCAATGGTTCGTTATCACAGCCTTGAGGATAAAATGCAAACTCTTTGGTCAGGCATTTGGAGCTCTCTATAGTCTAGAGCTACCCTACAATAAGGTTCAATGAAAAGCATGCCGCCTCTGGAGCCAGCAGGCTGGGTCTGCATCTTGTTCTGCCGTGGTGGGCGAGTCATTTAATCTCTTAGGGCCTCAGCTGTAAAAGGAGGAGGTTGGACTAGGTAGCCTCTGATGTCTCGTCCAACTCTCAATCTCTGAAATATGAAGTACCTTGGTAGCTTTATTTCATATCCTCCCTCTTAATGGAGGCTACATTGTAGTCAGATTGAACTATTAAGTGTTCCCTAACTGGGTATTGGGCAGCTGGCTGGCTGGCACACTGGATAGAGTGCAGGGACTGGGGTCAGGAAGGCTTATATTCCTGAATTCAAGTCAGGCCTCAGACACCTGACAGTTGTGTGACCCTGCTCTAGTCACTTAGCTCTGTTTGCCTCAGTTTCCTCATCAGTAAAATGAGCTGGAGAAGGAAACGCCAAACCACTCCAGTGTCTTTGCCAAGATAACCCCAAATAAGGTCACAGAGAGTTGGACAAGACTGAAACAGCTCACAACAAATCTCTGGTGCCCAAGCAGAGTGCCAGTGCTGGGCACATGGGAGGCACTTAATGAATGTTGTTGCATTGAATTCATACTAGTCAGAGGCTGAACCAGGACTTGAGCCCAGATTTTCTGCCTCTTGGTTCTTACTTCCTTATACTGGTCTTTCTGGTCACCAGAAAGTCTTTAAACTCTCTATCTCTGTCTCTCTCTCCCCCCTCCCTCCCTCCATCTGTTTGTCTCTCCCTACTCTCTGTCCCTCTCTAATTTCTGTCTCTCTTCTCTCTGTCTCTCTTTCCCCACTCCCTCCCTTTGTCTGTCTCCCCCTCCTCCTTCCCTCCCCCCGCCCCTCTCTCCTCTCTGTCTCCTCTCAGTCTCTGTTTTTCTCTGTCTCTATCTCTGTCTCACACACACACACATGCATACAGACACAGTGTGATCATGATGATTTCTATCATTCTCTTTTCTCCAAAACATTCCCTTCTGAGATGAATGATGCAGTCACCAAAGACACACTCTGTCCTAGCCCATGGCCCATTCATAGAATCACAGAATGTCAGAGCTGGGAGGGGCCTTAGAATGTAGAAGGTCAAAGCTACATGGAACCTCAGACATAATCAGATTTTACAGAGGAGGATACTGGGACCCAGAGAGAAAAGGGTCTTATTTAGCAGCAGGCCATATATCTGTAAAACCCTCAGATTTTCTGAGCCAAATTCAATGGTCTTTTGAATGTACTACATAAAAACTGGCCTTGAGCATAACATTCCAGCAAAACTGTGTATGAATATGTTTCCAGACACATAGCAGTGTTGTTTGGCGGCTGACCTGAGATATTAGTCAAATGGTCAATAAGTGTTTCCGTCCCAGCTGCATTTATGACCGTAAACATATTTTTTTTTATTTTTTTGGCTTATCATTGTCAATTTGTTTACTGTGCGCATAAACTTTGATCCAATTTTTCAGGACCAACTAATACTTTTGGAAGGGTCTGCCCACCCACAGACACTCTAAAGAAGCTCAAGAGAATTAGAGATTTCACTGGATCATTGATTTAAAACTGGAAGGGACCTTAGATAAGCCATTGAGTTTGACCTCCTTTTGCAGATGAGGAAACTGACTTGTGGCTAGAGATATACACTCTGGGAATATTCCAGTGAAGGTCACACAGAGAGTAAGTGTTCAAAGTAGGATTCAAACTCAAGTCTTCCTACTCCAGGTCCAGCACCGTACCCATTATGCCTCACTTGGAGGCAGGGTTTGTGATGGCGCCCCATCTAGCATGTGACTGGGGAGCAGCCGGTATTCATGCAGCTTCCCTCCCAGCTCTCACCCTGTCTCCCTGCACAAACATGTACAATTCTTGGATCTGGGTTTCAGCAAAAGTTAATATCCCAGACCGCTCTGGGCCTTGGAGGATGGTGTCTGAGAATGACTGGGGAATGTGAGAAAACAAATTAGGGAAGGATCCAGAATCAATAGTAGGCACCTAATAAAGTACGCCAAATATACTTTGAGAATCGATAGGGAAGTTTATTGGTGGCCCCTGGAGAGATTTCAGGGGCTGAGTTACATGATCCTGCTGGCAGGCTGGCTTTGGCTACATGGCTCTGTAACTACTTTTGTCCCAGTAGCAAATCCAAGAGCCACCCAAGAGGGGAGTCAGGCTCTTTGCTGGGTTTTTGCTGGGGCCTATAAGCCCATGTGATATAGTACTATGAACTGGACACTGGATAGAGAATCATCAGTTCACAGGGTCAACCCAGGGAGGGAGTTTGCAGGTTATTTAATCCAGTCTCCATTACTTTATGAATGAGAAAATGGAGCCCAAAGATCTGAACTCAAACCCAGACTCTTTTTTCCTGTCAATGTGATCTTGGGCTCTCTGAGCCTCAGTGTCCTTTAGTTATGAAATGAGGGATTTGAACCAAGGGGTATCTGAGGCCATTTCTAGCTCTTAATCTATGATCTTATAATTCCCTCATTGCTTTTATAACCAATGCCTGAAATATCACCATTAACACGGGCTTCCTTGGGTTAAGCAATATCTTCTCCAATGTTCTCTAGGATCACAAAAACACCTCTGGCTGGGAGACACACTGAACTCCTAACACCTGGGATAGAGATGAACAGCAGGATCGTAGAATCAAAAACCTAGAACTAAAATCGCTTACTTAGAGGTCATTTAATCCAAGACCTTGATTTTGTAATTGTGAGACTGGAGTCCCAGAGACCTTAAATAACTTGTCAATAGTGGACAGTATGTGGCAAGGCTGAAATTTAAACCCAGGTCCTCTGACCTCAATTCCATCTCCACTGTGCCATATTGAAGAAAAACATTTAAAGGGCAAAAAAAGTTTAGAAAAAAATTGTGTGTAAATGTTGGGCACACAGCCCAGGTAAAAAATTCTTTGACTTTTCCTCCAGGTTGATGTGGCATTTATGTTACCTCTGCTTAAAATTAATCTAGTATCTCAGAAAAACAAGTCACTTCTACATTTTCTTTGGGAGTTGTGTTTCTTTCTTTTTTTAGCTGTTTATAATTTCTCTTTCATATTTACCTTTTAATGCTTCTTTTGAATCTTATATTTGAAAAATCACATTTTCTATTCATTTCTGGTCTTTTCTTCAGGAAGGTCCCTATTTCCTAAAATAGCCATTTTCTCCCCTTGATGTGTTTCTACTGTAGAGAGAGAATCTGTAGTAACTGGAATGTTCTCAGAGTGTGTGTCTCCAGGCACAAATATCTTGTCCACTGAGTGTTCTTAGGCTGGATGTGTTTCCATAGAGAGCAAGCCTGTAGAAACTGGTGTAAGAAAGAAACTGGGAAGGCCTGCTGGACAAAGAAACCAACCCTTACGAAGAGAAACAAAGGTGAGGTCTCAGACTGCACTGGGCAGACTATAGACCCCACCTTTGTCTCTCCCAAAGGTTGGTTCCTTTGTTCAACTGGAATATTCCCAGAGACAGTGTTTCCCACCACCAGTATCTCCTTCCCTGTCCAGGAGGTGAGGGGTTCACAGATGTTATACATTGCACACCTTCCCCCCCCCCCACCTATCAATTAGTTCTGCTCCCTTTTCTTTCCCTCTCTCATACACACACACACAGGAAAGCGTAGGAATTTCTGGAATCTCTTAGGGAAGGGGGGAGGAGAAAAGAGATCTTGTGGGAGAGGGAAAGGGTAGGGGGTTAGGGGCAGGTAGATCTCCAGCTTCTCAGGCACCCTCTTCCAGATTCAGGGGAAAAGGGAATTCATTCTGCCTCCTCCTCCTCTTGTCCCCCTCTTCCCCCTCTTCCCCCTCCCCCTCCTCCCCCTCCTCCTCCCTCTCCCCTCCTCCCCCTCCCCCCTCCTCCTCCCTCTCCCCT
>NW_027187280.1:543527-546995 GCF_028583685.1 Petaurus breviceps papuanus | reverse complement strand
CCCTCTCCCCTCCTCCCCCCTCCCCCTCCTTTTTCTTCTCCTCCTCTTCCCAGTCTTGTTTCTTAATAAGCTGAGACGTCTCAGGGAAACGATCTCATTGAGAGTTCAAGAGGAACAGATGGACATTAGACCAATGTTTTCAAATTCTACAGAATATCTCTTACCTTTTGTTCCAGTGTCCTATGCCTGGAATTTCTAGTACTGATGTTGTCATCAAGGGTCCATACCTGGGCAAGCATAGAAATGATGATGGCTCTCTTCATTTTTTCATCCCTTCCTCCTGAGCACCAGGTTTTTTCTTGTTGCTTTTGCCAACCAAATCAACAAAGATTTAATACTTGTGGCCAGAATTAGTCTTTTTTTTTTCAGAATTAGTCTTTGAAGAGAATTGCTTGAGAGTCAAGGTTGGCCCATGAATGAGGATCATGCATTGTATATGACCAAGGAAAAAAGGAAAGAAACAAGAAATGAATTCTTGATCTTGGGAAGGCTTTAGAGCTTACATCTTCCCAACTCTTTGTGTTACAGAAGAGAACACAGAGGTCCAAAGAGGTCAAGTGATTTGCTCAAGGTACCAAAGCAAATTAGTGGCAGGGCTGGGTCTAGACCCCAGATCTTCCAATTCCTAGACCTGAGCTCTTTCCACTAAATCATGGTGTGTCACACCCTATTCCTTTTCTGGGATCTCTCATCCTCTAGGGAGCCAATGTTCTGTGGGTACTCAAGTCAGGGTACTATCTAAATCCAATCTAAATTCTGTATCATGGCTATGGAGAAGGAGGCAATCTGAGAGTAGTGAATGATGTCAGCACTTGTATTGTTTTTCAATAGTTTCAATAGTGCCTGGCTATTAGTGACCTCATTTTGGAGTTTTCTTGGCAAAGATACTGGAGTGGTTTACCATTTTCTTCTCCAGCACATTTTACAGATGAGAAAATTGAGGCTAATAGGGTTAAGTGACTTGCCCATAGTCACACACTAGTAAATATCTGATGCTGGATTTGAACTCACGAAGATAAGTTTTTCTGATTCTAAGTTCAGTGCTCTATGCACTGTGCCTTGGCAAAGGATAATGTCACACTACTTGCACCTGAGTTCTATTCCCTTTCCTCTTTCTTTCTTTTCCCCTTCCCCCAATATGAACTTTCACAAGCAGCATGTAGTGGAAGGACTTGAGAAAGAGGAAGAACAGAGCCCAATGACCACAGTTAGTGGACTATGGAACCTCGAGCACCAGCTCTCAAGTCAGAGGACTTGGGTTTGAATTCCATATCTGATACTACCTGTGTGACCTTGGGCAAGTCACTTTACTTCCTTGGTCTCAGTTTCCTCATCTGTAAAGTCAAGTCACCAAACCTTTAATTAAATGCCTGCTACACGTTCAGCACTGGGTTAAACTATAAAGTGCAAGGTTCTGAGGCCCCTCAGTTCTCTATGATCTTCTGATCCTTGTGATCCAGGTTCTCTTACTAGAGCAGATGAACTTAGATAAGACTTCAGAGTTTAGAAAGGGGATTCCCAGACTGCCTCTTATCCCTATGGTACAGAGTTTTATTTTGTTGGTAATTCCCAAGATCTTTCCCAAACCTGACAGTTTGCTAATGCTTCTCCTTGCTCTGCATGTAGAGCTGGCCAGGAAAGCTGGGTGTGTGTC
This sequence comes from Petaurus breviceps papuanus, assembly GCF_028583685.1. Taxonomy (NCBI): domain Eukaryota; kingdom Metazoa; phylum Chordata; class Mammalia; order Diprotodontia; family Petauridae; genus Petaurus; species Petaurus breviceps. The sequence goes on along the minus strand of NW_027187280.1, from coordinate 545,341 downwards.
TGTGTATCCCCTTCCCTTGGCATCTTAAATGCCCTGGCTCTGCATGGTACCTCTCCAATGGCATCTCTCCCATTAGCCTGTCAGTGTATGAAGACTCTGTGATGATAAGGGCCTCTGCAGACAGCTCCTGACAGAGTAAATGTCTGAGATTCTGCCCCATTAAGCTTAGGGTGTGTTTGAGAGCTCTAGATGTGACAAAAGTAATGGATGAAACGACCCAGAGAAATGTCAGACCCACCCTAGGATTCTAGAATCTCCCATCCCATCTGCTCCAGAGCCATAGTGCAAGCTATAGTGATTTAGAGTCAGAGGACATGACCCTACTTTTTACTACCTGTGTGATCTTAGGCACAAACTGAGGCAAAGACAGAGGGCATTCTAAAGCTGGTGAGGCTGGAATGCATGGGTAACATTCCAAAAACAATGCCTACCCGTCCCAGATAGCTGGAGGAAAACATTGGCACAGGGAAATAGTAGAAGATAATATTGGAGAGAGGGGCACACAGGAGCCAGATTGCTAAGGTTTTAGTTAGCAAGACAGGGGGTCTAGAGCAGCAACTCTTTCATCCTAACATATTTGACTGGGAATCAAAGATCTGGGGTCAAATCCTCAAGTTCCTCTGACTACCAACTGTGTGTCCAGAGATAAGTCACCTACCCTCTCTGAGACTCAGTTTCCTCATCTGTAAAATTAGGGGGCTGAACTAGAGGACTGCTGGGTCCAGCTCTAGATTTTATGATCTGATCACCTCTGATAGCAATAGACCATAGAGTTCAAAGGTCAGAGCAAAAAGGGACCTTTAGAGAACATTGAACCCAATTCCCTCATTTCACAGATGAAGAAACAGGCTCACAGAGGGGATGCATTAGTGCAGAGCTAGTTCTAGAACCCAGGTCTCCTGATTCAGTCACTCTATTTGTCTTCTATTCCAAACCTTGATCTGAAAGCCATGCTGGAGTGGGGTTGTATGAAGCAGGGCTCTGCCTCCACAATTGTGGGCCTTGGACACCCTGCCTGGGGTAATCAGCTTTCTAAAGCAGAGGGAGGCTGCTTCCATGACAACCGTATTTGAAGCACCAGGCCAGCCCCCTGCCACGCATGGTAGGGAGATGGGAGGCACAGAAATGTGCTAATCAGTCAGCCTGCTCTCTTTGATTGTCTGCTCCTCTCAGGAATATTGAGACCTGGAGCTATGAATTACATTAAAATAAGCAGTCCAGCCCTTGCTGCTGAGGGCTAGAGGAGTAGTGGGTGACGTCCAGGGGTCTGGCAGATATTTTAACCTCTGGCTTACAGCTCCTGTTTAAAGCTGAGCCTTCATTCCCAGAGCCCTTCCTAAATCTGGAGGCACAAAGCCCCACTTTGAATTATGGCTCTAGTGTTTAGCAGCTGTGTGAAGCTAAGATGCCATTTAACTTCTCTGAACTTGGTTTCCCCATGTATAAAATATGGATAATAGCATCTGTTTACCCACAGGGTTGGGATGAGGAAAGCCCTTTTTTGGACCTTAAAATGCTACATAAATATGAACGGTTTTTCCTATTCATCCACATAGCTTCACTACAAGGCAATAATCATAACTGACATTTACGTAGTCCCTAAAAGTTTGCAAATTCTTCATATATGTAGCATGGCTGATAAGGGGAATCACCTGATCCTCTGCATAGAGGCCTCCCTGGGAGTTGGGCATGGACGCTGCCTTTTTGGGGATGGATGTGTGTTCTAGCTCAGAGATGCCCTTATTGGTTCCTGTGACTGGGGAGGCTACTCTCTCTCTCTCTCTCTCTCTCTCTCTCTCTCTCTCTCTCTCTCT
>NW_027187280.1:530844-543427 GCF_028583685.1 Petaurus breviceps papuanus | reverse complement strand
TCTCTCTCTCTCTCTCTCTCTCTCTCTCTCTCTCTCTCTCTGTGTCTGTCTCTGTCTCTTTCTCTCTCTCTCCTCCCCCCCACTCCTCTCTCTCTCTCTCTCTGTCTCTCTCTTTTTCTCTCTCTCTCTCCTCCCCCCCACTCCTTCTCTCTCTCTCTCTCTCTCTCTCTCTCTCTCTCTCTCTCTCTCTCTTTCTCTCTCTCTCTCTCTCCCTCCCTCCCTCTCTCTTCATCCTCTCTCTCTCTCCCTCCATCTCTCTCTTCCTCTTCCTCCTCCCCTGCTCTCCCCTCTCTCTTCTCCCCCCTCTTCCTCTCTTCTTCTACCTTTCTTTACCTCCCTCCCCTTTCTGTCTCCCTCCCTTTCTCCTTCTCTACCTTCTTCCCTCTTACCTTCTTTTGGGGATCTTGCTTAGCATTCTGTCAGCTCTGCCTTAGACTTCCAGAGAGGAGGAAGGAGATTTTTCTCCCTTGTGCCCCCAAAGAGGCTATGATGGTTATGAGTATATGGCAGTGAGAATCTGTGCTTACTTAGGTTAGCCTAAAATTGGACCTCAAGTCCTTGACTGCCTCTTCTGTTTTGTGTTTCTTTCCCCAATCCCAAGTCATGAGAAATGGACATCTTATCTCCCATTGAAGGGATGGGAATTCCCCTATCAGCGACAACTACATAACAGAAGGTACTTCCTGAAACTATCCAATTTCTTTTTTTTTTTTTTTTTTTGGAGAGGGGAAGGCAGGGCAGTTGGGGTTAAGTGACTTGCCCAAGGTCACATGGCTAGTAAGTGTTAAGTGTCTGAGGGCATATTTGAACTCAGGTACTCTTGACTCCAGGGCCAGTGCTCTATTCACTGCACCACCTAGCTGCCCCAACTATCCCACTTCTCAAAGGAAAGATGATCATTACCAGTTGGATGCTACATCTGAAAGGCTGGTTGGGACATCTCTTCCATAGTCTCACTAAGTTCTTCTTAATCTCCTGGGAGAGCATAATAGATGATGGGTTACATTGTTTATGTTTTAAGCATGTGTAAATATGTGCTTTTGTGTTCTAAGCATTTTTTTTTGTAGTGGAGAAAATAAATAGCTGTCTTCTTTGTACATTGAGTATTTTTTTTTCTAGCAGGGACATTGTTAATCCCTTTTGGGAAGGACCTAGACATGAGTCATATGTAAACTTTTTTGGTAGGTTTTTTTCTCCAGAACTTTAGTATGAGGGCATAATGAGCCAGAGAATTTCAACCTTCAAAGTCTGATCCTTTCTTTGGCATCTGGTTCCCCCAGGATTAAACCAAATCCATGTGAGTCCAGAAACTGGATCCATCCCAGATTGTGGATATTTCATCTGAGCCTCAGAGCAGCTCTTCAGGATAGGTATGCCAGATACCATTATCCTCATTTTATAGGTGAGGAAACAGAAAGTGAGAGGTTACTTTTCTATTTTTATTTTTCTATTTTCTATATTTCTATTTTATATTTATTTATTTATAAAATATATTTATATTTATTATTTTTATTCTATTTTCTAATTTTCTATAGTGACAAGCCACAAGCTAGTAAGGGTTAAAAGTAGGATTTCAAACTAGGTTTTTCTGACTGTGGGTCCACTAGTCCAGAGAAGGGTAATTCTTTTCCTAAGATCAAGGATCAAGACTCCAAGTCAAGTCCCACTTTTTCCAGGAAGCCAACCATAATTATTCTAACCACATGGACTTCTCTGATACTATTCATCCATATCACTTATTGTCTCTATCATTCATCTGAAAATTCAATTATATTATGTTTAATACTTTATTATATGCTATCTCTTCTTATTCTTGAAATGCTTTGTGCATTTAAGTCTCTACAAGGCAGTGACTGTTTCTCCCCTTCCTTCCATAGTTGCCCACACCTCCCTCCCATCAGAGTAGCTGAGCACAGATCTAGACACACAGTAAGTGTTTATTACATGCTTGCTGAATGATTTTACACAGGGCTCCCTGGTGTCTGACCACTGAGAGGCTTGCCTTCCAGCTGCACCATGCCTGTGCCCTTGCCTGGAGCCCAGAGCAGCTGGGGGCTACTCAGCTCCAGAGATACTACAGGACTAGTCAGTGGGGAGTCCTCGAGGGAGGTCTGTGAATCCGTCTCTTCTGATGAGAAGCTACCATGTCGGGAGAAGTGGAAGTGGGACCCTCGTCCTGGCCTTTTTCTGGTGAGGCCTTTCCATAGGGTGGGGGATGTGGAGGATGCTGGCAGAGTAGGTAGCCACGAGGGAGGCTGCAAATTCTCTGTGGCTGCCTTGTTAAGATCTCCAGCCAGGGTAGCTTGGGGCCTTTGTTCTGCGTCCATAATTCCAGGAGCTGGGTTGGAAGTCCCCGTTTTCTGTAGATTATCTCTTTCACCCCCTTCTTCCTTAGACTGGCCAGAGGAGTCATTTTCCTTTAGGCCACCTCGGCCTACAGAGTTCGAATTCATACCTGTGCCCAACCTTCCCCTAGGAACAGACTGTCCTTTCCATCTTTGGATTCCAGTGAATGTTTTCCCAGGTTCCAGAATGGCTATGGACTCTCCCTCCAGGGATCTGGAGGCTAAGTTCACTGAAATATCTTTTCCCTTACTAGGGCCCAGCTCAGTCTCTAGTTTCCCCTGGCACCGGGTCAGAGCCTCCTGAAGAATCACATAACTCTCATGCCGCCTCAGTCGAGCTTCCTCCCAAAGACCCAGGCCAGGGCCTCTACTCAGAGAAGATGCCTGTAGCCACATCTCCCATAGTTTCTCAGCAGGAAACTCTGCTGCAAGCCTCTGTAGGTAGGTCTCCAGGTGATGTTGTGCATCTTGGCTGGCCTTACAGCCCTCACCCAACTTTAAGTCAGCCACCAAATCCTGACAATCCAGGTTGAACCAGGTCATCTGGAAAAAGGAGAGGGGGATTAGCATAAATATATAAGACCAAGAACCAATGCCTAATGGGTAAATATTTAGAGATAAAAACAAACAGACCTCAAAAGAAGAATTATAGACTATTAACAGGTATATGAAAGGTGATTCCAAACAATTAATAATAAGAAAAATGCAAATGGAAATAGCTTAGAGGTTTGACCTCACACCCAACAAGTTGGCAAAGGTGACAGAAGATGAAAATGATCAATGTTAGGAGGACTATGCAAAGACAGGCACACAGATGCATTGTTAGTGGAGCTGTGAATTAGCCCAACTGTTTTGGAAAGAAATTTGTAATGAAGCTTTAAAAAGTGTCTAAAACATCCATACCTTTTGACCCAAAGATCCTATTGTTAGTTAGGCATATACCCAAAAAGCCCAAACACAGAATTCGTAGACCTTCTTTGCAGAGATCAGGGACTATTGGTATAGATACTACATTTATAGTCAGACACAGTTGATGTATTGGTTTGATTTGTGCAATTGCTTTTTCTCCCTTTCTTTTTAAATCTTTCTTACAAAGAATGGCTCACTGGGTAACTAGGAAAAGTGGATGTATCCAGAAGTATAGGTGATGTAAAAAAGAAAAGATATCAATAAAATAAAATGGAAAAAAGAGAAAGGGTGGGAATGAACTCAGACTAAAATCAATCAGCCTACAGGGCTGGGAAGACATGTAAGGATGATTGGGGCAAGGATCATAGTATTTGAAACTGCAAGGGAATTTAGAGACCGTCTAATCTAACAGCTTCCCTTTACCAAGGAGAAAACAAAGGTTCAGAATAGCTGTGTGACTTGGGTAAGGTCAGAGCCAAAAAGCACACAGTCTGAATTCAAACCCAGGTCCTTTAACTCCAAGTATAATACAACATCAACCATGTACTAGAAGAATAATGACAATTGGAGTTTCAATAGCATTTCTTTCTGTTAAAAAGTTCTTTATAGCTATTATTTTGCTTGAACCTCACCACACCCCAATGAAGCAGATAATATGAGAGCTATTATTTCCATTTAATGGATGAGAGAATTGAGGCTCAGCTCAGAAATGATTATTCAAGGTAGCAAGATTAATAAAAGGTGGAGCTGGGACTCTGTCACAGGCATTCTGACTCCATATCTGGACCTTGGCATCCTTTAGGACAGCACTCCAATCAGATAACCTCAGAGGAATCTTCTAATTCTAGATCTATGATCCTATAATTGTTATTCAGTCATGTCTGACTCTTCGTGACTCCTTTTGGAGTTTTCCTGGCAAAGATCCTGGAGTGGTTTGACAGTTCCTTCTTCAGCTCATTTTACCAATGAGGAAACTGAGGAAAACAGGGTAAAGTGACTTAACCAGGGTCACATAGCTAGTAAGTATCTAAGGCCAGATTTGAACTCTGGAAGATGAGTTGTCCTATCTCCAGGTCCTGTGCTCTATTCACTATGCTACCTAACTGCCCAATGATCCTATAAAATGCTTACAGACAGCCATACTTTCTCCCTCACACCCTACTCCAACTCCTGGGTTCCTCTTCTCTATAGTAAACATCTCCTCATATAGCATACCCGTGAGCTCTTTTACCATCCTTGTTGTGTTCTTATTGGACACTGAAATCTATCAATGTTCTTCCTCAAATGTAGTGCCTGCAACAGAGCCCAACTCTTTAGGCGTGTTCTAACAACCTTTGCCTCACTGTTTCTGGAATCTCTCCCCTTCTTCCTGAAGCCCAAGCTCAGATTTTGGGAAGTTTCTTTTTGGCAGCCATATCTCAATGCCGACACATGTGAAGCTGGTAGTTCACTATAAAACCCCCAATTCTTTTTCAGACAAAAAATTGTCTAACTGCTCCTTCTCCATCATGGACTTGTGATGGCAGTTTATTGAACCCAAGTATGAGATGTTACATTTATCTCTATTACATTTCACCTTATTTGATTTAGCCCAATGTTCTAGCTTGTCAAGATCTTTTTGGATGCTTTCTCTGCCATTCATTGTGTGAACTGTCACTCTTAGCTTGGCATCACCTGAGAGTCTGATAAGGATACCATAAGGCCAAGCCCACTGGAGACCTCCTTCCAAGCTGACATTGAACCATTAATGGCCCACTCTGGACCTGGCCATTCAACCAACTCCAAATCATCTAAGTGTATGATTGTCAAGCCCACACCTCTCCTCATTTTAGAGAAGATAAAGATGAGAGGTTTTAGCAAAAGCTTTGTGAAAATCTAGGCTAATATGTGACATTCTTATGATCTGCCAGTTTAGTAACCCTATAAAGAAGGAAATAAAAGGAAATAAAGTTAACCTGATATGAACTGGCATTCAATCCAACAAGCTTTTATTAGACATATTCTGGGTAACAAGTGCTATGTTAGACGCTAGAGGTACAAAGAAAAAAAGTCCAAAACAAAGCAAAGTAACTAGTCCCTCCCCTCAAGGAACTTACATTCTACTTTTAGGATACAATATGTACACAGGTAGGTACAGATTTATATATGTATGTGTATATACATGCATGTATGTGTAGATATATGCATATGTATATATGCATATACATACATAGACATATAGATTCAAACATACATATATATGTATAAAGGGAACACAACTTAACTTCTTGGAGGAGGGGGAAGAGGGAGGAGTGAAAGCACTAAAATGAAGCCATCACTGTTTCCTTTTCTAGATGTTCACTAGCCATCCCTTTACTAATTCAGTCTAACATTCTGCCAGGAATAGAAGTCAAGCTCACTAGCCTAGAATTTGCAAACTCTATTCCCCCCCCCACCACACCCCCCACTAAAAAAATCTGGTCAATATCCTCCCTTCTGAGAGCAGAATTAGTTTCCCTTCTTCCTCAGATGTGAAATCCTCCCATTCTCCATAATCATTCAGACATTAGTGACAACGGCTCAGCAATCACATCTGCTAATTCTCTCAGGTGACTTGAAGTCAGCAGGGGCATCTTTTACTACAGTATTTCCTTACTTATCTTGGGTATTAAAGTACTATTACCATTCTTGTTCCATCTTTCCCAGGCCAAAGGTCTTCTCCTTGGCAATAGAAGAACTGGGCAACTCTCACTTTGAGTTGTTGATCTCTGTCTCATCTACCCCAAGCAATGGTCACATCCCTTCTTTGTCTCTCGTCTTTTTCCCGATTTGCAAACAGTGATCCACTACTTTCTTGTCCTTAGTTTTTCTCACTATCCTCAGCTCATTTTGAGATGTAGAACTTCTGATATCATTTGTACAGTACATGCTGTGCTTTTACTTAATAACAGCATCTTCCTCCCATGGCTGTTGTGAGGATAAAATGAGATAATTGAGTGCCTTGCAAACCTTAAAATGCTACATAAATGCTAGATATTATTATTATTAATAATTAGTTTTATATTCTGTTATCTGCCCTGGCTTCTATTTTTTGTACATATATTTTAAAAATCTATATTTATTGGTACATGTAATCTACTACAACCCCTAAATATGTATTCACACAGTTATCTAGGTATGTGTTACTCAGTTTGTGAAGCTGGATTTTTAAGCCCAAATAAAAGACTTTACATTTATTCCTATGAAATTTCAAGTATAATCATAGTGGCTGTGACTAAAAGGATTCATTCCTTGGTGGGCCATGCTTTGGTTATGAGCCTTTTGATACTGAGCTAGGTTGGTTCTCGGAAGATAGACCCATAGTTTGTCATCAGGCCATACCCTGAATTGCCTGAACTTATACTCCACAGGCATAATTTTTGAGGGTCAGCATTCTACCTGATGTGGGGATGGGAGGGAGGCCTCTGAGAAGGACATCAGTGGAGGCCTACTTTATACAGGAATTATTAAACTTCTAGAAGTAAGTACTTTCCACAATCTGGCCCTAAATTCCTTTTCTGCCCTTATCTCCCAAGCCTCCTCATGCTGCCAGCCTCCTCAGCATCTCCCAAACACGTCTCATGCATTCCTCTTTTGTACTTTATTCCCATGCCTGGAATGTATCCTCCTCTATTATTTTATCTACCCATCATCATTCCTCTTTCTCCTCATACCCCATCTCCTCATCACTCTAACCAAATCAGACGAATTAGAGCTCTCCAAACATTCTTTCCACATTCCTATGTCCAGTCTAAGGTGCACGCTATTCTCTCTACCTGGGACACACAGGGTCTTCTTCCAGTTCACTTCCTCTCCCAGGTTCTCAGGAGCTCTGATTCCTGACCATGATTTTCCTCATTGAAACCTTATTCATACTTTAAGTACTGCCTCCTCTTGGAAGCCTTTACTGATCCCTGGCCCCCTTCTTAGTTAGGAGGGATATCCCCTTCCTCTGAATTTCATATTCTTCTGTTTGTATCTTGCTTATAACACTTAGCATATTAGCACATCCTTCCTGATATTACAGTAATTAAAATGGCCAGGATCTCCCACTGCATCCTGGGTCATCTCCAGCCATCCTGATGAATATCTGGTCACTGGACCCAGATGGCTCTGGGGGGAAAGTGAGGCTGGTGACCTTGCACAGCTCTCCCTCACTCAAATCAATGTCAACTGCAAGTCATGTCCTCATTTTCCTGATGTCATGGTCCTCTTCGAAAATGAAGGGCAAACACAACAATCCCACTGGCTGTCGTTTCTTGGAGTCAGAGATAAGTAACTGTATTTTATTTAAACTTAGTCTCTTCCCTGGTATCCTGCACAGGACTCTGCTCTCAGTAGACCCTCAGGAATTGTTTATTGAATGGAGACTTTATTCTAGAATTCATCTTTGTGATCTCCAGGGCATGTAGCACAGGGATTATAACTCCTAAACATACCACCAGGATTTCATGTTTGTTGAATGAGGGAATCCTTCAAGGCCCAGCCCAAGACCCACCTTCTCTTTAAAGTCTTTCCTGACTGCCCTAGTACCCTGCACCATGATGCTCCCTGGCCTACCACTAAGTTCTAGCATTTACTGTCTGAACCCTTCTACTTTTCCACTGGGCAGAATCTGTCTTGGACCCTTAAGTAGCATAAGGCCAAACCCACTGGAGACCTTCCAAGCTGACACTGAACCATCAATGACCCATTCTGGGTCTGGCCATTCATTATCTTTCCACTTGTATCTTTTTTACATTTCCACCTTGGATGTAGGCTCCCTGGCGGCAGGGACTATTGTATATAGGTCTGAGCGTTTAGCAATGCTTATCTTAAAGCTTGGAGGGGAATTTTGTTCATAGAACAGAATAGTTGTTTTCTAGGATTTTAATTTCATTTCAATCAAATTCCACCAATATTAACCAACTACCACGTGACAGAACCTACGGATACAACAGTAGACAGGACGCAGATCCTGCTCTGTGTTCTAAAAGAACTCCTAGTCTAATGGGGGTGGAGACATGCACATGAATAAGTGTAATATAAGGGACATTAAGATAAGTGCAACTTATATATAAGTGCAACGACTAAGGGCTAGGAGAAATGTAAGTTAGAGCCGCCTCTAACTATGAATCAAGCGCTGCATTAGGCACTGCATTAAGTACCAAAAGAGGCAAAACACAGTTCTTTCACTCAAGGAGCTTGCGATCTAGTGGGGGAGGCAACATTCAAACAAATCTATACAAAGCAAGCTATTTACTAGATAAACAGGATAATGGAAGGCAGGCACTGGAATTGAGGGATTGGGGAAGGTTTCCTATAGAAGGATGGATTTTAGTTGGGACTTAAAGGAAGCCAGGGAGGTCAGCAAGTATTGCAAAGGAGGGAGAATGTTCCAGGCATGGGGGACAGCCAGAGAAGATGCTTGGAGTCAAGAGATGGAATGTCTTGTTTGTGGAATAGTCAGGAGGCCAGTGTCACTGGAGTGAAGGGTACATTTTGCAGAGTAAGGTTTAAGAGGACTGGAAAGTAGGAGGGGGCTAGGTTATAAAAGACTTTGAATGTCAAACACAACATTTTGTATTTGCTCCTGGAGGTAATAGGGAGCCACTGGAGTTTATTGAATGGGGAAGGGGGAGAGGAGAGGAATGTCGACAATTTAAGAACAGGTGTGTTAACAAGAAAATGTATATCTTTTTTTCTATTAATAAGGGGAAAACAGAAATTTGAGGAAGGAAGGAAATCTTACTTTTATGGAGGGGGACAGTGTGGGGCATGCAGAAAGGGAAGGCTTCCTGGAGAAGGTAGCATCTAAGCATCACTTTAAAGGAACAGAAGTCTCCGAAAGTGTGGGATGGAAGGGATTTCCACCACAGACACCAGGGTTGGCAGAAACAAAATATTATTGTTGTTGTTTGCCCTTCATTTCCAAAGAGGACCGATGACATCACAGGGGGATGTCTTGACTTGAATGTGACTTTTGGATTTAAGTGAGGCAGAGCTGCACAAAGTCATTGGTCTCACTCTCTCTTCAAGAGTCATCAAAGTCTAATGGCAAGAAAAAAGCCAAGACAACTGGCCAGGGCCAGGATGTGTATCGGACAAAAGCACAGAGATAGATGATCTGCCTGGGCAAGTAGGCAGGTGCCAAGTTGTGAAGGGACTTGATGGACAGGCAAAGCGGTTTACATTTTATTTTGTGATCAGGACAGTGCAGCAGAATGTGAAGGCCAGCTTGGAGAGCAGAGAGGCTGAATGAAGGAAGATAGGATTGCAGGGAGTTAGAGTAATCGGTAGTATCCTGCCCAGACACAGCCTTCGTAGATGAGAAAAGTGGCTCCCACCTTTCTGCAGAGCTTGTTGGACTCTTCCAGTAGAATGTAAGCTCCTTGAGGGCAGGGAACAGTCCCACTGTTGTCCTTGTGTCCACATGATAGGACCTTTAAAAAATCTTTCCTATTGATCGATATGACTCACTCTTGCATTGTCTATTATTTAACTAACAACCTAATTTCTTTAAAAAGTCTGAGAGACTTGAATAGGTTCAAGAACCAAGAGCAGCAGATTGAAGGTATGCTGGACTTGGAGTCAAGAGACCTAGGTTCAAATTCTGCCGCTATGATCAAGTCCCTTCTCTCTGAACCTCCCCCTCATCCCTAACACATTGTAGTGCTAATGGGATATAAGATCTTCCTTGCCCACTAATAGGCCTCAGGTAAAGCCCATTAAAGGAAGCTTGCTTAGGGGGAGGCTTACCTGTAGGAAGGCTTTCAAACCTTTTGCTAGTTTCTAATTAGGCACTGAGTCATGAGGGCTGTGATGCCTTCTGGCTCTGAGAAGCATATATATATTCTGAGTTGGTATTTGCTTTGGGAGCTTGAGTATGAGAAGGTTCTTGTGAATCTCTGGTCAAGATTCTGAGTTCAGAATCTTATGTTCAGAGATTCCCACCTGCTCAGAGACAAAAACTCTTCTTGATCCAGGGACGTATGTGAAGTATATAGTTGATTCAGGCAGTCAGAGCCCTGTCTGTTGGTCTTTATTTCTCTGCTTGCATTTTCTCTCAAGTTCAGGGTGCTGACTTTTCCCTGAACCAGTGAATATGATTAAAAAAGCTTGTTGACACATTAAACAGTAATGTTTCCTGGTAGAGCAGATCTAAGAGCCTGTGCTAACAGCCATCATTGGTATGCCAATGCGGTTGCCACTCTACATATCTTCTTATCTGCAGTACCTAGAACACCTGTCTTACTGGGTAGTTGGAAGGAGCAAATGAAATAGTGTTACAACTTTTGTGAACCTTAAAACTCCATATCAACATCAGCTATAATTATTCTAGATCCATACCAGAAGAATTTCCTAATAGTTAACAGCTCTCCAGCAATGGAAGGGGCTGCCCCAGGAAGCAGTGAGCTTCCTAGCATTAGAGGGGTACTATAGATGGAATTCCTGCAAAATAATAGTAATGACTCACTTCTATCATGCTCTGGGCTTTGCTAAGCTTTTCCCTCTCATCAAGTATTATTATCCTCATTTTGTAGATGAAAAAAAACTAAGGCTCAGAACATCTAGTTCAGTCCCTTTATTTTACCAGTGAGGACCAGAAATAAGAGATTAGTCCCTAAAGAAATGCCCCCAGACAGTCTGATGCTTCCTCCAGCCCCATCCGACTAAGGCCCAGTGGATGATTTGGTGGATATAAGCCTTTTTAGTGTTAGGATTAGAACTCAGGTCACTTGGTTCCAAATTCAGGGTTTTTTCCATTACCCCCCCACTGCTTTGGGGAAGAGGTCAAATGAGATGACCTCTGGAGTCCCAGTTATGAAGCTATAGGTTTCATGGTTTTAGCTTAATTCATGGTAGTGAATTGGAAAAAGTATAGAATGTCCGGGAAACAACCCTAACCTTCTGAGATTGTTTACATTAAGAAGGTTGACTCTGACCTTCCTCAAAACATCCACTGAGCCCTAGACAGATGGGCTAAAGGGAGCGTTGGTCTGGCTGGGGGCTCTTACCCTGGGGTGCTTCATTCCTCCTGCAAAACAGATGCAAATAGCAATGAATGTAACCAATTTTCAGCAGCTTGTGAAAAACCTAATCTTTCCCTCCATTAATTTAGTATCCGACAGAGAGCTGTTAGGCAGCGTGCAGCGTAGAAACATTTTCTCCAGAGGCACCATCTTTCCACGGATTAAAGGAACTTGTTTTTAGATAAATGACTTAATATACATGGAAGCACACAGAGCCCAGAGATGGGAAAGGGTGACATCAATCCAAGTTTGTGGCATGATTATATTAGTATTATTTAGGGCGGTGTGGCTTCTGTATCACCAAGCCACCCACTACTGCCACTCCCATCTCTTGCCCTTCTTCCCCATACTGTCACGGCTGCCAGAGCTGCCTAATTCCTAGGTGCCAGACCATTGACTTTCTATCCGGTGCCCAAAGCCCTCTGCCACTTCCTCCTGGAAGCCTGCCCTGAGAGCACGTGCATATTGGCATTCTCTCTCCCTGGCTAACTAGGCTGTCTAGGCCAGCCACACATCTGCCCACCTTCCAAAGGGCATTTATTGAGATCACAGCAATACCTCCTGTTAGATCACCACTGTCTAGGAGCAGGCAGTATGGGACTGGGGAAAGAACATTGAAGAAGACCCTGGATTGAATCCTTGTTTTACTATTTACTATATATGTGATAATAAATTAAAAGTCACAGGCCTAAGGTCGCCCAGCTTGGTAAGCAGTGGATGTTGGATTAGATCTCAGGTCCTCTGACTCCAAGTCCAGAGTTCTTCCTGTTCTTCCTAATATTATGAAGAGCAAATCACTTCATCTGTCTGGCATTCATTTTCTTCATCTATAAAATGGGGTGATGGGGCTAAATAAACTCCGAGATCCCTTCTGACTTCAAATGCCTTGATCCAGATTATCTTGTGTCCTCCCACTCTCCTCCACATCTCGAGGGTGTTGTCTATGAGTTTCTACTCACAGACATGCCATCAGTGTTTCCCTTTGAATACTCCCCTCCCTATAGAATGTTCAGTTTTAAAGGACTATGTATTCTTTTGGCCTTCAACTTCCTCTACCCTCTCCTCCTACATCCAGGGAGGAACTGGGATGGGGACTACTCTTGTGATTCTATTGGTATACAGAACTCCTGGATGAGAAACCGTATCAATTTGGGTGAACACTTTATAGTCTTAGTTTCTTTGGGTTTGGTTTTTTTTTTGAGAGAATTGGGGTTAAATGACTGGTCTGAGGCAGATTTGAACTTGGGTCCTCTTGACTCCAGGGCTGGTGCTCTGCCCATTGTGTCACCTAGATGCCCA
>NW_027187280.1:506118-530834 GCF_028583685.1 Petaurus breviceps papuanus | reverse complement strand
ACAAAACCAGGCAGCCAGCTGGCTTTGGCCTGTGGGCTATAGTTTGCCAACTCCAAGATAGATGATCTTTAAAGGTCCTTTCACCTGTAAGTCTTAAGATCCTGTGTAAATTGGATAAGTGACTTCTGGGTCTCATTTTGGTCCCTGGCAAAATGAGGGGGAGGGGCTAGGTGACCTCTATCAGGCTTCTTCCAGTTCTAAATCTAGGATCTTTTGTTGTTGGTGTCTTAGGCCCTCTTCTAGAACAAGAGCTCACTAGGAGATTCCCGAGGAATATGAGGAGCCCTCTTTTTACTATCCACTAATTTCTTTATTCAAAGCCTACTTCCAACCTTATCGTACAAACATGCATACACCCTCAGCCATCTTTAGAGTCACACAAGTGACCACACGCAAACCAGAAGGGATCTTAGAGAAAATCTAGTCTATGCCCCTCATTTTACATCAGGGAAAACTGAGACCAAGGGAGGATATGACTCCCCCAAGGTCACAATATGGTCTCCCACCTTTATCTGTTATCACCTATGCCCCTTTTGGTTAAAAATTGGAAAGGGGAAGGAGGAAATTCAGAATGCTGTAACATATGTGGTGGTGAGGGGAGAGTGAAGGGGAGGGTCTTCATGACTTTTCAAGCTTGAAAGAACCTTATACATCATTTCGTCCAATTTTATTTTACAGCTAAGGAAAGAGACCCAAAGAGAAGACCTTGTCCAAAGTCCCAAAGCCTGGTAAATAGAAAATACAAGATTAGATCTCAGGTCCTCTGACTCCAAGTCTAAAGTTCTTCCTATCATTCCTAATTCTTTAATGGGGTATTTTGGAAAACCATGGACTAGATCACATGTAGGCCGATGTTGGTCCTGGGATGACTGAGAGGGACCAGAAGTCATTGCCGAGTGTGATATCCTCTTCCCCACCAGAAACAAAAGAGAAATAAAAAATAATTCATATCTGTATTATAGCTTACTATTCCATACTTGCCCTGTAAGGCAGGTAAGTAGGGCAAGTGTTACTATCCTGACCTTACTGATGAACAAATACCATCTAATGATAATGACAAACTGAAATTCACAAAGAGGAATTGGCTTATCTTGGGGTCACCCAGTAAGAACTGTAAACTTGGGACTCAGTCACCTAACTACAGATTCAAAGCTCTTAACAAGACTCCAAGCTCTTTGTCTCCAAGCGGAGAGCAGTAACCATATTCACCTTGTTGCAAAATCGATAGAGATGGAGGAGGGTTTCCAGGTCTGTCCTTTGCCTCTCTATGGCCATGTAGAAGTGAGTCAGTTTGGCCTGGAAGGTGCTCTTAGCAGCTGTGAAAGCTGCAATCTCCTCGGGGGGCTCAGCTCCTTGGAATCTGGCCGCTTGTTTTGACAGCTCTAAGCCTCGGATGTAGTGAGCCTGAAGGAGAAGAGAAGAGACCTTCACTTGAGGTTCTGCTCAAATTCAGTAAGCAGTTATGGAGTGTCCCCTGAATGCAAGGTTCCCGGTTTGGCCCTAGTGCATCGGTGGGTTTGTTAGGAGGAAAAAAGGACACATTCATATACTGTGGCTGTGGATCCGGTTGTGTTAGAAGGAGAGAAAGCAAGACATCTCTGTATCAGAAAATTGTGGCTCTGGAATCTGGTGCCCTAGGTGGCTTTCCCTCCCATTTGTCCATTTGTTCTTTCGTGTATGTGTACCTTGTGCACCAGAGGGACAGGTGATGATAGCTCTTTCATTATATCTAACACAGCTGAATTCTTGAGAGCATCTTCTGAATCCTCCCCTATTCTCTCAGGCATGCCTGCATCAGGTGTCTGATAGTCAGTCAGAGTTAAGGTAAGCAGTGATTTCTGTCTCTCTAATACCCCCTTTGCTCATTCACATGCCTCTGTTATGTCATTGACCTCAACTTCCTTAGAGGAGACATACCGTGGCCTGCTGGAAGAATTCTTCAAACTGCTCATGGGATTTTTCCACACGTTCCAGGCTCCATTCCAAAGGTGTCAGTGCCTTAAGCCATGTAGTTCCTTCCCCGTCAATCCAGTCACTGATCTGGGGAAGGTATGAGGTATGAGGGATCAGCTGAAGAGATGCCTGCTGTAAGTTCCAATCCATTCCAGAGTCTTTTACTTTGGGAAGGAATCATTCACAGGGTACATCATTCTGATTTTCCTAAACTCCTTTCTGCCTCCAGTCTTTTGTTACTCCTTTGCCCAAAGAACTCCTGTGTTTCCTATTGATTACTTATTGTATTACCTATTTATCAAGTTCAGATTTTTCCAGCTGGTATTCAGGGTCATCGACAATCTGATGCTTTCTTACTTTTCCAGCTGTATTCCATATTACTCCCCATACTGTAACACCCCAAAAAATCGGACTACTCTACTCTGACTCCCAAACATGTTCTGTGCTCTCCTGCTTCCACACCATTCCCTATGCCTGGAATGTTCTCTCTACCATCTTCACCTATTTAATTCAACTATCACTTCCCCCAGGAAGCCTTCTTAAATTTTCTGGCCAATAACAAGTTTCTCCTTGGGACCTCCCATAGTACTTTCCTTATACCTCTCTAAGCATTTAAAAAAATCATGCAGTGTTGTATGGCTAACTGTGTGTCCTTTAAACTATAAGTTATATGAGAATGGAAGGGAATCTTTCTTTCAGTGACTAGCATGGGCATAGTAGGCCATTAATAAATGTTTGTTGAATGAACACACTAATTAGGACTGCAGAGACTGAACCCCTGAGCCTAAGAACCCAGCAGAGCTAGTGGACCTTAGAGGGGCTTCATAGGGTCATGTGGGTCATCCCTCTGCTTTGGGACATGGATGCACTGCTTTATCTTCTATTTCTCTGGAGAAGGAGAACCTCTTCCTCTTTAAGAGGTAGAGATGATTTTGGGGAAACCTAAGAGCATCCTTAGTTCTCAAAGATGAAAAAGCAGAGCTTCTATTCTCCAGAGAATACATAGATTATTAATCTAGTTCAGGTGAATGCTTGGGGAGTCTTAGAATCCTATAGCTGAAAAGGACCTCAGAGGTCATCTACTCTAACTTCCACCAAACTATGGATCTCCTGTATAACATCTTGATGAATTATCGACCAATCTCCACCCAAAACCTTTTAGCAAAGGAGAATTCATTACAGCTCTGATGATTAGTGGATTTTTCTTTACATTGAGGCGAAATTTGCCTCCTTGGACCACAGGTGTTGGGATGGGTGGAAGAGATGTATGTTACAGGTGGGAGAGTTGTGTATTAAGTCCTCTTGACCCTTTCCTAGGGGATATTGGTGCAAGGCCTCCCTTCCTGAGGCAAGTCTAGTTGGCTCAGGTGAGCCAAAGGTCCACGGCCCTGCCCCTTCACTCACTCACCTGGCGGAACTCGGACTCCAGTTCACTTGTCTGCACCAGGGATTCCAGTCTCTGCAGGCTCTTGTTAGATGTGGTCACCAGCACATGTACCCTTTCTTCTACTTGACTATACAGGGCCATTGCCAAAGCCATACTGTTCCTGAGGACCAAGGAGGATCACAGATTAATGAAGGACAGAATCTTAGAATAGGAAGAGACCTCAATGTCTATTTAGTCCAAAATGGACACCACATTCCATCCCTGCTAAGATGTATCATCCAGGGACTGCTCTAGCCATCTTCTAAAGATGTGCAAAAGGTCACAAGAGGGCATGGGTAGAGCTCAGTGTGCCCGCCATTCATCAAAATCCTCCCTATACCACCTTCTGTAGTATGGAAGTGTTTCCTGGTTCTCTTAGCTGCTAGGGCCTTCACTTCTGAAATTACTTTCCATTTACTTTGTATGTAATTATCATATGTTGTCTCTCTCATTAGAATATAAGGTCCTTTAGGGCAGGGGCTGCCATATTAGTGTTTCCTTCTCTTTGTATTGCTAATGCTTAGCACAGTGTCTGACACATAAGAAGTGCTTAAATATACTTGCCGACCGACAGCTTCAAGACTATATCCTCCAGTATTGTAAGTAATTTGAGGATAGGACTTGATCTGACACTTTTGCTAAAATACCTTGCATAGTTGCTGGTTTGACCTAGAGTTAGAAAATAGTGTTAGAATGATTTTTCTTTTGGCTTTTTGGAGGGAGGGAAACAGGGCAATTGGGGTTGTGACTTGCCCAAGGTCACATGGCTAGTGTTAAGTGTCTGAGGCTAGATTTGAACTCAGGTTCTCTTGACCAGGGCCAGTGCTCTATTCATCACACCACCTAGCCACCCCTTGTTGTAATGATTTCTAAGGTCTTTGGAAGCAGGTTGGCCACTCTGTCTTATAGCTGGGCTATATTCATTTCTTCTTTTTGTCTTTTGAATTCCTGTCCATCTTTATATATCAACTAAAATAATAATAAATAGTGCTTTAAGGTTTGCAAAGTACTTTGCAAATGTCTCATTTTATCCTCACCACAATCCTGGGAGGTAGGTGCTATTATTATTAATTATTTTAACAGATTTTCTCGTTTGATAGATGAAGAAACTGAACCGTGTGGCCGGATCAGATGACAAGTAAGTGTCTGAGGCTACATGTGAATTTAGGTCTCCCTTACTCTAGGTCCAGCATTCTATACACTATGCTCCTTAGTCGTCTCAAATGTAACCCCAAGTTGTGAACTGGTCCAACCATTCTGACAGTTTGGAACTATACCCAAAGAGCTATAAAACTGTGCATACCCTTTGGCCTAGCAATACGAGTGCTAGGTCTGTTTCCCAAAAAGATAAAAGAAAAATGTATATGTACAAAATTATTTATAGCAGCTCTTTTTTTTGTGGTGGCAAAGAATTGAAAGTTGAAGGAATGCCCATCAATTGGGGAATGGATGAACAAGTTGTGGTATATGCTTGTGATAGAATGCTGTTGTGTTATAAGAAATTATGAACAGAATGGTTTCAGAAAAATCTGAGAAGACTTGTATGAATGTGATGTAAACAGGACCAGGAGAATACTGTACATGGTAACAGCAATAATGTAAAGTTAATCAACTGTGAATAGGCTCACCCACTCTGATCAATAAATGACCCATCCATTCTAATGGACTCATGAGAAAAAATGCCATCCACCTCCAGAAAGAGAACTGATGAACTCTAAGTGCAGACTGATGAATACTTTTTCACTTTATTTCTTTTTTTTACATGATTAATATGGAAATACATTTTGCATGATTTCACATGTATAATGGGTATCATATTGCTTGACTTGTCAATTGGTGGGGGAGGGGCTGGAGAGAGGAAGAGAATTTGGAACTCAAAATAAAAAAAAAGAATGTTAAAAAAATCAATTCTGCCAATCCCCCCCCAAAACAAACAAAAAAGAATGTCACTTTCATCATGACATTTTCACTGAGAGTGCATGCATAGGAAAAGAACACTAGACTTGGAGTCATAAGACCTGGGTTTCAATCTTGGCTTGATACTTACTAGCTGTGTGACTACAGAGCCTGAGTTTTCCCCTATGTTAAATGGGGTTTGTTTAAAGAATTTTTTTTACATATCTGTAACTTCACTGGTTTGGGGAACTGGTGATGGTGCAGTTCCTTTTATCTTCAAACATAAAATCCTAGAAAATTATCTGTAGGCACTGAGAGTTTAATGAAATCATTTGCCTGTGGTCAGAATATGTCATAGGCAGAACTTGAACCTGGATCTTTCTGATACTAAGGCTAGCTCCCAACCCATCATACTATGCTGTCTCCTTAGCTCTCAAAGGCAGTTACTAATATTTATACTACCCTTCTCAATGGGTTGTAAGGAAAATGCTTTTTTCAATCTTAAGGCATCATAGAAGTGGGAGCTGTTATTATTCTGTGATTCTCCCAGTTGCTGATGTTCTTTGACCTTAAAGACCTTAAAGAGCCTTTGTACCTCATGACTGAAAATGACTTAGCAGCAGCAACAATCAGTACAATAGAAAGAACAATATTCTTAGAGTCAGAGGTTGTTTGTTGCTGTTTAGTCATTTTTCAGTTGTGTCTGACTTTTTGTGACACCATTTGGGGTTTGGACACTTGGCCAAGACACTAGGGTGGTTTGCCATTTCCTTCTCCAACTTGTTTTTTTCAGATGAGGAAACTGAGGCAAACAGGTTTAAGTGACTTGCCCAGGGTCACCTATCTAATATATGTTGTACCAGATTTGAACTTAGGAAGAGGAGTCTTCCTGACTCCAGGCTTGGCCCCCTATCCTTTGTGCCACCTAGGACCTGCATTTAAATCCTGCCTTTGGCAACTAATTGTCAATGTGACTTTAGTCAAGTCACTTAATGTTCCTGGTCTTAATTTCTTCATTTGCAAAGTACTAGTGGTGGAAGGGAGTCCAGGATTTTTTCCCCCACATTTAATAGCTATGCTTCAGGTTTTCTTTGTGATCTTCTGTATTTTATTTGATGATTCTGAGGAGTCCACAAGTTTCACCAGACTGCTCAAAGCCTCCAAGACCCAAAGGAAAGCCCCTGGAGTAGATGGACTCTGAGGTCCCTGACAGTGCTAATCTATGGTCCTCTGGTCCCAGCTCTGCTTGTGGGGAAGATGGGCTGGATGGAGTGATGGGGAAGGAGCCGAGGTCTAGCAACAACCCAAAGAGAGAACAGGCTGGGGCTTTGTGAGGAAGCAGTGCCATCTAATGACGAAGATGGGTAGTGTAACTGTGCTCACTCTAGGTCCAACTACCAAGTCCAGAGTGCAAGGCCGATGCCCTCCTTCTGTCCTGGTTGAGTGGGTAAGGCCTGGATCGGATTGGCACTGATTTCTTCTGAGGTAGAGAAGGCAGGGAGAGGCAAGTACAGGTGAAGGTCACTTCCCTTTATCCAACTTTCCCAAGCCCAGAGCAACTTCTCAATCAGAGGCAGGTAGTCAAATATAAGGGCTTGAAGAAACCTTAAAAACCATTCACCTAGTTTAACACTCTCGTTTTGTAAATAAGGGAATTCAGGTCACTGGAGGTTAAGTCTCTTGCTAAGGGTCATCCAGGTAAGACAAAGGAGAGCTCTACTTCAAGTCTATGCCCTCTGACATCAACTCCAGGGCTTTTCCTACTATCGGGACTACCTAAGCGAAGCCCCTCATTTTATATGAGATAATAGTGGCCTAGAGATGGCAAGTGAATTAATTGTTCAAGGTCTCTAAATTTAAACTCAGGTCCTTGAACTTTGACTGTGCTCTTTCTACTTTAAGGGGAGCCAGGAATTCATCCAGTGAATGAACTGAGGATAGAGGGCCCAGGTCTCTTGACTCCCAGAGGGTCCATGACTCCTAGTTCAGGGCTCTGCCCCTGCACTTTATTGATTGGCAGGGCTGAGTGACAGGGGGTAGTGACAAACATGGAAGGGATAGTCACCAGCTCACTCTTACCTCCTGTTTCTGTATCCCTGTTCTTACTTTTGGCATTCTATTACCCTATGTCCCCAAATTCCTGCTGCCCTCACATTTCCTTTTGCTATCTAGGCTGTCCATGGCAGAGACCTAAGGATGACCAGTCCTCCCTGGCTTTGCTCCCAACCTTGCTCATTCTCTATGCACTTCATTATTACATTATACCCTACCTCCCATCAAAACTTACCCATCCTCTCTCCCAGGGTCATGCTCTCTTTTCTTTATATAAACATGGAATTTGCCAAGAAACTAGTGATCCTAAGAGGTTAAATGATGGAGGTTTACATTTTACTCCAGGAGATGCAACACTTTAATTTCCCAAAATGAAAGGACCACAGAACACTTTAGTACTTGAAATATCTTTGGTAGAATCTATAATGAATGCAAAATGGTCCAATGGAAAGAGTCAGGAAATCTGGATTTGAATTTTACATTACTGTTTACTAGCTGGGTGCCTTTAGGCAAGTCATGTATAATCTCTTTCGGTTTCCTTGTTTTTCTTTTATAAAGGGAGGAAATGAGACCTAGTGACTTCTAAGGTACCTCTTAGCTCTAATAGTCTGTGTTCTAAAGTTCTTTCCATTTCTGACATTAGATGTTAATTAATTAATTTATTTTTTTAAGCAATTGGGGTTAAGTAACTTGCTCAAGGTTACACGCCCAGTTATTTCTGGGTGTTGCTAAGTATCTGAACCTGGATTTGATCCCCAGGTCATCTCGACACTGGAGCCGGTGCTCTTACTCGCTGTGCTACCTGGCCGCCCCGACATTAGATGTTTTTGACATTGAATTAAACAAATTAAAGAGGAAAAACACATTTATTAACTACCTCCTACGACCAAGACACTGCTAGGTTCTGGGGACATGAAGATAAAAGCAAGCCAGTCTCCATCCTTAAGAAACTTAGATATTTTGATATTCTACTTTCTGTGCCCTAAGTCATACTAGCTCTGATGTAGGATAATGTGATATAGTGGGGGAAAAAAATAACTGGACTTGGAATCAAAGGCCCTAGTTTGGAATTACAAGTTATGCTACTTTTTATTGATGTGATATGGGATAAATAACTTTACCTCTTTGGGACTCAATTTCCTCATCTATAAAATGAGAGTTGGACTAAATAATTTCTAAGGTTTCTTCAAAGTCTAAATTTAGGATCCTATGATCAATTCTATGTTCCATGATCTATGGTCTGAGTTGTCTTTTAGCTGATCAGAACTGGGGTCAAACTGAGGTCAAAGGACCTCCTTTCTCCTCCCCAGTCATCTCAGATCCCATCTTGGGGTACCTGGAGGGTCCCAGACAGAGACAGAACCAAAAGGAACCTCTTTTCCTCCCCCTATTTTCCTGCCAATGTCCTGTTCCCTTTTTGTCCTCCTAGCTTGATACAGGTCCCCTTCCCAATCCCCACTCCTGCCAGAAGGAACCCAGAATCTTCTCTCCACTCTTGTCCTTAGACCCCTTCCCCATGTTCCAATGGTAGTGGGCTACTTTTGTGAGGCAGACGCATCCTAAGGGCTCCCAGGCCTTGCCATCTGACCTGGACCTTTCCATATACCCTGCAGCTACTTTCTATACTAGTTGTCTCTTTCAATTCAAGTGTGAATCCTTGGATGCCAGGGACTGTCTTTTTCTTTTTTTTTTTTTTTGTATCCCCCATGCTTCACTAAAATGCTTGGCACATAGCGAGCACTTAATAAGTCCTTTTAAAAAATTTATTCATTCAATTCCAGCTTTGGTCTGGAATATTCTCTATTTCTTTGAGCTCTAACATTCTACATCCTATATTTTAAAGACCCATCCATTTCTAAATCTATCATCTTATGGTTTATGGTCTATAATCCAAGGTCCAGTTCAGCTCTATTTATATTTATATCATAAGGTCCATTGGAGATCAGCCATACTATACTGTAGAATCCCTTCCAGCTCTGCCTTCTCTGTTCTCTATTCCAATGTCTCTTTTATTCTAAATCTATGAACATGTGTTTTATGTTAGACATCATTATAGTTGGTGGGTTGTAGTCCCTTATGGATAATGAAGTCACTTTGGGGCATAGAGATTTTTGGAAATACCCCTCAGATCATGCCATGTTGGCCTGTGGATACATAATTAAGACCAACTGGTTTTACTAGCTGCGAATTGTGGTCCCTGGTTGGCAGTCAATAAGTTTTATTGAAACCCAAAGGAAGCTTGAGTCATGATAGTTTCATGCTCCTCTGCCATCTCTGACTCAACACGTTGTACAGAGGACCAAGAAGGACAGTGGATCCTGAGTGAGGAAGGGCCACCCCTCTAAACCTGGAGGTGAAAGCAAACACCTATCCCAGGAACTGCCGTACCTGACTTCCGGTGAGTGACCAAGCTTGCAGGCCTCCTTCCTGAGCCTGGCTAAGGTAGCTCCCCCTTCTCTCTGTAGACTTACCAGCTGGGCATCACTAAGTACAGTCTCCATCATCTGCTTGTATTTGGTCATGCTCTGAGTTGCTTCCTGCAGGGAAATGGGGAGGCATTAAAGTCAAGTTTAGGCTTGGCAATACTACTACCTTTCTCAACCAATGGACTTAGGGTACACCCAGGCTTTTATTGGGGGGACATTGGTTGGTCTTTCTGTTGTTGTTCAGTTGTGTCTGGCTCTTCGTAATTTTATTTGGAGTTTTCTTGGTAAGGCTACTGGAGTGGTTTGCCATTTACTTGACTAGTTTGTTTTTACAGATGAGGAACTGAGGCAAACAGGCTTAAGTGACTTGCCCAGGGTCACACAGCAAGTAGGTGTGTGAGGCTAGATTTGAACTCTAGAAGCTGAGTTTTTCTGATTCTGAGCCCAGTGCTTTATCAGCTGCGCCACCTAGCTGCCTCTTGGTTAACTCAGGCTGTAGAGGAGCTACGTTTAGATAGCACAAGGGGTCCTTAAGCTCCCCAGGGTCAGTCTTTTGGTGGCTCCTGGCATCTTTCCAAATGCAGTCAAGTCACCAGTTTTCAGTGAGCACACTCCTTCTCTCTAGTTCCACTGATCTACAGCTCATTCTATAAGGTCTTCAATATCTGGAAGACTCAGACCAAACCTGTATCCTTTCTGCCACATCTGGGGATCCTCAGACTGTCAGGTCAGAAGGGAGGAAACACTGGCTAGATGCCTTCTCTGGGGATAGGAGACTGGAGACCAAGATCTGTCAGTGACTTGTTTGTGTATCCCTTGATAAGCCATATTTAATTACTTCTTTGGGACTCAGTTTTCTCCTCTGCAAAATAGGGACAGCAATTCCTGTCCTATCTCCCAAGTAAATAAGTAGGTATTACAAAATCTGACTGTGAGACTTTAGCTGGGACTTGTTCCTTGCATCCCTAGTTTGTTTCCTGTGCTCACCTGTACTCCTTTGGGAGGCTTGCCCTTCTCAAATTCCTGGATGGCATCCTGGAGAAGTGTGGAAACTTTGCGGAGTTCAGTCAGGAAGGGGTCCACTCTCTGGAAGAAAGAGGTCCCAAGGGGAAGGCAGTTAATGCTTAGCTTGAAGGGAGGAGGGCAGACATAGAACTGAGGGGGGAGTTATGTTAAAATGTAAGCTCCTTGAAGTCTACGTTAGTTTTCACCTTTCTTTGTAACCCCAGGACCTTGGCATAAAGCCTCACACATTGTCAAGAAGTTCTTAATAATTTTTTGTTGATTGGAGAAGATAGGGATTAAAATAGTCTATAATCAGGTATAGGCTTCTGAAGTCTCCTGGTCCTCAGTGATGTTACATGAACTCTCTCATGCTGCCTGAGAGTGATTTTAGTGCTAACATTGAGAGAGCCCTGCTTTGAGAGTCTGGGAATCTGTGTTCTAGGGGTCAGTTTTCCAAGTTGCCTTTTCCTATGCCTTTATTTACTCATAAGATGGATATGATCCCAATTCCTGCCCCACTTCTCTGTCACACTATGGTCCTGAGGATAAAAAGAGATAGTGGATACAAAAACCCTTTGGAAAGCCTCCTGCTATTCCGGTCTCAGTTATGATAACGTACAATGTTTCCATGGAGCTGGAATGTCATCAATGGGAGTATCCCACTCAACCAGGAGATCTCAACCCTTTGGATCTTGTGATTCTAATTCATGTTAACTCAATAAAGATTTAAGTATCAACTGTTTGCAAGCCCCTTGAGAGAAGATGGAAAAACAACACAGTATCCACCTTCAAGGAGTTCCTAATCTAATAACCAATTTTTCATCACATTCTTCACAGGGGATGCACCCAATAAACCGATCTCCCAATTTTGGGGTGTCTTGTGGACACTGATATATGATTTTTCTATCTATTATCCTTTAATTTTGATATATAATTCTCATATCTTTATAGATTTTTCTGCTGCTTCTGGAGGATAGGTCATTACTGGTAGATTATAACATTAAGATTAACTGGATCATAGAATTATAGCTTTATTTATTTTTGTTAGTTTGACTCTTGTATTTATTGGGAAAGGTTCTAGTGTACCCCCATCGGGTATGATGGATATACAGATATTATATATATGTGTGTGTGTGTATATAGATACATACATATACATACATACATACATACATACATACATACATACATGTTGTTTAGTTGCTTCAATCATGTCTAACTCTTCATGACCCCATTTGGGGTTTTCTGGGCAAAGATGCTGAAGTAGTTTGCTATTTCTTTTTCTAGTTCATTTTACATAAAAGGAATTGAGGCAAACAAAGTTAAGTGATTTGCCCAGGGTTATACAGCTAGTAAGTGTCTGAGGTCAGATTTGAACTCAGGAAGGTAAGTTTTCCTTACTTTAGACCCAGCATTGTATCTACTGTGCCACCTTACTATATGTATACACACACACATATATAGATAAATCTATATCTACATATAGTATACATACATGTGTATATATATGCATACACATATACATATGTGTATAAGTCTATTGCCACTTTGCTCTGTATGTGTATGTGTGTATGAAATAGATTTAGAGCTGGAAGTGACGTCAGACATCATCTAGTTCAACCCTCTCATTTTACACATGAAGAAAGTTGGGCTTAGAGAGCTTAAGCCAATTTGCTGAAGGTAGCAGAGACAGGATTCAAATCTAGGTCATCTGATTCCAGATCCAGGGCCCTTTCTACTATATCATATTGCCTCTCAAATTATATTATTGAACATTATAATATAACCAATAGTTATCTATGCAATATCCAGTGAATAATAGCTTACCATTCTATGGTGCTTTACTGTTTATGAAGCACTTTCCCATCCCTTATCTCACTTGGTCCACAAAGATACCACTGTGAGGTCCCCAGTGAAGGTATTATTACCCCAATTTCATAGATAAGGAAACTGAGGCCCAGAGGGGAAAGGAAACTTGGAAGACCAATTGCAGAGTTAGTGACAGACCCACTAGGACCTAGGTCTCCTGACTCCCAGGAAACTGTAGTGGACTTACCCCTACTCATAATCACAGACCCCTCCTCTGAGTTGGAAGGGACCTCAGAGGCCATCTAGGCTAACCTGTACTTGAACAAGTATAATTGAATATCCCCAGCAAGTGGTCATCTAACCTCTGGTGGTTATACCATATAGTATAGTATCTCTCAGAGTAAGCACTGGGATACTCTGACAAAACAAGCTCCTAAAGACAAAGACGTAGACCTACTGAGGGGAGGGGTGGATGGGAGAAATCATCTCTTAACTCTTGGTAGGCCTTGGTTCAATCCTACTTCTCCTCCTCCTAGCTGGCTTCCCTGATGCAGCTCAAATTAGATGCAGATGCTTCATCTGTCCCTATAAGAGTATAGACTCTATGAGGGGCGACACTGTGTTGCATACCTGGCAAGGGCAGCAATATGGCCTATTGGAAACAGCACTGTATTTGGAGTCAGGATTTGAGTTTAAGTTCTGGCTCTACTATCTACTGCTTAGGTGATAGGGCAAATTATTTATTGTCTCTGGGCCTCATCTGTCAAGTGAAGGAGGTTGAAATAGATGATTTCTAGAGGCCCTTCCAGCTCCAAATCCTATAATTCAGTGGGTTCTAAAGCTCTGAGGGGGTTCTCTGAGAGGTAATGTCAATAGGGCTATACTTAAGAGTGTGACAGAAATTGATTCAAATTCTATCTCAGATTATTTCCTAGTTGTTTAACTCTGGGAAAGTCACTTATATAAGTGCCTCTCTGTGCCTCAGTTCCTTTACCCATAAAATGAGAGGGTTACACCTGATGACCTATAGAGTACATTGTGGTCCTCAATCTATGATCCTTGGGGTGAGTACCTTCCCCTTATGACTAGAAATAGCAAATCATTAGATTTCTAAGCAAGTGTACATCTTGCTCTAATGGTCAAGCTGTTCCCCTGGAAAGCACGAAGCAGGATGGAATGACTTGCCCAGAGTGGGCTGGGCCAGGCCCCAGGAGGCCAAGCAGTGACCTCTTCCTCTGCTATCTAGGACAGCAGCAATGCTCCAAGTTCCTGTTATTATCACACCCCAGAGGGCCCCTGGCTACATGGCCTTCTTTCCATCGTTCCTCTTTCCATAGCCTATGTCAGAGCCAAACAGAAATACCCAGTGTTCCTTGAACCCTTCCACTTTTCTGCTCCCATGCCTTTGGTCTTATCACTTTTTTCCCACTGGAATGCACTTTGTCTCATACTGATCCAGCTCCACCTGATCATTTCTTGCTGGCTCTTCCTCCAGGACACCTATCCAGCTGAACACAATCCCTCCCCTTGTGCTTTCTCACAGTTCTGTGTTTTTAACACCCTTATTATAGCTTTACACCCTACTTTGTATCATGGTTATTCATGGACATATCTTTGATTCCCTAGACTTCAAACTGCCAAAAGAATCCTCATAAAGTATAGATTTTATGATGTCATATCTGCTCCAAAAATCTCAGTGACTCCCTATCGCTCCTAAAATAAAATGCAAATTCCTTGCCCTTACCACTTAAGCCTTCCACAATTATGCTCAGACCTATCTTTCCAGCCTTAATCCCCTTAACATACTCCAGCTTCTCACTGTACTAGATGACTAGCCTTATCCCACCTCTTCTCATTTGCCTAGGACATCCCCCAGGTCTGAGATACAGACTCCTCACGGTCACCTGGTTAAATCCCTCTCTTCCTTCTAGGCCTGGTCAGGTACCACCTCTTCCATGCAGCCTTCCCTGTTTCACCCCACCCCTCAACTAAAAATGTTCTCTTTCTCATCACATTTTTTCTTGAGTTCTTTTTTTTTCTGGATTTCTCTTTGGATCCTGTTGCTTTTGACTTTGTATTACACTTTCTGTGTTCTTGCCATATTCCTCTATTAGAATGTGCAGTGGGTTACAATGCTAAGTTGCTTGAGGGCAGGGACTGTATAATTTTAGTATCTTGACATAGGAACCTTATTCATGGTAAATGCTTGGTAAATATTAAATTGAATTGAAAGCAGGGATTGTATCTTTGTCATTAGTGTTCCCTCGAAGGCAGGGGTTGTATCTTTGTCATTAGTATGTTCCCTTTTTAGTACTCCACATAGGGACAGAAACAAAAGGTAAGAGTGAGATTTGAGTAGAAGAGATCTGCTCTTTTAAGCAAGAAGGCAAAGGGGAGAAGACTGAAGGCCATGATTGTAAACACCTGGAAGAAATGAACCCACTGATTGTGGCAATATGGGAAGGAACCTTCCAGGTCTGGGGTCAGCTGGCTCTGGTCCACGTGGCGGCTTAGGGCCTTCAGGGATGTCAGCACCTCCACCTGGGTGAGGGAAAAATAAAATGAGATGTTAGACATAAAGAACACAGATCAGCAGGAGTCCTGGAGTGTTTGTCAGGCACTGGAATGCCTTGATATTGCACTTTTTCTCTCTAGGTTGCTGGTCTAACTTAGTCTTTCACTTTGACTGAAGGATTTAACTATCCAAACCTGCCTTCCTTCCCTATTTCCCACCCCTACAACCCCACTCCCACCTAGTCTTCTTTCTCTGCCTGGTATTAAATCATTGGATTTAAAGCTGGACGGGACCTCAAAGCCCATCTTGTCTAACTTCACTCATTTTATAAAAGACAAAGTAGGGGCGGCCAGGTAGCACAGCGAGTAAGAGCACGGCTCCAGTGTTGAGAAGACCTGGAGATCGAATCCCGGGCTCAGACACTTAGCACCCACCCAGAAACACCTGGCCGTGTAACCTTGAGCAAGTTACTTAACCCTGATTGCTTAAAAAAAAAAAAAAAAAAGACAAAGTGAAGGCTGAGGGAGAGAAAGTGGCTTCTCTAAATACCGGTTGAATTGAACTGTCTGAGGTCACAACAACAACAATAGAGTGGAATGTTAATGGGATATAAGATCTACCTCCCCCACCCCCCCCCACCCCCACCATTAATAGGCTTCAGGTGGAGCCCATTAAGGGAAGCTTGCTTAGGGGAGGCTTTCATACTTTTTTTTGATAATTTCTAATTAGGCACTGAGTCATGAGAGTTATGATGCCTTCTGGCTCTGAGAAGTATATCTATATATACTCTGAGTTGGTATTTTGCTTTGGGAGTTCACTTATGAGAAGGATCTTGTGTTTCCCTGGTCGAGATTCTGAGTGGCAGTATGTTCAGAGCTCCCTGCCTGTTCAGATGTAAAAGGTCTCTTAATCCAGGGATGTATGTAGAGTATATAGTTGATTCAGGCAGTCAGAGCCCCATCTGTTGGTCTTTATTTCTCTGCTTGTATTTCCTTTGAAGTTCAGGGTACTGACTTTTCCCTTGATCTAGTAAATGTAATTAAAAAACATTGTTGACCCCTTAAACAGCTATCTTTCCTAGTAGAGCAGATGTAGTAGAACCTGTGCTAGCAGCCATCCTGGGTATGCCAGTGTAGTTGCTGCTGCACACAGGTAACAAACATCAGAGTCAGAATTCAAAGCCAGGGCCTATGACAGCAAATCCAATTCTCATTCTATTGCACCACACTGCCTTGGCCTTAGCCTTTTTTTTTTTTTAATCTAGACTCAGTACTCTTATTTCAAATGACTCTAGTTTTACAGAACCATAGATTTACAGAATCTCAGGTTTGGAAAGGATTTCAGATGACATCTGGTCCAATCTCCACCTGAAGCATGAGTCTTGTCCATAACATTCATCTCCAGTAAGTTGACATATGGTTTTGCTAAATGCTTTGTGTTTATTGATTGATTGACTAATGGGAAACTCATTACTTTCTATGGTGGTTGATTCCATTTTGGGATGGCTCTGGCTTTTTTTTTATCTTTTCCCTTCACCAGTTATGAAGAAGCAAATTTACAAACCTATGTGTTTATTTGAAGAGAAGGTGGCAATCTTTAAGAAGAGACAAAGCAAAAGTCCCAATTCTTTTCCTTTAGGTCTATTGTGGATTCTGGAGAGGTAGATTCTTACCAATGATAATAACAACCATGTGTTGACTCTTGATTCAGGGTGTTACAGTGGAAAGAACACTCATAGGACTTGGGTTCAAATCCCACTTCAGGTATTTCCTCCCTTTGTAATCTTTTAGATATCATTAAACCTTCTAGACCTCAATTTCCCCAAAAGTAAAATGAGGGTGGTAGTGATGGACATCACTAAATGACCTCTAAGGTCCTTACAACTCTAAGCCTATGATATTTGATGGGGAGAGGGGAGGTTCTTAATCTTTTATATGTCATAAACCCTTTTGGTAAAATAATGCTTTTAATACATAAAATAAAATACTTAGTATGACAAAAGAAACCAATTACACTGAAATACAGGTATCAAAATATACTTTAAAAAATGAATGAACCCTAGACTAAGAACCCCTGCTTTATAAGGAATGTAGAGAAGGGTGCTGACCAACCATCTATAGGGATGCTATGTTACTGAATGAGGTCGAGCTCTTAGCTTTTAATGAACATTTATGTGATGCTTACTATATGCCAGGCACTTTGCACTTATTTCATTTGGTGGCGGAAAGAACACTGCGTTTGGGAGCAGCAGAGCATAGCGTAAAGAAGACTGGCTCGGATGTCAGAGCAACTGGGTTCAATTTCTGATGCTTATTTTCTGTGGGACCCCTGACAAATCACTTAAACTTTCTGGGCAGCAGCTTTCTCATCTGTAACATTAGGAGCTGGACTCTACGGCCTCTAAGGCCCCTTCCAACTCTTTATTTATGAATTCTGGAGTCAGAGAACCTAACTCTGCTACTTTTTTGCTATATAATCTTGAGCAAATCACATACATTTCTCTGAACCTCAGTTTTCATACCTGTAAAAATTGGTAGGTTGGATTAAATGAGCTCTAAGGTCCCTTTCAGCATTTATACACACATTATATACACAGACACACATATATATATATATACACACATATATATCCTCATGCATATATGTATATATATATAATTCATTCATTCATCCATGTATTTATTCTATACTCCAAAATCCCTTCTACTTCCCACATTCTGTGTTCCACATTACAAAATCCTGTTCAGCTCTGACATTCTGTGTTCTAAGGAGCCTTTCAGCCTTGACATCTGCAATGAACATAATCTCTACTCTAAATTTATGAGAAAGTAATGGGCTGGGGTGTGTGAAGGCCGGGATGGAGGTTGAAGGTTAGGGTATGATAAAGCAGTGACTCTCATGAGCTAGGGGCTGGCAGCTTCAACCAGCCCATGGTCTCTTTGTAATCAGCCTGATTGTTGGGTTGCTATAGGAAAAGGGACACCCACTAAGACATATCTGATGGGATGGGAAGAAGCTTTTGTTCCTGGGGACCACGTGATGAGTTCTGCAGGCTTACAGGCAAAATAAATCCATTGACTGTTTTGGTTTGAGGTGGGTGCCTAGAACAATAGCAGACAGAGGCCAGAAAGGGAGTCGTTGCTGTGTTTTTATGTGCCTGTCCCTAAGTAACAATTTGCCTGCTGCGGCACGTTTACTAACCCCCGAGAAAGATGGCGACATTTTAAATCATTTTCCTGAGCAGAGCAGAAACATGAGCTTGCGCACTCATTACGGTGGTATATGGTGGTAATTAAAGGGAGCCACATTAAAAGAACACCGAGCACAGCCTGGCTCTGAATGGCTGGCATAATGTACATGGGGAGTGAAATAAGTACAAGGCACTTGTTCTTTTCAAAACATTGAGTTACCCCTGGTGACTCTAGTACATTAACTGAAGCCTTGAGAAAGCAAAGTACATCCAGCATCCAATGCCCAGTAAAGGCAGCTTGAGGCTGAGATGACCATCCTCGTCCAGGACCACAGATTTAGATTTGGATGAGACTTTAAAGTCCACATAGCCCAAACCCCTCATTTTACAGATGAGGAACTGAGCCTGACAAAGGTTAAAGGATTTATTGAAATTTATATAGATAAGAAGCAGTGGAAACAGGATTTGAACCTGGGTCCTCTGTCTCCCTCACTTCAGGAAGAACTGGCCTCATTGCCACATCATCCCTTCCATATCACAGCTCTATGAATACAGGGATGCTGTCTTATTCATCTCTGACTCCCTCATTGTGATAAAGCACACAGAATGATCTTGCACAACAGGGACTCAGGAAGTTTACTCAATAGCTAAAAATGATATAACACTTTAAGGTTTGCAAAGCGTTTTGCAAACATTATCTCATGTGATCTTCACAACAACCCTGTAAAGTAGATGCTATTATTATATCTATTTTACAAATGAGGAAACTGAGTTGGAGAGGATAAGTGACTTGCCCAGGGCTGCTGTGTCCGTAGTAGGTTTTCCTGACTCCAAGTCCGGCATTCCATATACCGTGCCTCACAGAATGTATGAGAGAGCACCCTAGCCTGTAGTTGTTGTCTTGGAGAAATGGGGGTGGGGGCAATGGGATTAGGCCTCATTCTTCATCATTAAAATGAAGGAGTTGGAGGAGATGGCCTTTGAGGTCCATTCTGCCTTGAGTTCTGTGATCCAGACTCTTCATGACCCCATGGACCAATTGTCCATGGGGTTTTCTTGGCACAGATACTAGAATGGTTTGCCATTTCCTTTTCCAATATCACAGTGGTACCAGTAGCCAAACAAGGGAAATGAGAAGAGTTCTGCTGTCCTCTGCTGGTCAAACTGGAGTACTGTGCTCAGTTTGGAGAGCTACGTTGTAAGAGGGCCTTTGACAAACTGGAGGTGGACAGAGGAGGGTAATGAGGATGGTGAACAGGCCAGAGGCCATGCCATATCACCAGCCAAAAGAGCCAAGGCTTGGAGATGAGAAGACTTAGAGGGTAGTTGAAGGGTTGTCCCGGGGGAGTTGGATCTGATTTGGTCTGTTTTGCCCCAGAGGGCAGAATTAGGAGCATTTGGTGAGGTAGATTTTGGCTCAATAGAGCTAACAATGGAAACAGTGCAGAAGTAATTGGGAAGTTGTGAGCTCCCCATCCCCACCCAAGATGTTTAAGTAGAGGAAGTATGATCGCTTGTAGGGGATGTAGCAGAAGGGATTTTGTGCCCTGTTTGGGTACAGGTTGGATTGGTTGGATAATGACGAATTTGAATTTTGTGAAGTCTAGGAAGGTCAGTTCAGGTTGGGATGAAGTCAAGTGGTCCAGGAGAGCAGTACTAAGAGATGAGTTCTAGGGTTAGTGTTATTCTGGGCGGGGGCTGTTGGTGCTCTGCTCTTCCATACTCCCCTAAGCCGGAAAGGCCATCACTTTGGTGAGGTCTAACTCACACCTCAGAGGTGCTCTCTGTCCCTGGAGCCCCTCCCTCTGACTGGATGGTAGAGGGCTCTTCCAGAGAAGAGAAGTATTTTCCATTTAAGAAAGGTGCCCAAGGCCTTCCTCAAATGTCTTCATTTGCCATCAGGTTGCACTCCTCTGGGCTCCATCATGATTGCGGCTGAATACCTTCTCCATTCCCCAGTCACTCCTCTTCATCTTTCCTTTATGTGTTGTCTTCCCCATTAGAAGGTAAGCTCCCTGAAGGCAGGGACTATCTTTTGCTTCTTTCTGTATTCCCAGGGCTTACTTAGCACAGTGCCTGGCACATAGTAAACACTTAATAAATGATTATTGGTTGACTGATTACCCTGTCTGTCTTACAGAGTAACATAGAAAGCTTTTTGTAAGCCCTTTAGTGCTGTAGTCATGTGAAGTTTTATACCAATCCTCCCGGCACCATCACATGTTTTCATCTATTTGTCTTATGTGCATCAGTTCTGTCTGATCCATTAGACTGTGACCACTCTAAGGATGATGACCACATCTTCTTCTGTATTCTCACCTGCCTCCCTTTCTTTCCCCTCCCTCTACCACTACAGCATAGCTGACTCCAGGGCTAAGCAAACAGGTGTTATTTAATAAACACATTTTTTATTTCTTGAAATATGTTTCATTTCACCTTTTTTTTTTAAATGAAGGATAGCTATTCTGGGATCTCTCACCTCATCCCACCCTGAAATCCTCCTGTTTCACTCCCTACTGTTTCTCTTTTCAGTCACTCTAGAGGGACTGGGCAGGTCAAGTTTGGGGAAGGCAGAGAGAACATGGAAAGCAGGGCAAATGGAGTGATTTCAGTCCCTCCCTTTTATCCCTTTAGCCCTAACATCACATTTTCTTGCTTGCTGCTTTGCACCCTTTGTAGGAACCTGGAAATGCAGTCCAGGTAGGGAATATCAATTCGATTAGACCTTTACTCTGAATCCCAGCCCTTCAGCAGCAGCACAGAATATAACCACAGTTCTACAGGCAGGCAGACATCTACAGTCATCTAGGGAAACACAGACACACTGCATGCTTTTCCAGTAACCTTTCTCTCTGCAGCCAGAGTGTTAAAGAATAAACACAGAAGCAACTATGCCTGACTGTTCATTCCTACACTCTTCCACATTGTGCCTATAAGAAAAGAGCACTGACCACACCAAAATGCTTTCTCTTCTCTGGAGCAAGCACAGAGAGAGAGAGAGAGAGAGAGAGAGAGAGAGCTAGGTTCCAACCCTCTTTTCTTCCCATCTCCCTTCTACCCTGGCCTCAGCCAATCCACATGCTTATTGCTCTTACCTGGATGCCTGGTACCTTCTCCAGCTGGGTAGCAGCTTCCTTCTCCCCCAGGAATAGCAAACTATGAATGGAGGCTGGGGCCAGGGCCTGTAGGAGACAGTAGTTTCAGATTCACCCTTTCGACTTTGCCCACCCTGGCCTACACACACTTCCTCTCACAGATGCCACAGGTGGGACACAAGAGAAAGAAGCCTCCTCAGAGATTGAAGCCACTGTGTGGAGGACAGATCATGACTGTCCCCTATTTGCTAAGGACCAAAAAGTAACCATTACATTGTTATACTGAGCTGGGAAAGGACCCTTATAATTTGCTCTATTGAAATTTCATGGGAATCCAATCCAGGTAAGTATTTCCTAAGCCTTTGCACATCCAGACCATTGATGGAGGAATTCTCTGCCTCTTGCTTAAGTTCCTCACCAATTTACCCTCATCCACACCTACATTTTATACTTAGTAAGGCAAAAGTCATTATATAGTTTTTTGTTGACTCATTTTTCAGTCGTGTTTGCTCTTCATGACCTCATTTGGGGTTTTCTTGGCAAAGATACTGGAGTGATTTGCCATTTCCTTCTCCAGCTCATTTTACAGATGAGGAAACTGAGGTAAACAGGGCTAAGTGACTTGCCAGGGTCACGTAGCTAGTAAGTGTCTGAGGCTGGATTTGAACTCATGAAAAGGAGTCTTCCTAACTCCAGGCCTGGCCATTATAGAGTTCTGTACTTTTATTTATACTAGTTCTGACTGTGTAGTTTCCCCTTTTCATACCTCATCTGGAATACTATGCTCTGGCCTGCGTATCATTTTAGGAAGGACACTGATAAACTGGATAAAGTCCAGGACGGTGAGAGGCTCTTAAGTCCATACATATTAGGACCTTTTGAAGAAGCTGGGGACTTTAGTTTGGACAAGATAAGAATCTGTGGGGATGTGATACCTTTGTTCAAGTATCTGAAGAGCTGGTATGTGGAACAAAGCTTCGACTTGCTCTGTTTGTCCCAAGGGCAGAACCAAGAGCAATAAAGGACATTTCAAAGAGGAAAGGTCAGGCCTGAGGCCAGGAAAACTTCCCAACAAGCTGAGTTTCCCAACACAGCATGGGCTCTCCTTCTTTGGAGGTCTCTAAGCAGAATCCAGGAGACCACTGGACAGGTATATTATTGTGGACTTCCTTTGGCTGTGGGGGCCACTATGACTCTCAGATGCTATGGCTCTGTGATAGGCTCAGGGCCAGATTGTGCCTGATGCCTGAGAACTAAAGGAGGTGGGGGAGGGAAGAGACTCAGCAGCAGCAGATGGGCCATCGGGTCATGAACTCTTGGGCCATAGTGGTTGTGATAGAGATAAAATGCAAAGTAGCCCTCAGAACTATGTGGCTTCCTTCTACCTCTGCAGTGATGGTGACCAAATGGCAGAAAAAGAGGAGACACTCAGTGTAAAAAGGCATGGCCGGTCTGTGATCCACACAAGGATAAGACAGTAATAATAGTTAGCATTAATATAGGACTTGAAGATTTGCAAATATGAGCTCATTTTATCCTCACAATAATCCTGAGAGGTATTACCAGAGGTAGGGAACCTCTGGATGTGTCTTTGAGGCCATTTGTGGCCTTCTAGGTCCTCAAGTATGGCCCTTTGACTAAATTCAAGACCACATGTGGCCTTGAGGATGCAGGTTCCCCATCCCTGTTAAATTATCCCAATTTTACAGCTGAGGAAACTGATGCTGAGAAGTTAAGTGGCTGCCCAGGGTTATACAGCTAGGAAATAACTGAGATAGCATTTGAACTAAGGTCTTCTTGACTCCAGGTCTGTTTTTTTCCATTTGCTGTGCCACCTAGCAGTTAGAGATAATATCTATAAAATACTGAAGTATTAAATTTTATTAATAAAAAATTGAAACCAATGCAACATAAGCAATTTCTTTTCATTATGGGAACTGAACATAGCACCATGTAGCAGGGAATATGAAGATATATTCTAGTGCTGGCTTTGTGTTTGATCTTCGGTAGGTTCCTTCTCCTCTCTGAGCCTCAGTTTCTTCCTCTATTAAAATGAGGGGGTTGGAGTAGGTGGTCCAAGATGCCCTCAGCTCTTTGATTCTCTGTTTAAGTCTAGAAGATGCTCCGTACATATTTGCTAATTGATAGAATGAGACTAGGAAATGTTGACAGAGAAAGGACAAGATGGCGGCTGGGGTATAGGAATGCTGGTTAAGTGTTCTCCTACTGTATGTCGCATAGAGCATTTTAGAGGTGGAACAGACCTCAGAAAGCACCTCGTCCAATTGCTTCCTGAAGCATGAACCCCTTCTACAACATTCCTGATAAATTATCCTCTATTGGGTTGGAAGATACCCGATGAAGCGGAATTTTCAGGACAGCCTATTCCACTCTTGGTCCCCTCTAATTAGGAAGCTAATTTTTACCATTGAGCCAAAATTTGCCCCTTTGCAACTTGATCCCTTTGCTCCTAGTCCTATCTTCTAGCATCAAGCAGAACAAGTCTATTCCCTCTTTCTAATAACACCCCTCCAAATACTTGGAAACAATGATTATGTTCCCTTTAAAATTTCTCTTACTGAACTCTAAACATTACCACTTCCTTTAAATGTTCCTCAGTATGACATGAGTTTGAGGAAGAGGACATTGGGTCTATCAATTCCCCCATTCCATACACTGTTCCTTTCTTAATGCACTGTAAGATCCAATGAACTTTTTGGTTGTTCTATCACAATGTTGACTCACATTGTTCTTATAGTCCACTAAAACCCCCACATCTTTTTCATGATAACTATTGTTTAGCTCCATCTTCCTGTACTTTCAGTTGATTTTTTGAACCCATGTAGGATTTTACATTATCCCAATTAAATTTCATATTATTAAGTAGAGTTTAGCATTTGGTCCACTTACCTGGGTTGTTCTCAGGGCATTGACCAGACTGGGAGTGGGGGGTTGTTCCCTGGCATCAATAACAACAGTCAGTCCTGTGGTCTTAGCTTCCTGTCTGTGGGTCAGAAGTAAAATTGTGAATCATGTTTGGATAACATAGGGAGGGGGCAGGAAGAGAGAAACAGATGAGGATGGTGAGGGACACTCTCTTCCACCAACAGTAAAAACGTAATTTTTTGCTCCTAGCTACTTCTGCTGGTGGATGAGGGAAGTCAAATTTCTGGATCTTGGTCCACAGTAGGATGGGATGGTTCTAGAAACCATTCTAGAAGTTCATTGGCCTGGTGTCATAGGGGAATGAGGGTCCAATGTAATATTTTGGGCCTCAGAATAAAACTATCAGAAATCTTCCTTCCTTCCTTCCTTCCTTCCTTCCTTCCTTCCTTCCTTCCTTCCTTCC
>NW_027187280.1:465466-506108 GCF_028583685.1 Petaurus breviceps papuanus | reverse complement strand
TCCTTCCTTCCTTCCTTCCTTCCTTCCTTCCTTCCTTCCTTCCTTCCGTGAAAAATAAAATAGGCTGAAAGTTAGGAGATGGGGGTTCTGGTCTCTATATGATCATTCACTGGTTATATGACCTCTCCTTTATGGATGTTAGTTTTCTTCTCTAAAAAAAGGGTGGGGGTGGATTAGATAAGAGAAAAGGCTCTATGGTATCTTTCAGCTTCAATATTCTATGTTCTATAATCTAAGGCAGGAGTTCTTAACTTGAGGTCTATGAACTTTTAAAAAAATAACAACTTAATTTCAATATAATTAGTTTCCTTTGTAACCCTATGTATTTTATTTTATGTATTTAAAAAATTCTTCTGAGAAGAGATCAGTAAGTTTTGCCAGATTGTCAAAAGGATCCATGACACAAACAAGGTTAAGAACCCCTTCGCTGAGGTTGGACATGTTATATTCTACATTCTATATTCTAAGGTCTATTCTAGCTATGGCATTCTATGTTGTACGTTCTAAGGTCTCTTTCACTTTTGACATTGTAACTCACTCATTTTGCAAAAGTCTCCCTGACATAATCAATAGATTACTTGGGGAGTGAATACCCCTCAACCATTCCTGAAATGTGCCCTCTGGGCATCTGTCAGAGGGGTGGCAGAAGAAATGGTGGTGGGGTAGCCCTGGGTGCTTCTTCCTAGTGACTTGGCCTCCTCCATCTGATCCCAGAAGGTTCTAGGGCATCCCCACCCTCCCCTAGATTTTCCATGAGGTCTTTAGGCTGATGGGGGAGGCAGCCAATAGCTGTTGCTTTAGGAGCTGGGGCATTGGCCGTATCGTCTTTGGAGAAAGGCCTGTGAAGTAATTGGTTACTCCCTTCTCCTGGGAGGAAACCTATTCTGCAACTTGGCCTCAGTTGGTGTCTGGACATGTGACTCAGGTTCTCGAAAATCACTTCTAATGAGGCCCAAAAAGAAAAATAGACCATCTCACACCTTGGTAAATAGAACCAGATACCAGTTTACCCTGGGAATTCTTTCTTGAAAAGAAAAATCTCATTACCACATGTTTACACAGAAACATGGATACACACAAGCACATATGTTGACTCAGAAATG
This sequence comes from Petaurus breviceps papuanus, assembly GCF_028583685.1. Taxonomy (NCBI): domain Eukaryota; kingdom Metazoa; phylum Chordata; class Mammalia; order Diprotodontia; family Petauridae; genus Petaurus; species Petaurus breviceps. The sequence goes on along the minus strand of NW_027187280.1, from coordinate 505,005 downwards.
TGTGTGCACACACATACACAACAAAGCTAAACCTTTAGTGACATATACATAAGAGCTCACTCGCTTGTGACCACTGACATACAGACCTGAGCAGACAGATAACAAGCATGCACAGACTTGTATGTACAGGTCCAATTCAATTCGATACTCATTTTATTAAGCCACTGGAGAGCCAGAGGCAGACATAACAGAGATCTTGCTTTCAAGGAATTTATGCCCAGAGACACATGCAGTGAGCAAGACAGCTGCACACTCATATACACAGACCCATACTGACAGGTACCTGCAGAGATATACAGAAAAACACAAAATCAAACTCAACCACTGATAGGCACCAATGCACACACACACACACATATACATACACAGACATACGACATACAGGCACACGTGGCCTGGACAAATTATTTCCATTTGCAAAGTTTTCATCCTTATCAAGCATTCTGGGTCCAACTGCTGATCTAGAGAGGTTTGAATAATTGGGAGGTAGAGTGGGGAGGGTGGAGACATATCCATCCTTGAGCGGGGAACTGCTTCTGCACAAAGGTTCTCAAATTTATTTGGCCTACTGTTTTTTGGGGGGGCACATTTGTGTCATTTCAAAGATATGTAAATTTTTTAATGATGGATCTTAAATTTAATAATTTATTGTAAATTTGTGGTTTTTTCTGTATTGAAATTTTGATGATGCAATATTGTGTCATGTAACTGTATAATATTGTACTGTAAGCATGTCATTTTATGCACATATTCCTGTTGATGCATGCTGGATTTTCCAACAATGTGTGACAGACTTGCCTGCCAACACTTGCTTGTTAAGACCTGTCAGCAGATTTGACCACTGATCGGTTATAACTTGCATTTTGTGTGTTTATTTGGATAATGTAATCTTTAACTGTTACACAACAGATGAAACATGTACAAATGATTTTTCAAATTTTTCTTCTCTTCTTTCCTTATGCTTCCATTGCCCCCTTATTTTTATTCAATGCTCCCCAAATATGTCCAAGGCTACTACCACAGCCCCCCCCCCATTGGTCCACTGCCCCCCAGGAGGCGCTATCATCCACCTTGGAAACCTATGGCCTAGTATGCTGCTGCTCAGTCCTCCCCCATCTCCTCTCTGGTAGGTAAAGCCTACTGTCCTGTGTCCATGCTACCAGCTGTAGAAGTTGGGAAAGGGTTTGGCTATGTCTTTAATAGATCATAGACCACCACATCTAGAAAATTAGATATTCCAACCTCCTTATTTTATGGAGGAGGAAACTGAGATACAGAGAAGGAAGTAACTAGTCTAAAGTCACCCAGTTATTTAACAACAAAGTCAAGACCGAAGCATCAGTTTTCCTAAATTCTAACTGAAGGATCTCACACCACATCCCCTTCATTCCTGAGCTCATTTCTTGAGTGAAGGTTTACTTGGAGGAGTTCTTATAACTCTGCTAATGTCTATATAATATGATGTGAGAGGCACTGAAAAGATCCCTGCCCAGAAATCCCCCTCCTATCAACCTGCCCTGCTTAAAATCCATCATGAGAATTACTTTGTTGGGTTAAGCAATGGAAAAGTCCAGTTAACATACAAATATGTCACCCAGGTAGGGGAAGACATTAACCTAACTGGCACCCATTACTTGATGTGCATAGTACATAGGCTGATGGATGCAGGTCAGGGATGTTTGATTAGGTAGGAATGGGGACCTGGGAACACTCTGATATTCATCTTGGCCTGCGTGAAGGAGACCTGAGATGGGTCAAATACCCAGAATGCCTAAAGGGAGCATTTACCCCATGGGTTGGGGTGGCTGGGGATGCTGAACATTCAGCTTTGCAGACGAGTTGGGAAAGGAGCAGCAAGGGGCTTTAGCCCTGGTAACCCCTGCTTTTGCCCCTACCCCACCACAGCCTTGGGTTGGGGTAAAATTCCCTCTTTCATTGCCAAGTTGGATGAAGTGATTTCAAAGTCCAGCAGATGGCAGCAGCCTCTTTCTGGACAAGGTCCAGACTGGCCCATGGATTATACTATCCCCCTCCTCTTCCCATCCATTCCCTGCTCCAAATAGCTGATTGCAGATGCACAGCTTATTAGCCTGGAGTGTTTCCATGTCCTCTTGGAACCTGCCAGCTCCTACCCTGAGTCTCCCAGCAAAAGAAAGCTTAGCCAGAGGCAACGGGTCTTGTGACTGAAGCCTGGGACAACATGGCTCAGTCCAATTCATTATGTGACCTTGGACAAGCTATTTCCCCTCTCTCAGTTTCCCCTTATGTCAAGTGAGGAGATTAGATGAAAAGAATTTCATATTCTAAAGTCCCTTTTTCCTGTTCCTCCTTAGTTCCTCCCCCCCCACCCCCAAAGCAACTTCTGCCATGGAAGCCATTGATTGGCCTATGATATCAAGGTCAAAAACCCATTCCTGGCTTTTGAGGACCTCTTCAATCAGGCCCCATCCTCTCTACCATCATGACTATAATCTCTTCTATTTTGTAGACATTATGGGCACTGGTGTGCATTATCTCATTTATTTTTTACAATGTTGCTGTATTGGTAGGGTAGTATCCAGGAGTGGGAGGCCATGCTATACTTGCTGTGATGTATCCTGGTCAGGCCATAGCTGAAGTGCTGTGTTCAAGCCTGGCTGCCACCTCTGGGGACAGACATTGGGAATAAGATAGAGAGAACTAGAAGGAGGGTCTTAGGAACACACCAATAAAGTATCCCTTAAAGGAATCTGAGCTGAGGCTTGGGGGGAGGGGAAGGGAGAAGACAGGTGATCTTAATTTAGATGTTTGGATGATTCAGGATGCCAAAATCCTGTACAGGGAAACATGGAGCACACAATATAGTAAGCAAGGCAGCTTCACCGAGGAAGTGATCTCTCTCTCTCTCTCTCTCTCTCTCTCTCTGTCTCCCTCCCTCCCTCTCTCCCTCCCTCCCTCCCTCCCTCTCTCTTTTACAAGCCCATCCTATCCCTGAGTTTCCCTGCTTCCACACCTTTGGCCACACTCTTCCTTTTACCTGGAATGCCTTTCCCCTCCTCCTCTCTACTTTTCTTCAAGACTCAGCTCAAAGTCATCACCTCTATGAAGCCTTCCTGGAACTCTAAGGGATCTTTCTGCTGTTTCCTTCCATAGTTTTTCTTTCTTCCTACATCTTAAAAGAGGAATTCTTAGTAGCTTTCTCACCTCACTTGAGTTCCAATGCCACATTTTCAGTTGAATATTCCAACACTTCAGACCCAGTAGGATACAAGCTGAGGGTCTTATCTTTCCCCTGGGCCTCTTCCTCCTCTAGACTTCCTTATCTCTTGTGGGAATGGAGTTGTGGGGGGGAGCCATCATTTACTTAGGCTTAAAACTAAGTCACATTTGACTTCTTCCTTTCCTTCGTTCAGGACTTCATAAACCATCTAGTCTAACCCTTTCACTACAGATGATAAAACTGAATCCCAGAGAAGGGAAGGTACTTATTCATGAAATAAGTAGTAGAGGGAGGAATTGAACCTAGGGCTTCTGATTCAGAGCCAGGGCTATTTCCCTAATACCATACAGTCAATGGTATACTGATTTTTGTCATTTCAAATGTGTGTAGGGGGAAGTGGAAAGAAGCCAAGAGGCCCAGCTAGCTTCTAGTTCTAACTCTGCTACTGAATTGTTGGGTGACAATCCGGCCTTGTTCAGCTCGTGCTTGCTGCCTGACTTAGAGATACCACCCATTGCCATACCTGGGGATGGAGCACAAGTAGATGAGGAGTTTGGTGACCTCTCTGGCAGAGCACCATGGCGAATCCCATGCTGAGCCACTTGTAGTCACCTGGAGTAGATGCCTCCCTGTCTTGTCTTGGCTACCTGGGCCGGAAGAGGTTAAAATAGAGTTAGTTTTAGGGGCGGCCAGGTGGCTCAGCGAGTAAGAGCACTGTCTCCAGTGTCGGCTTCAGTGTCGGGATGACCTGGGGAATCAAATCCGGGCTCAGATACTTAGCACCACACCCAGAAATAACTGGCTGTGTAACCTTGAGAAAGTTACTTAACCCTGATTACTTTAAAATATATATATATATATATATATATATATATATATATATATATATATATAGAGAGAGAGAGAGAGAGAGAGAGAGAGAGAGAGAGAGAGAGAGAGTTGGGGAGCTTTTCTAAGGAGACCAAAGTCTTAGTATCATAGGATCCTAGATTTAGGACTGGAAGGAATCCTAGAGGGCATTTAATGCAATCCCTCTCTTCCTATTTTACAAATGAGGAAACAGACCCAGAGAGGTTGAGTGATTTGTCCAATATCACCCAAGTAGTAAGTGGCAGCTATGGAATGAAACCTCAGGGATGCGTTGATTTCTGACTGGAAACATACTTAGTTTCATATTGTTCCAGGACACCAAATTATCTTGAACCCTGGGATAGGGGGCTAATTACTAAAAAGGGGAGTTAGTTTCACTCTGGTCCATAGTTTACAGACTGAGAGAGTATGAATGAATCAGTGTAAGTCTATCACTGCTGATGAAATCAGTCCCCAAAAATATGACCAAGCATTTCCTGATCCAGCAAACAGATGTGATCTCTCCATCTGCTGTCTGAAATACCACAGCAATTTGCATCTCTCACATAAGCCTCATCATCCTTCACCTTGTATTGTGAAGATCTGCGTCCCCATGTCAGTCCTTTACTAGACCATGGCATCCTTGGATCTCCTACTAGGTCATGGGAGAATCTTGCATCCCATGTACCAACATTGAGCACTCTGTAAATGTTTGGGAAATACTTGTTGAATGGTTGAACAGAGAATTGTGCAACTGCCCATTAAGATCCAATCAACGGAAGATGAGCACCTCAAGGACAGGCATCCACTTTGGCCTCTGTCTCCAGTGCTTAGCCCAGTGCTCTCCACATAAAGGCTACTTAATAAATGCCTGTGAAATTGAATGGAATCATTGCCAAATCCTGTTGAGTTCATTTCTTGTCTCCTCATGGGTCTTCCTGCTTTTGTTCTCTTCCTACTCTACTGCATGCTTTACAAGGTAACAGAATCACCTTCCCTAGACATTGCTCTGTCCCCTCTTGCTCAAAAGCTCCAGTGTCTCCCTATTGTCTATTGAGTGAATTCCAAACACCTTTACCTTGAGAGTTTAAGGTCATATTAAATCTCCCACTGCCTTATGTTTCCAGCCTTTTCTCATGTCATCCCACTCCCTTCACTCTACACTCCAGCCAGAATGGACTCCTTTCTGTCTCCGAAACATGGCTTGTGCTTTCCCTGCCAGTTTCCGAGGAAGGTAGATAGTATGGTATGATGGGAAGAGCATTAGCCCAAGATTCAAAGCACCGTAATTCAGATTCCACCCCTGACACTACTTGTATGACCTTAGACAGGTTATTCAATCTCCCTGGGCCTCAGTTTCCTTATCTGTAAAGTAAGGAGTTAGGCTAGCTGGCCTCAGATCTCTTCTAGGTCTTATGATTTTATAATTATGAATATCTTCCATTCTTGCCCTTAGCTTATTGAATTCCTTCTTAGTCTTTTTAACTAATTCAAATGCAACCTTTTCCACGAAACTTTCCCTGATCTCTCTTCTTCCTCCTCAGCATCACCCAGACCACAATTCTGCTTCTAGTTTGGGCCTCAGAGCATCTTCTGGGGAGGTGACTGCACAAGGCTTGCTTCCCTGGAGTGATGGCCCTAGGGTCAGTGGGCTTGGAAACTTTGCTGTTCCCAAGGTTCTTATTTTCAAAATCTTAGGCTATCTTTATCAAGGTCTGTGGGGAGGTAGTGGTCAGGGAGAGCCATCCCCACCAATTATCAACCAACTGCCACCCATAGGGCAGGCAAGCCAGCTTAATTAGAGCAGCAGTGCACCCTGAGAGAGAGGCAGGAGGCAGCATTTGCCAGGCAAGTCAAACCATCACCACCACCTTGGCCACCACTTCCCCTTAGATCTTGAAGGAGGCAGCCCAGGACCTTGAACCCAAGAGCCTTGGGTATAGCGATGCTTCCAGCCCAATGATCCCAGTCATCATCCTGGAAAGAAAGCCCTGTGGAAAGCTGCTCCTGCAAGGGCTACAGCTATAGCTGTGAGGACCTAGAAAAGAAAGTTTTTGCCACCACTGTTTGACACTCTGAAATGGTTCAACATCAGAAACCGATACGGTTTTATCAGTGGAAATCACTTTAAAGAAGACATACTATCATGTGATTTGCTGTTGCTCATGGGACCTTTCTATTTAACTGGCAGCTGAAACCTTTCATGTGTGTTCTCTCCTTCATTAGAATGGGGGCGCCTTGAGGAAAGGGACTGTCTCATGTTTCCATTTTTATTCCCAGTGCTTTTCACAGTGCTTTGCACAAAGTAAGAACTTAATAAAATTTTAAAAATCATTCATTCACTTACTCCAATGATCTTCATCTTTGGACCTTACATTGAACTTTGTTGTTATTGTTGAGTTGTTTTCCAGTAATGTCTAACTCTTCATGACCCCATTTGTGTTTTTTTTAAACAAAGATACTAGAGTGGTTTGCCATTTCTTTCTCCAGATCATTTTACAAATGAGGAAACTGAGGCAAACAGGGTTAAGTGACTTGGCCAGGGTCACACAGCTAGTAAGTGTCTGAGGTCAGATTTGAACTTGGGAAGATGAGTCTTCCTGACTCCAAGCCTAGCACTCTATTCATTGTGCCCCCTGGCTGTCCTGTATTGTACTTTGCTCCTCGTTAATATATTTACTATATTAATTAATATGTATATTAAAATATTTTTTAAAGCAATTGGGGTTAAGTAACTTGCACAAGGTTACACGGCCAGTTATTTCTGGGTGTGGTGGTAAGTATCTGAGCCTGGATTTGATCCCAGGTCATCCCGACTCTGGGGCTGGTGCTCTTACTCACTGTGCTACCTGGCCACCCCTATGTATATTAATATTACATATTGTGATTATTTATGTTTATGGCACAAGCATAAATGTGAGCTCTGTGAAGGTAGGATCTGTGTCTTATCTAAATATTTTCTCTTCCCTAGCACTGAGCACAGTGCTCTGCATACAGGAGTTTAATAAATTTAATAAATGTTCTGCATTTAAAAAACTTTTCTGAATTAAACTGAAGGAAGGCCTCCTTAGTGCTGAGTTGGGGTATCATATTCTTTGGAGATGGCTATCAATGTCCAGGCTAAAAAAGCCTGACATCTTCTCCTCTGGGGAGTTTGTATTCAAGACAAGCAGACAATAAAAACCAGCCCTGTCTGCAGCCCTGAAATGGCCTGGGAAGGATCAGGGGAGGTGTGGTGTGGGGGACATAGGGGAGGGAGAAGGAGCAATTTACAGGACCTGCTTTCTATATTTATACTTGCAGATTTTCAGTCATGAGATTCATGTCATGTAATTTCCTGTTCCCGGGAAGACTGCAGCGTCTGTTCCCATTATCCTCCCTGTCATGAGGTGTTCAGCTTGGAAGCCATCAACATCCCATCTGTTCAGCCAGCTAAACTGCTGTCAGGCCCTGACCTTTGTAAGCTGCCCTTGGCCTTCTTGGCCCAGCTCCCCTCCACTCTATTAGCCTTCTTCAACAGGGGCCATGGCAGGGTTTCCTGACCCTCGCTCTGGAACTCTCTTTCTCCACCCTCCTCCCCTTAAAAAAATAACCAAACTTTCGAACCATAGAATGTCAGAGCTAGAAAGAACCTTAGAACAATAATAATTGTCAGCATCTCTAAAATGCTTTGAGGTTTGCAAAGGGCCTTACAAATATTACCTCATTTGATCTTCATAAAAGTCCTGTGAGGTAGGTACTATTATTATTCCCATTCTACAAGGAAGGGAACTGAGGTTTGGAGAGGTCAAGCATCCAGGATCACCCAGCTAATCAGTGTCTAGGGAAGGATTTGAACTTAGATCTTTTTGAGTTCAATACCTACATCATGTCCCCTGTCTAGAAAATAGAATGTCAGAGCTAAAAAGAACCTGAGAACACAGACTATCAGGGTGGCAGTGATCACATTTTCAAAGTCCTTCACGATTTATGAAGTTTTCCTCAGTACAGCCCTGTGAGGCAGCTAGTAAAAGGATGATTATTTCCATTTTGCAGGTAAGTGACTCATGCAGCACACAATGCTAGGCCTGTAGCAATTGAGTAAATGTTTGTTGATTGTTGTACAAGGCCACATATGGAGTAAGCACCAGAATTAGGACCCTGGCCCATGCCTCCTGAACTCAAGTCCAGGGCTCTTGTCTACAACTTGACATCTCACCTTAGAATAGAGAATGGGCTAGCCAGAAGAGACTGGAAGGGCCATTTAGGCCAATATCTTACTCCTACAGATTAGGGGAGACTTACCATGAGCACCCAGCTGGTGATTCCTTGTCTCTAAGGTCAACACTTGTTCCACTATACTATGAAGCCTCTCTTTCCTTCTCTCTTTTTCCCCCTTCCTTCCTGTCTTCCTTCTCTCCTCTCCCTCCTTCCTTCCTTCCTTCCTTTGGAAATGCCAACTTGGAAAAGCAAAAACACAACTGATACCAGAAATCTGATATCAAAAGAAATTCATTAAGGGAAATCCAGAGTAATTGATCACCTTTTCACCAGAAGTGGATTCCACCCTTCTGGTGGAAGGAGGAGTGCCACACACCCAAACCAAGCAAGTTTGATATATTAGTTTGGTGCAGACATTCCCTTCTGAGGATTGATTGGTTTGTTCTCTTCTGGTTACACCTTGCCATTATCATACATTATTACTAGTGAGGTTATAATTCTAGGCTAGGCCTGTTAGATAATATACATAATACATGACGTTCATTAAGCAAGTATAGTAATAACCCTAGAATACCGACCCCCTTATCAGTTTAACCTGAATGTGTCCTTATCTGGGCCTGAGAGTCTAAGACCAGTTTCTGCTTGCTAATTGGTCAAACCCACCTGTTGCCAGCTTCTTTTTATTTTTCAACTTTTATATTGTCTAGGAGTTCTATGGGAACTGGGAAATCCGGCTTCTCCCCAATGCTACTATCTAGTCTGCTACCCTTGCTCTGTCAGTAGCCTTCTTTCAGCAATTTTGCAGTCCTGTGGAAACTTAACTCTTTGCTACTTCTCACACTTCCTTCCTTCCTTCCTTCCTTCCTTCCTTCCTTCCTTCCTTCCTTCCTTCCTTCCTTCCTTCCTTCCTTCCTTCCTTCCCTCCTTCCTTCCTCCCCTGACATCATATCTATAACATGCTGTAGCCACCAACCGTTTGGGTTATTCATTTATAAGTTAGCATGACATAGTGAGAAGAGTGTTAGACTTATACCTAGAATCAAATCCTGCCTCAGACACTTACTAGCTAGGTAATTCTGGGCAAGTCATATAATTTTTTCTGTGCCTTAGTTTCTTCATCTGTAAACTTGGGAATAATAATAATAGCCATCCACCTCACAGTATTATTAGTGTTTAGTTATTTTTCAGTTGTGTCTGACTCTTTGTGAGCCCATTTGGGATTTTCTTGGCAGAGATACTGGAGTGATTTGATATTTTCTTCTCTAGCTCATTTTTCCAGATGAGAAAACTGAGGCAAATATGGTTGAGTGACTTTCCCAGGGTCACCAAGCTACCAAGTGTCTGAGGTCAGATTTGAACTCAGGTCTCCTGGCTTCAGGCCCAGAACTCTATTCACTGCACCACCCAACTGCCCTATGCCATCTAGCTGTCCTTCACAGTATTATAGTGGGGATGAAATGGAATAACATGTTTAAAGCACTTTGAAAACTTTAAAAGCGTTACACAAATGCCAGCTATTATTACTATTTGTCACTTCACTTTGGTTTTGGGAAGGGCACAGTAGAAAAAGTTGCTGAATATGCAATCAGATGCCTTGGGTTCAAATCCTGCCTCTCATGTTACCTATATGAAATTGGGTAAATCACTTAAACTGCCTAGGCCTCAGAGTCTTCATCTGTAAAATGAAGAAGCTGGACTAGAATGATCTCAAAGGTCTCTTCCAGACTAAATCTAGGATCTTCTGATTTTGTAATTCTTCTGAGACCTTGGTGTTCTATGACTTACAGCCATTCAGCATGACTGGTATTTTTTGGTCAGTCAACAAACCAACAATGGGTTATTAAGCACCAACTATGCTGGGGATACAAAGGCAAAAGCATGGCCCCTCCTTTCAAGGAGCTCACATTCCAATTATGAACATTTCCAAAGACAAAGTTCTACAAAGCAGGTAGACTGTGATGATTGAAGACATAGTTTTGCGGATGGGATTTTAAACTTCTTAGCACCAAGCCCTGTGCTTGGACCACTATGCCCCCATGGTAACTTGATTAAGAAAGAAAGGATACCATGTCCTTCAGTGAAAGTATCCAGGGATAGAGCAACCAGTTCAGTCTGCGGAAAAAGGGGGAAGGTCTAGAGCAGCAGTTCTGAAACTTTTCAGTCTCAAAACCTCTTCACACTCTTAAAAATTATTGAGACCTCCAAAGAGCTTTTGTTTATGAAGGTTATATCTCTTAGTATCTACAATATTAGAAATTAAAACTGATAAAATTTTTATATATTTATTATTTCATTTGAAAATAGTTTGATTCATGACATGCTTATAGAAAGAACATATTTTAAATAAGAAAAAAATAACTCTATTTTCCAAAATAAAAATATTAGTTGAAAAGTGGCATTGTTTTACATATTTTTTGCAAATCTAATGTTTGGCTTAATAGGAGACAGCTGGATTCTCACATCTGCTTTTGCATCCACTCTGTTGTGAGAGGTTATTTTGCAGGAATCCAACTTCATACAGATATATAGATGGAAAAAAGGAAGCATATTTCAATAGGCAAATAATATCTTAGTATTATTACAAAAATAGTTTCATCCTTCCAGACAACCTGAAAGAGTTTTGAATACTTCTGGGGTCTAAGGACCATATTTTGAAAACTACTGATCCAAAGAATAGTCAGAAACCTCACTCTGGTGTAAGATTCTATGAATCTTAGAAATGATGGATCTCGGGGCGTCCAGGTAGCACAGTGAGTAAGAGCACCGGCTCCAGTGTTGAGAAGACCTGGAGATCGAACCCCGGGCTCAGACACTTAGCACCCACCCAGAAACATCTGGCCGTGTAACCTTGAGCAAGTTACTTAACCCCAATTGCTTAGGGGCGGCCAGTTGGCTCAGCGAGTAAGAGCACTGGCTCCAGTGTCGGGATGACCTGGATCAAATCCGGGCTCAGATACTCAGCACCACACCCAGAAATAACTGGCCGTGTAACCTTGAGCAAGTTACTTAACCCTGATTGCTTTAAAAAAAAAAAAAAAAGAAATGATGGATCTTAACCTAGCAACTCAATTCTAGCAATATAAGCCTCTACTACTATCTTCCAGGTCTTGTGGTAGGTGCTGAGGGCCTAAAATGAAAGGCCCTACAGTCCCTATAAATATAACAGAGTAAATTGTGAATAGGGGAATGAAAAAAAATCTATATAAAGTGGTCTGGGATTTTCTACTAAGAAAGGAGGCAATTTTCTACTAAGAAGCATGAGAAGGCTTCAAGGCAAAATCACTTAAGATTCTTCATCTGTAAAATAAAATCATTTAGCCTGCCTGGGCCTCAGTCTCTTCATCTGTGAAAAAGGGGGTAGGCTGGACTAGATGGCCTCTGAAGTCCCCAGATCCCTGATCCTATGAGAGATGGTGCCTGGGGTGGGCCTTGAGGAGGGGAACAATTACCATAGAGGTGGAGAAGGAGTTTTTTTAGGCATGGAGAGGCTTCATGGAGGCATGGAGAGGACAGCATGAGGTCAATGAATTGTCTTCATCCCGTGTTCCCACTCCTCTCCCCCACCTCCCTTGCCTACCCCAGTGATCCCCAGTGAGCAGTACCTGGCAAGCAAGCTATCCCTGAGAGGAAGATCTCAGCCTTCAGGTCCCAGGCGTGGAGTGGCTGTTCAGAGAGGGTCTCTAAAAGGGCACAGTCTCTTTCTGGGAGGTCCACACTCGAACTGGCTTTTGCACTGAAACCCTGGGTGGAGGAGGCTTCCTGGACAGATGTTTTGGTCTGACTGGAGCCAGCTGTGTGAAAGAAAAGGAAAAAAAACCCCATGAAGTTTTCTAATGAGTGTGTCAGAGCAAGCGGCTGCTTCAAGGGGGAAGTTTCTCTTTTTCATGACAAACGGTGGGCATGAATTTTAAAGGAACATCAGGAAACTGCTTTAGCAAGTAGACATTGGTGTCTGGGCTTTCTGGTTTTTTGTGCCTGGATGCTGGAGAAGGAAACTGCATGGGTGCCCTGTGCCTCTGGAGGGCAGCAAGGTTTGATAAATGCAGCTTTTTGAGTGGATAATGAATTCTATCCCATCCTTTACTTCTAGTCAGAGCTTTGGACTTCTCAAAGTACTGAAGTATCCATCACTAAAAATCATCCCTATCATAGCCAGTGTGCTGTAGTGTGTTAGATCTGGAGCCCAATGCTCTGGGTTCCAATCTACTTGCTGTCACTTTGTACTGAGGCAGTGTGGCCCAGCAGAGAGAATAATGAACTTGGAGTCAGAAAGACCTGAGTTCTAAGCTTGTCTCTGACACTTGCTAGGTGGGGGCTATAAGCAAATCTCTGGAACCTCTCTGAACCTCCGTTTTCTCCTCTAAACAGATCTTACAGTAGGATCATAGGTTTGCAGATGGAAGTAACTTCAGAGTCAGATAGTCCAACCCTTTCATCTTACAGAAGGCAGATTAAGCCCTGGGCCCGGAGTCAGGAAGACCTGAGTTCAAATCCAGCCTCAGACACTTCCTTACTATGTGATCCTGGACAAGTCACTTAACCTTTCTCTGTTTCAGTTTCCTCAACTAAAAATGGGAATAATAATAGCATTGATGTCCCAATGTTATTATGAGGATTAATATTTGTAAAGCACTTAGTGTAGTGTTTGTCACATAGTAGGCACTTTCCCTTCCCCAAACAGATGAAGGTACTAAGGCTGGGTGAGGTAATGGGACTTGGCCAAGGTCACACAGGTAGTAAGTGGAAAAGCTGAGATTTGAACACAGGTGCCTGAACTCTTGTGATGTTCAAATGAAATAATGCATACATAGCTTAAATGCTATATAAATATCAGCTATTACTTGTGTAAGCCTGACCAAGTAATATTTCCAACTCTGAGTTCCATTTTTCTCATCTGTAAAGAGGGACTGGGAGCAGAGGACCCCCTAAGGCTCCTTTCAGTACTAAATAATCTGTACACTAGGAATGGGAGTGTGTTTCTTTCAAGAAAGGCTGTAGTAAAATCCCCTCCCTGCCTCCCATAGGGTCCCATGGAGTTACTTCTTTGTAGTATTACCTTTCCCCGAGGATTTTGCTCTGCTCATTTTGGGGGAGTAAATAGAAGACATGATTTTCCAGGGCCCGTTATGCAGATGTGTGATTTTCTCTGGGGGAGTAGGATCCTGTGAAGAAGGGGATTGTCTCTGCCCTTTCAGGAATGAGAATTTCTGGTTGGCTGTAGGGGACCCTGACCTAGAGAGAATCCTACCAGAACCAGCTGGGGACTTAAGAAGTTTTAGGTAGCCATGTAGGCCTGTCTCTTCTGTTCTGCTTTCCTGGTGTACCATTTTGTGAGCACAGGCTACAGGAAGTTTGGGAGAGGAAGCCCGGCTGGGGCTGCTTCTGAGCTGTGAGTTATTCAAATGCTTTCCAGCTGCAGGCTCCAAAGTCTGTTCATTCTTTGAACTATCTGATTCTTCTTTAATGACAGTCATCAGACCAGAACCGAAGCTTACTGGGTTCTGAAGAGCAGCCAAGTAGGACTCACGGTAACGGCATCTTGAATTATGGAACTGAGAAGATCCATTGAGCTTTCTCCTCAAGCATGGTGTACAAGGCCCATCCTCAGAGCTCTCTGGTTTCCCACAAGTCCATTTTTCAGGCCCTGATATGAGAGAAGAGACCCCATTGACCACTGATGGAGATGGTATCTTCTGGGGAGGAGACACTATCTGATTCTTCAATGATTCTTTGGTGTCTGAAGAAATGGACTTATTGGGATTCACTGTTGACTTATGTGGAGAACACCCTCTCCTTTCTTTGGAAATCTTGAGGAGATCCACATAATCCCCCTCAAGGTTCTGGCTGATCATCTCATCCATGCTAGGGGCAGTCAATATGCAAGACTTCTTCCACGATCCTGTTTGTTCCACTTTGATGAGTCCTGGATACTTGTTCCTGTTTGGCCTCCAGGATCCTGTATTGTTATTATTGAGTACCGGCTGAGAGCTAGCTGTGCTGGGGGGCTTTGGGTTGCTACTGGACATTGTCTGGAGCATCCCTCTGGGGGTGCTCAAATCTAGTGCATCCAACTGGAGAGACACTTGAGAGAGGGGAGGATCAACCACTGTTTGGGGCTTGTTGACAAATTTGGGGGCAGTTATTTTTATCCAAGGAACAGGAGAAACCCCTTTTTCTGTTGCTACCAAACAGCTATGTAGGGGCCCTCTCTCAAGGTCTTGATTGAGACCCTCTAGCCATTCCTTGGTGAATAGAATTGGGTATGATGACTCAGGAATTGGTCTTTCTTCCACATTTCTCAAGTCCTTGGAAAGGCATTTAACCATGATGCAGACAGTCTGTTCTTCATGGGGCTCTGCCTGTAGGTAGAAGTCTCCCTGACGTAGTAAGAGGGGGTTCAATGGTGCAAGGTGAACCACTACCTCTTCCCCAAGGCAGAGGGGCCAACCCGTGTGGAGGAACAGGCAGTGTGAATATGGAGCCTGAAGAAAAAATACAATGAGAGTCAGTGAAGCAGGAAGTAGGAAACCCTGAGCTGGAGTCCATTCCTTCCACTATTCATATCTACAAGAATGCTTCCAAATATCTGTTGGCAAATCCCAGTCTACTTGACCAGGGAAGAGAAGGGGCAGGTTAGAGAAGTGGTACTTATACTTTTTCTATGTTATTCTCCCTGCCTGGCATCTGCTTTAAGCCTATCCATCAAGGCTAAACTCAAATCCTATCACCTTCAAGAGAGATCTTTCCAGGCTACTTCAGCCCTCACTGATTGCTCATATTTTTATAGTATTTGTAGAAGTTGTGTGTTATAGAACATTGGACTAGGAATCAGGAGACCTGGGCTTGAATTTCTACTCTAACATTTATGAGCTATGTGACTAAAGACAAATCACTTAAGCTCTCTAGGCCTCAGTTACCTTCTCTATAAAAGGATGAAAGTAAATGTCTGAGATCCTTTCTAGTTATAAATCCTATTGAGGCAGAGAAGCAATTCTGTTCCTGGCAGGAATGCAGAATGAAGTCATGCTATACCTCCAGTCTTACTTAACAAAGTTCTCAGGGTGGTGATTTCACAGGACACAACTGGCATCATGGGAGGGGAAAAGTGTGGAAAGAAATTTAATTGTTTTAAGTCAAACCATAGTGTCACTTAAGAAAGATTCTAAGGAATTCATAAGATAAATTTGAGATTCTCTAGTAAGCCACTCAGTATGGCTGGCTGAGGTCTGTATCATAAAAGAACTAAAGATAGCCCTTGGGGCTACAAGCTAAAGAAGCTGAATCAACAGATGAAGATTGGTTAGTGAAAGCAGAGGCAAATGGTAGTTTAGATGCCCAACAGAGAGTAAGGTGACAACATCACCAGAGGACACTGGCAGCTCTGTATCTTTGTAAGTTATTCCTTGGTCACATATACTGCCTATCTGAGTGACCCTCTATGTGATTTCTCTGCATGCATCCCCTTACCCATGGATGGTGTGTAATCTAGGGTAGAGGGTATTTCTGTATGTATGGAGATGGGGAAGAGATGAGGATCTTCCTTATCTCATATTTTATGTTATTTAATGGAATGCCTTTTGCTTTGTACTACTGTGTTCCCTGGTTGGTATGGTAAAGGAAATACCTTGGTTGTATGTATTGGTTTTGTTTGACTCTACTTGTTTCAAGGAAGAGCTTCTAATTTCCAGGGGTGGGGAGGGAATTGGTAGGTAGTAATAGTAACATAAAAAGAATAAAGAAAAGAGCTTTGACAAAATATGTAAAAATACACACAAGAAAGCAAAAGGTAGTTTTATTATTATTGTGTTAAATCAAATATACACCCCAAAATACCTGTATACACTATAAGTCCCCAGTTTTATATACAATCCTCTTTTCTGTTCTTTCTATATTGAAACATTCATGTTTGTTGAGAATGTCTGCTCATATTAAGTTCATAATACAAAAGAAAATTAGCAATTGTTTTTTTTTTTCAAAAAAGAAACATACTGGTGAGGTCTCATAAATTGTGGGTTTGAGTGTATGTTTGATTCACAAAATGCCTCAAACCTGATACAACTTTCTTAAGGCCCACGTGTGAAGGAAATCTGGGGTACTATGCTATCCTCTATGAATGCATGGCTGAAGAGTTAGGATTTTATTCTGTAGAACAGAGTTTCCCAAACTTATCTGACAGTGGAAATATTTTGGCACTTGAAATGTTTTAATGAAACTCATAACTTTTGGTCTAGTGGTGGGAATGCAGTCCAGGGAATCCCCTATGATAAAAATTATTTAGAGAACTTTAGGGACAAAATAAAGAATGCTAATTTTTTTATCTCCCAATAGCAATATGTAGTAAATAATTTTGTACATAATTTCATGTTTAACATTTTAGACCAAAATATTAATAACATCAATATTTTCTCACAGAATCCCTATTCCTATTGATATAGGGCATAATTATATCCCATCTTCACTTCCATCAGTGATGTAGGATGTTACCATATCACTTGCTCCCTTCTAGTGACATAGGGCATAACCACCTCAACTTCTTCATAGTATAATGTAAGCTTCTTGAGGGCAAGGCCATTTAAATTTTGTCTGTCCGTCTCTGGTGTCTGTCACAGGAATTGACCCATAGCAGACACTTAATAAATTCTTGTTGATTGATTGATTCATTGCTTCCATTGTTATAGGATGAAATCCATTCACTATTCCACTCTTCACAATGGATATCCCAAAAATTCTTATCCCTCCTCAAGCTTCCCAAGGCAGCCCCTCCCCCAGCCTCTCAGATGAGGGCTTTACCTCCTACTTAATAAAAAAACAGATCATTTACCAGCAGCTTCCCTCTTCTTATATGTGTAAACATCATAATCTATTCCTCCTTCATAAAGAGGTGTTCTCCATCTCAAGGCAAACCCCTCTAATGTGCCTTTGATTGCAGACCCTCCTGACTTCTTAAGTGAATTGTCTTCATTATTTTCCCCACTCTCCCTTATCCTTGATCTCTTCCTCTGTTCCTGTTCTTTCCCTGATTCCTAAAAACATGCTTATGTCTCCCACATCCTTAAAAACTCTCACTTGATTCTACCTTTTCCCATTCATATTCCCATAAATTTTTTGATAAATCATTTATACTAGATACCTCTATTTCCTTCCTCACAATCTCTTAACTTTTGTCTTCTGCAATCTGGCTTCTGACCTTACTGAGAATGTCCTCTATTCTCTCTAAGAGGGTAGCTAGGTAGTACAGTGGAGTGCTGAGCTTGGAGTCAGGAAGACTCCTCTTCCTTACTTCAAATCTGGCCTCAGACACTTTCTGGCTGTGTGACCCTGGGCAAGTCACTTAATCCTGTTTGCCTTAGTTCTTCATCTGTCAAACGAGCTGTAGAAGAAAATGGCAAGCCACTCCAGTATCTTTGCCAAGAAAATCCCAAACGGGGCCACAAAGAGTTAAATATGACTGAACAACAAATGATCATTATGATATAATAATAATAATAATAACAAATAGCTAGTATTTATATTGCGCTTTAAGGTTTGCAAAAAACTTTACAAATATGTCACTCGATCTTCACAACAACCCTGGGAGGTAGGTACTATTATCTTCCTTTTGCAGTTGAGTAAATGGAGAGGATAAATTACCTGCTCAGGGTCATGCAGCCAGTAAGTGTCTGAAACTGTGTTTGAACTCGTGTCATTCTGACTCCAGACCTGGCATTTT
Source organism: Petaurus breviceps papuanus (assembly GCF_028583685.1). Taxonomy (NCBI): domain Eukaryota; kingdom Metazoa; phylum Chordata; class Mammalia; order Diprotodontia; family Petauridae; genus Petaurus; species Petaurus breviceps. The sequence goes on along the minus strand of NW_027187280.1, from coordinate 487,048 downwards.
ATCCATGGCTTCCTTGTCAGGGTTCTGCTACTTCTGGGTGCAAAGTCCCATGACCTTTGGCACTGGGAGGTATTTTTAAGGATGCAGCTTGTGGTAGCAAAAGCACCGCACAAGGGACACACACACACCACACACACACACACACACACACACACACACACACACACACATGGGAACACAGACAGGTACTCAGAAAAAGCCATTCGTGTTACCAGACATTCTCAGAGTTCTGTTCCTCCACCCCTACAGAGCTCTCTCCTGGTTATATGGTTTTCTTGTTCTCCATCTGACAGCAGAACAGCTTTAACATATGAAGGCCACTCAAAAATAATGACTCAGAAATCTGCTTTATGTAATCTGCCTACAGGCAACCTCAGAAGGGGAGAGACCCTTATAGGGTTATTTTGGCAAGAGCTGCTGCCTTAATGCTCCAAAGATCCCTTATTCTGTCTTCATGATTGGGATAACAGCATTCCTCTCTGGCTTACCTTCCCGGAAAGGGTGACTGTGATTTGGCCTTCTCATACGAATCTAGAAGGTGTTGGAGAGAGAAGGAAGATGGGGGTGGGAACTGGCTCCCGCCAGTCAGGGCACAGCCATCCTTCTTCTGTTGGTTACTGTGCCCTATGGTATTTAGAGTCTTTATTGTTGCCGACTGTTGGTTGGCCATGTGTCAATCAATCAAGTTGGCTAGCCCATAAAACTCAAAACCTGCCCTGTACATCTCAGTGTACCTACATTAGGACATGGACAAGCATCGCATAAGACAGGAAGGCATCCATGAGTCGTAATCTGCATTACTGAGATCACGTGAGAATCAGAACTCCTCCCAACTCAAGAGAATTCTTATTTTTTGTTTTTTTTCTTTTGGAGGAGGGAAGGAAGGGCAATTGGAGTTAAGTGACTTGCCCAAGGTCATACAGCTAGTAAGTGTTAAGTGTCAGAGGCTGGATTTGAACTCAGGTCCTCCTGACCCAAGGGCCAGTGGTCTACTCACTGTGCCACCTAGCTGCCCCACAAAATAATTCTTGGCAGAATTCCCAACAAAGAATGGTTCCTACTCATAGTAATGCACTTAATAAATACATGTTGATTGACTAGTTGACCACACTCCCAGCCATTCCACTTCTCCTTCTGCCTTGTAACCCCAAACCCTGGTCTTCATCTACACTGTGACCTCCAATCCCTCAGTTTTTTCCTAAGCTGCCACTCCTGTACTAGCTAAATCATTTCAACTCTACATGGTCCTGTTCTCTTAAGTACCTTACTCCTTTATCATGCTGTTGAGCTTGTCCCACCAAGCCTCAGTCTTGGATCACTCTTGCTATTCCCTGCCTTCACTGCTACACATATGTGCTATTGAATGAAGTGAGGGGCGGGAGGTAGTGGAAATCACGTAACTGTGATGGCTGCACCCACTACAAATAGATGTCACATAACTTCAAGGGGGCCTTCATTGCTGCAAGGCATATTTTTACACTTGCCTAATTAACTCACTATCCCACTCAACATAGTGTCTCTTTCAAACCTTTCCATCTCTCCTCAAACCTGCCGTGGCTCTCCCCATTCTTACACTCTCAGCTGAGAACCTTGTTTTGTATTTTACTTAAATAATTGAGACTGCTGGCCAAGTTATTTCTTTTTCTCCCTTTGTCATCTCACATCACCCTGATGCTTTTTGCCACCACGTCTTCCTTCACTCCTGTCTCACACAAAGAGGCTGCATTTCTCCTTGCTAAGGCCAACCCCTCGACATGCATAAATGATATCATTGCATCTCACCTTCTCCAGCAGATTGCCCCTGCTGTCATCCCCCTACTTATCTTTAATCTTTCCATGAATACTCGCTATATCCCTATTCAGATCTACCCAGTTCTTCCCCATCCTCAAAAAAACACTCCCTAGATCCATCTCTCCCCACTAGTTATTGGGCCACATCTCTCCTGGGTATATGGTTTTCTTGTTCTCCTTCCTGACAGCAGAGCAGCTTTGAAATATGAAAGCCACTCAAAAAGAATGGCTCAGAAATCCACTTTATGTGCTTAAACTTCTGAAGAAGGCCAAATAAAACAGAGGCCTCCATTTCCTTTCCTCTCCCTCTCTTCTTCAGTCTCTGCAGCCTGCCTTCCAACCCCATCAATTAATCCATTTTTCCCTTTCCAAAGTCACTAAGAATCTCTTCATTGCCAAATCTAAAGGGCTTTTCTCAGTCCTCAGCCTTCCTGACATCACTTTAGCCTTCAACACTACTGATTGCCATCTTTTTCTTGATCTCTCTCTCTGTTTTTGTGACATTGCTTTCTTCCGGTTCTCCTCCTGCTTTTCTCTTTCTCCTCTGGTGAATCTTCTGCGTTCAGGGTTCTGTCCAGGGCATTCTTTTCTGTACTATTTCATTTGGTTATATTATCAGCTCCCAATAGATTCAATTATCACCTCTGTGCCGATGGTTCTCAAATTTACTTAAGCCCTAATGTCTCTGCTGGGCAGCTACCGGTAGGTGGCACAGTGGATCGAGAGCTGGCCTCAAGTCAGGAAGACTCATCTTTGTGAGTTCAAATCCAGCCTCAGACACTCACTAGCTGTGTGATCCTGTTCAAATCCCTTAACCCTGTTTGCTCAGTTTCCTCATCTGTAAAATGAACTGGATAAGGAAATGGAGAACTACAAAAGTATCTTTGCCAAGAAAACCCCAAATGAGTCATGAAGAGTTGGATGTGATTGAAATGACTCAACAATGTCTTTGCTTATCTCCAGTTATCTATTAAACATTCCAAACCGAATATCCTATAGATATCTTAAACTTAACGTGTCCAAAGAAGAGCTTATTTTCTTCTTCCTCAAGTCCTTTTGTATTTCTAACTTCCCTATTACTCTGGAGGGTAATACGATCTTCCCAGGCCCCCAGGACAACTGAAGTATGATTCTCAACTCCTCACTCACTCTCACCTTCTACATCCAATTAATTGCTGAAGCTTCTTGGTTTTACCTTTGATACCTCTCTTGAATATGCCCCCTTCTCTCCTCTGTTACTGGTACCACTCTGGTGCCTGCCCTCATCACCTCATACCTGGACTGTTGTAATAGCTACTGGTTGGTTTCCCTGCCTTTGCTATAGCTCATCTTTGACTCAGCTGCCAAAATGATCTTGGAAAACACCCTTGCCCCACCCAATGGACTCCAGAGTCTCCTTGTCACCTCCAGGATGAAATATAAAGTCCTTTGTGGTTCAAAGCCCTTCATAACCTCACTCCTACCTGTCTATACACCTTACCACCTCCCCCTGCGCACCCCACCCCCCACCCCATGAAATCTATGATCTAGTGACACTAGAGTCCCTCGATATTCCTTCCCAAAGACCTGAATCCTCCAATTCTGGGTATTTTCTCTGACTGTTCTCCAAATCTAGAATGCTCTCCTTCCCACATCTCTACTTCCTCACTTCTTCCAGGTTTAGCTAAAATCCCACCTTCTATAGGAAGCCTTTCCCTATCCCCCATAATTCTAATGCCTTCCCTCTACTGTTTATTTCAAATTTGTCTTGCATATCACTTGTTTGTATGTAGTCATTTGCATATTTTCTCCCCCATTAGACTGTAAGTTCTTTGAGGGCAGGGACTATTTTTTGCCTTTCTATGAATCCTCAGTGTTTACCATAGTGCCTGGAACATAGTAGGAACTTAATAAATATTTATTGACTGGCTGTTTGGAATGGGAGTGACCCCAAACAGTCAGGTACCTTGCTTTCAATTGTTAACAACTCTTTAACAAGGGGTTCCCCTCTTCCATCAGAGGAATCACTTGATCTGGATCTCCCCTCTCCTTCCCTCTCTTTCCCTCCTTCCTTCTGCTCCAAATACAGGCCACCTGCAGCATGATTTGTTGAGAAAATCTGTGGTTGAGCCTTGAAGGTCAGCCAGTGTTTACTCCCTTTGCTTCTGGACCACAGGTGGTGAGCTGATGGGCGGCAATATTCTGAGGACAGGGATATTGTTGAGACTACCACAGGTTCCTGAATGTGGCATTCTTTCTGTACCATGAGCCAACCAGCTACCCCCTATGATTCCTGCAGATGCCCACCCAGCCCGTGTAAGACCACTGGCATCACAGCAGGAGGAGGAACAGCTTTCACTGTTCATGGGCCAGAATCCTGTGGGCCTGTTCACAGCGGTCTGAATAAAAATCCAGCCAACGAGACTAAGAAGGGGCACTCAGACTGATAGGAGAAGAACCAGGACAGAACAGTGTTGCAACAACCTAGAGAGAAGAGGGTATCAAGGAGAAGAGGCTGAGCAGCAGTAACAAATGCTGCAAAGTCATCAAGAAGGTAAGGCTTGAGAAAAGGCCATGGAATTTGGCACTTGGGAGTTTATTGGTAGTTTTGGAAAGAACAGTTTTCAGGGGAGAGTGAGAGGAGAGGAAGTGGAGGAGCCTGTTATAGATGGCCTTAGAGAAGTTTTTAAAAAGTCCAGAAGGGGACCAAGGGGAGGAACAGAACAATGGCTTTCCTGTTTTGTTCAAATTAACATAGATTTTTATTTTAAGTAAAATGTAAATGGTGGAAGTATAAGGTTTTAATATCATCTTTTTTTGTCCTTGTCCCTCCATTTGAACGTGTTGATAGCTCATTCCTCTTCTCCCCCACAATCCTCTCTAGTACCTAGTAAGCTACAGACAATGCAGGGCTTGAACCTAGGACTGGGTTCAAATCCTACCTCTGACCCACCTTGACCATGGTCAAGTCACTTACCCTCTCCACTCCCCAGGCAACTCTCTAAGACAAAAAAGTTCTTAACTTGGAGTCTCTTAACTTATGAACTTGTTTAAAAATACACACACACATACATATACCTACACATAACACATATATATTTTTAATAAATACATTTCAATATAATTAGTTCCTTCGTAATCCTATATTATATTATTGTTGTTCATTTGTTTTGCAGTCATTTCAGACTCTTTGTGACCCCATTTGGGGTTTTCTTGACTAAAAGCTGGGGTGATTTATACTTTCCTTCTTCAGTTTATTTATTTATTTATTTTGCTTTTTGGAGGGGGGAGCGGAGGGCAATTGGCATTAAGTGACTTGCCCAAGGTCACATGGCTAGTTTTTTTTTTGTGTGTGTTAAGTATCTGAGGCTGGATCTGAACTCAGGGGGCCAGCTAGCCACCCCTCTTCAGTTTATTTTTTACAGATGAGGAGACCGAGGCAATCAGGGTTTAGTGACTTGCCTAGGTCACACATCTAGGAAGTGTCTGAGGCCAGATTTGAACTTAGATCTTCCCAACTCCAGGTCAGAGCTCAATCTACTGTGGTACCTCACTATCCTAACATCATATTACCCAATCTTATTGAAGTGGCTAGGTAGTACAATGGATAGATCACTGGGCCTGGAGTCAGGAAGACCTGATTTCAAATCCTGCCTCAGATAACTACTGGCTGTGTGATCCTGGGCAAGTCACTTAACTTTACTTTGCTTCATAAAATGGGGGAAAAACTAACAACTACGTCATAGGGTTGTTGTGAGATAGATCAACTCAGGTAATATTTGTAAAGCGTTTTAGCATTGTACTTGGTACATAGTACGTCCTTAATAAATCCTGGCTTCCTTCCAATGTATTTAGAAACATTATTGTGAGAAGGGGCTCAAAGGCTTTCTCAGATTGGCAGTGGAGTCCATGCCCCAGGAAAGGCTAGGAGTCCTGCTGGAAGACTCCAGTGGTGGAACATTTGTTAATCTTCCATTGCAGAGAGCAGCGCCCTATGGTGATGCAACCCCACGCCTTCCCAGAGAGAAAAAGGAACTATCAACACAAATTCAAACATACAAAAAAAGAACCAGAATAAAATTATTTATGAAACCTCAAACTTCCTCAATTTACAGTTTGTTTAAAGGCAATATTTATATTAACTTGAAGAAGATGGGAACATAATTGTTCCATTTGTTTATATTGTCCCTTCTGACCTTTTCTTTTTTGCTTTTGTATATTTTTCTGGATTTTATTTAGACACTGTTATGTCTGCCTTATTGCCTCTTGTTGATAATTACTACCTTATAATAAATCTATTTAAAGAACTAGAACACAGAAAGTGTTTTCAAAACAAAACCAGTGCTGACCTGGTGACACAGTATTATCTGGAACCAAAACTGAGGTGAGGCAAGTGGAGTTTTGCCTGAGGTGCTCAAATTTAGAGGGGCAAAACTTTCTCCCCCACTTGGCAGTCCAAGACAGTTGGGCAACTTGCATCAGATGTAAAAAAACAAAGCAAAACAAAACAACCAAAAACCAGCCCTCTCAACAAGCACTTTGTCCTTCTGCTTCTCAGATTATTGCCTAATGTGAGCAATGGTTTCTCATGCTGGGCCCTAACTCCCTCTCTCTGAATGCCCTTAAAACTATTTTTCTTTACACTCCTTTTCTAGCAGCACATTTCAAAATACATTCCCGTTTACAAACAATTACCATAGCAAAGGTTTTTGGATATAAAACTTCTAAACTTAATTTACAAATGCAGTCTTGTAGGTTCTGCTCTAAAGATAAAAGCCCCAGTCACATTATTAGCTAAGCCTTTGTAATGGAACTAGAGGGAAACCTTCTTAGGTGAGAAAACCATCACCTTTATAGCCCTCGTTCTCCTGTGAGCCCCAGTCAAGGTACAGACTTCCTCACCAAAATCCATTCCTGCTAGCCACCCAACTTCCAGCATTGAACCATTCCATTCCCAGCACTCTCTCTGCTCTGTCTCCTAGCTGTCCCCACATGGCCTGGAGGCAAGAAGACCTGAATTCAAATGTGGCCTAAGGCCATGTGACCCTGGGTAAGCCCTTTAATTTGTCCATCTCAGTTCCCTCACCTCCAAAAAGGGGATGATAAAATAGAACCTACCTTTGGGGCCTGTTGTGAGGATCAAATGAGAGAATATCTCTGTAAAGACCTTAGCACAATGCCTGGTGCATAGTAACTTTTATATAAGTGTTAGCTGTTATTATTATTATTAAACACAGACCCACAGGAAAAGCTGGGGAAGAACAAGATAAAGAAATAGACCACTGTGGCAAAGGCTATAGGTAGATTAGACTGGGTGAGGAAAGGGTGAAGAGAAAAGGAGCATGCTAGAAATTCATAGGATAAATCTCAAAAACTAATTCATCCCAGCCAGAGCCTGTTTTTGATTTGGGGACAGGTGCTTAGCTCTTCAAACATCCAATTTACCATCAAAGAGAGGTTTCCCTTAAGGCTTCACAGTTGGGCAGTCCGTTCTGCATGCATTCAGTGCATGGCAAATGATGGGGGAAAATAAGCTGGCTCCAGAAATTCCTTTGTGATGGCCACAACTGCCATTTATTATTACTGGAGCACTGTGGGTGGGACTCATCAGGCTGGGCCTTGGATTTTTTTTTCTCTTCTAGTGCTTAATAAATATTAAATAACAACACAGAACAGTTGGCAGACACACAGAGTATGTGGCTTGTTTCCCTTTGACTCTTGCCGCAGCCAGGGAGCCTGGTAAGGCTCTGGATTGAAAGCTAACTCGGGAGGGATGAGTCAGCTCTGCTGGCCACTGGGACTAGGAACACTTTGAGATGCTCTGAGATGCTCTCTCTAGTATTTCCATCTGGGTGGGATGACCTTCCCAGAGCAGAAAGGCAAATTCCCATGATGCGAGGCTATGCCTCAGGGTTTCCAGGGACCTAGGGAACTGTGCCATTTTTTTCTCCCTCTCCTCTTCCTTTTTCCTCCTCCCTCCCATACTGTCCTCCTCCTCCCCAATCCCTCCACCCCCCAAAAAAACCAAAGTACAAAATAATTGGTGTGGGGAGAGTCAGGACAAGATGAAGAAGTTGCCAGGGCAACTCAAAATTAGAATCATCATCATTCAGGAGACCTGCCTGAAAGTAATATGGCCAATGCTAAACTATCCCACTTCCTTGTTTCTGTGATGGAATTGAGGTATATTATCCCACTTCCTTAAGCCTCCTATTTACAAAACAAACAACCATCTCACTTATTTCTTCCACTGACTCAAGGCACACAGTGTCACTTTTTCCACCAACAAAAGACACAATTTTCTTGTTTCCTTATTTCTTGTGTAACCCAGGTTCAAGCCTGAAACCTTTGCATAAGACTCTCCTTGGTGGAAAGAAAGATGATTAAACCTCTACAAGCCTGAATCAGGGATGGAGTTGCTATGAGAGCTTGGGGGAAGAATGACATTTCTTTTTCCTGCTCTGAGTAAGGACACATTGAAAAACACTGCAGTGTTTTTCAGAAAGAGAGAGGGAAGGGAAGGGAAGGGGGAAGGGAAGGGAAGGGGGAAGGGAAGGGAAGGGAAGGGAAGGGAAGGGAAGGGAAGGGGAGGGGAGGGGAGGGGAGGGAGAAAACAGAACAGATTTTGGAAGGCAGACATGTCAGGGAAATCCAGTTTCTCAACTTGTCCCTTATCTAGTCCTATCCCCACATTTTATAGACGAAATCCAGAGAAGGAAAATCGCTTGTCCAAGGTCATGAATCTATGTCTTGTGACTCCAAAAGCAGTGCTCTTTCCAGTATGATATCTTTCTTCTATCAACATAGGGCGCAATCACCTCCATTTTCTAATTGCTTCCACTGGCAGAAGACACATTTATCTCACTGGCATATTTCTCCCACAGACGTAGTACATAAAATCTCATTTCCTCATTTCTCCTATAGTAAAACCCAAATCATCCTTCTTCCTTATTTCTTTCATTTTAAGTACTGTTCTTAGGGAGTAGAATGGGAAGGATTCCTAATTGCATTTCACAAGAGCTCCACTCAGACTCCCAGGTGTCTCATGAGCTCAGGAGATCCAAAGCTGGTTGATCAACCATCTCCATCCCTCCCCCTTCCTTGACTTACACAGGCTGCTTCCCGGACTTGTTCAAAAAGGCGTTTGGCAGGTATCAAGAAATCCAGGAGGCAGCAGAGCCCATCTCCCTGGTAGTGAATGTCTAGGAGGCGGAACACTTGGCCAAGGACGGTTGGAGCTGTGGCTTCAAAGGGAGGATAGAGGGCTGCAAGGGTGCTCTGAATTGCTGTGTCCAGTGATTGGGAATCCTGGGATGGGGAGAGAGGGAAAGAAATGAGATATATCATGGGGGGGGGCGGGGAAGGGAAAGGAAATAGTAAATTATGTGCTGCAGCTCCCAACTGTCGCAATGGGAGATTCTCAAGCTCTTGTGCCCATCCATCACTCCCCCTTTCCATGACCTGCCTCAGAGGCAGAGAATCACTCTAGCTGAATGTACCGAGTAATGGACTGAGAGTCAGAACACCCATTTCCCAAACACTGTGTGATTTTGGGTTTGTAACACAACTTCTCTGACCCTGTTTGCTCTTTGTAAGATGAGGATGATACCTGTAGTTAGTTAAATAAGCAATAAGTATTTATGAAACACTTACTTGGTGACAGGCACTGTGTTAAGTGTGGGGGATACAAAAAAAGGGGGAAGAAAGTTCCTGCTCTCAAGGAGTTCTCACAACTTAATGGGGCAGGTACCAGACAATTGTTATTCAGTTGTTTCACTCAAATAACAAACAATTATGCAAAAATGGATATTTGTTGTTGTTGTTGAGTCATTTCAGTCATGTCTGTCTCTCCATGACCTCACATGGGGTTTTCTTGGCAAAAATACTGGAACTGTTTGTAATTTCCTTCTCCAGCTCATTTTACAGATGAGGAAACTGAGGCAAACAGGGTTAAGTGACTTGCTCAGGGTCACACAGCTAGTAAGTATCTGAGGCTGGATTTGAGATGGCTGGTACTCTATGTACTGTGCCAAAAAGGATGGATCCAGGATAAATTGGAGATACTCAACAGAGGGAAGGCACTGGAATTAAGAGGAACTGGGAAAGACTTCCTGTGGAAGGTGGGATTTTTAGCTGGAATTTGAATAAAATCAGAAAATCCAGGGCTGTTGGGAGACTCAAATGATATAATATGAAAAAGCACTTTGCAAAGTTTAAAGCACTGTGTGAATGTCAGCTATTATTTGCCTACATTTGCTGCACTTTTGTTGTTACCTCGTTTTCAGGCGCTGGTCTCAGAACATAATTTGTGATAAGTTAATGTGATTTCAGGGACCCAGCATAGTATCTAGTATTGGTAGGTGTTTAATAAATGTGCATTGAACTGAATTAAATTTCCTAAGATCATAAGATTTAAAGCTTGAAGGGATCATACAACAGTAAGTTGATGAACTTGAAAGGAGATCATTTAGCCCAACCCCCTCATTTTACAAATGAAGAAACTGATACCCAGAAAGGGGAAGTGATTTGCCCAAGGTGACACTAATAGTAAAGAACTGTATGTAAGGAGGATTTTGTTATCCTTTTTAGACTTTAGTTACTCAGGATCCATGGCCATGGCAATGTCTTGTTTCCTGGTGTTAGATAATAACTCCCAAAATAGCCTCAAGGATCTTAGATAGCAATTCCTAGAATCATAGTGATAGACAGTCCTACTGAGGCTGCACCCTGAAATACAGTGGCAACATAATTGATATTTACTATGCTTGCGTAGAGTGATGATATTGTTAAAGTTAACTTGTGAGTTTAGTGTTGGCAATATACCCTCTTTGTTGCTCTATAAAGTAAGTGGGCACTGGTCAGTGAGTGGGGAAACCAAGGGGAATCTGTATGAGTCTTGATTGGCCCCCATCAAGGCTTGAGGGGATTTAGGGGAATGTACAAGCTGTGTCTGTCTTGGCTGACCCCATAGCTGGCCCCTGCAAGAAGGGTTGTTAGGGAATGCTATAGGAGTTAATGCTCCTATTATCAGCAACTTCCTTTGAGAAGACTAGACTAGAATAAAGTTGATTATTAACCCCTCTGAAGGTGTCTGCCTGTCTGACCAAATCAAAAGTGAACCTGTTAGAGGCTGGAGTCCCAAACCTCTAGTGCCTCCTGTGTGTTATCTGTGAAACAGGAACAAATTTAATTTAATTTCAAATTTGACCCTGGGAACTCTTTCCCTCCTTCCCCCTCCTCCCTTCTTCTCTCCTTCCCTTCCTTTCCTTTTTCTTCCTTCCTTCCTCCCTTCCTCCTTTCCTTCCTTCTTTCCTTCCTTCCTTTCTCCCTTCTTTCCTCCGTCCCTTCCTCCCTCCCTCCTTTCTTTTCTTCTTCATCAACAAAAATAACAACCAGCATTTCTTAAACACATACTGTGTGCCAGTCACTGTGCTAAGTGATGACATACAAAGGAAGACAAAAATGTGATTCCTGCCTTCAAGGAGTTCATAGTCTAATGAGGGGAGACAAGATACAAAAATGTATGTATGTATAAGATACATACAGTTGATGTAATCTCAGAGGGAAGGTGAGGGCTGGGGGAAGTCTCTTGTAGAAGGTGGGATTTGAATTGGGTCTTAAAGGAAGCCAGGGAAATCAGAAGGTAGAGGTGAGCAGGGAGGGCATTTCAGGAATGGAGAATAGTCAGTGAAAATGCCTGGAGCTGCAGTGTTATTTGTGAGGAAGAGTAAAAAGGCCAGTGTCACTGGATTATAGAGTATCTTGAGGATAGTAAGATGTAAGAAGACTGGGAAGGTAGAAAGGGACCAGATTGTGGCAGGGTTTAAAAGAAAATAGAGGATTTTATATTTGATCCTGGGGTTGATAGGAAGCCACTGGAGTTTGAGTAGGGAAGTAACAGAGTCAAAACTGCCCTTTTTATTTTTAAAAAAAAAAGCAAGATCATGTAGCTAGGGCTTCTTAAACTTTTTCCACTTGTGACCCCTTCAGCACTTCTTAAACTGTGGGTCATGATGCCACTGAAATAGGGGCTGAAATAGTCCAGCAGGCTATTGAAACAGTCTAACTGTGAGGTTAGGAAGAGTTGCACCAAGGTGTTGACTGTTTGGGTGGAGAGAAGGGGTCATATAAGAGAGATGTGGTGGGAGAAAAAAGATGTGGTGAGATTAGATAGATGGAGTGAGAGAGTGAGAAGTTGAGGATAATACTGATATTTTGAGGCTGAGTGATTAGAAGAACGGTGGTACCCTTTACAGTAAGTAATAGGGAACATCAGAAAGAGGGAGAGTTTTGGGGGAAAATAATGAGTCTATTTTGGACATGTGGAGTTTGAGATGCTTAAGGGAATATCCAATTTGAAGTATCCAAAAGGCAGTTGGTGATGTGAAACTGGAGATCAGAAGAGAGCTTAAGGGCTGTATAAATAGATCTGAGAATGATCTGCATAGAGATGATAATTGAATCCATGGGAGCTGATGAAATCACCAAGCAAGATAATATAAAGCAGAGGTTTTTAACCTAGAGTCCTAAGGAGGAGATGCAGTTAGTATTCTGGGAACCTAATAAGGCAGTGTGGTATTTATTGAGGGAGCCAAAATGGCAGAGCACAGGCAGCAACCCAGCTGACCTCTCCCAATATTCCCCTCCAAAAACTTTAAAGTAACTGTGCAAACCAAATTCTGGAGTGGCAGAGCCAACAAAAGGTGAGAGTGAGAAATTTTTCTACCTTAATACAACTTAGGAGGTGGAAAGGAGAGGTCTGTAACACTGGGCTTGGGGCTCGTCCAGATTGCATGCTACAGGAGCACCAGATGTCAGCTGGAGAGGAAGCAGAAGTAGCAGTGGGAGCTTTCAGCCCAGAGATGGTAAGAGTGTTGGACAAATGGTCAGAAAGAGATTACAGGGGACTCTTTGCTGGCACTGGGTGCAGCTGGCATGGATCAGCAGCTCTATTGCCCATACAAAGTTCTGGGTCATAGTTCCAGGGCAAGGAGGAATACTTGTGGTCAGTAAGAAGGGATCAGGGGCCCTGGTCACAGTTTCAAGGCACAGAGAAGTACTAGTGCTTCAGTCTGCAGGAGAGTAGGGGACCTGATCACAGTTCTAGGGCCAAGAGAGGTGTTAGCTCTTGTAGCTAAAGGGGAGAAAGGCCCCTTCCTAGATAAAAACCAGAACACAAACCAGGAGAGTAGTGATCACACCTCTCCCCTGATCACAATATCTTGAAAGCACCAAAAACTTGCAGACCCCCAGATCTAGTTCTGAAAACAGCAATATGAAAAAGCCTGAAGTTTGGGATAGTGCTTTTTTTTTTTTTTTTTGCCACCGAAGGTGAACAAAACTCAACTTTAACATAAAGTTTAAAGTGAAGAAATAGTCTAGGAAAATGAACAATTTTTTTTTTTAATAAAAGAATTTTACCAGAAAAGTTTCTATGGTGGCAGGGAAGATCAACACAAATTCAGAAGATAATGTGAAAAGAGCTACAAGCAAAGCAACAAAGAAAAATGCTAATTGCACTCAAATGTAACAAGAATTACTGGAAGAGTTCAAGGAAGAGATAAGACTGGTAGAAGAAACATTGGAAGAAGAAATGAGAGTAATGCAAGAAAATTATGAAAAGAAAATTAGCAGCTTGGTAAAAGAGGCACAAAAAATACTGAAGAAATGAACTCCTTAAAAAGCAGAATTGGCCAAATGGAAAAATAGGTACAAAATCTCACTGAAGAAAACAATTCCTTAAAAATTAGAATTGGGCAGATATAAAAGCTAATGACTCCATGAGACATCAAGAAAAAAAATAAAACAAAATCAAAAGAATAAAAAAAAATCATTAGAAAAACAACTGACCTATGAAATAGACAGAGGAAAGATAATTTAAGAATTATTGAATACCTGAAAGCTAATGCAAAAAAATAGCCTACACATCATATTTCAAGAAATTATCAAGGAAAGCTGCCCTGATATCTTAGATCCAGAAGGAAAAATAGAAATTGAAAGAACCCACTGATCACCACCTAAAAGAGAGCCAAGGAAATTTCCCAGGAATTCCCAGAACCAAATTCCAGAGCTTCCAAGCCAAGGAGAAAATATTGAAATCAGTCAGGAAGAAACAATTCAAATATCATGGAACTACAATCAAGATCATGCAAGATTTAGTGGCTTACATGTTGAAGGAGTGGAGGGCTTGGAATCTGATATTCCAGAAGCAAAGGAACTAGGATTACAACCAAGAAAAACCTACAGAGCAAAAACAAGTATAATCCTTCCAGGGGGAAAATGGATATTTAATGATACAGAGGACCTTCAAGCATTCCTGATGAAAAGACCAAAGCTGAATAGAAAATTTGACATTCGAACTCAAGACTCAAGAGAAGCATAAAAAGATCAGCAAGAAAGAGCAATAATAAAAGACTCAATAAAGTTATACTGTTTACATTCTTATAGGTCAGATAACACATGTAACTCTAAGAACTTTATCATTATTAAGGCAATTAAAGGAGTCTACATAGACAGAAGGCATGGATATGAATTGATTTTGTTGGGATAATATAAAAAAATGAGAAAGAGGGATGCATTGGGAGAAGGGAGGAGGAGGAAACAGAATAAGGAGAACTTTCTCACATAAAAGAGGCACCCAGGGAAGAGCTTTTATAGTAAAGGTTGAAATTGGAGGGTGAGTAGTAGGTAATGCTTGAACCTTACTCTCATTGAAATTGGTTCAGAGGGAAAAATATATGTGTGTATACATACATGTATGTATGTATATACATGTGTGTGTATGTGTAGGGTATATGAGTTTTGAAGGGGTGTCAGGGAAGAGGGAATGTATTCCAGGCACGAAAGGACTACTCTGTGGAGACCTGGAATCAGGAGAAGACTAAAACAGAAAGGACAGTTTGGTTAGAACATAGAGTTAATGAAAGAGAAACATGTAATAAACCTGCAAAGGTAGTCTGTAATCAGATTGTGAAAGGCTTTAAATACCAAACATAGGAGTCTCTGTTTGATCCCAAAGGCAAACGGGTATCATCGAAGTAAGGCAGTGATAGAGCTCAGGAAATATTTCTATGCTTTAGGTAGCTGTGTGGAGGATGCACTGAGACAGTTAAAAATGAGAGAATGGGGCTAGAATTCCAAGGTCATTCCCAGATCTAACAAAATCTATGGATTCTTCATTTCTGTCCCCTCCCTCCATTCAATGTCCCCCCTCCCCCCCTTATTTTCAACCTGCAAGGTCCCAAGTTCAGGAGCTGTGCTCTGACTGTCCCAGCCCATGCTGTTCTCTCTTTCCCTGGGCTCTTTCTGCCTGCCATGGTTTTGAAGGCAAACACAGCCGTCTGCCCAGGCCAACGCAGCTCATCGTGTGTGGTCCTGTTCTAGAGCACAAGCTTCTGGGAGCATAGGATCCAAGATATAGAACTGAAAGTAACCTCAGAGACCATCCAGTCCATCCCCTTCATTTTATCAATGAGGAAACTGAAGTCCAGGGAGATTAGTGTAATTGGTTCAAAGTCACACAAGTAAGCATCAGAAATAGGGTTTGAATGCAAGTCCTCTACCTCCAGAGTTACTACTATTCCCCTCTACCATGTTGCCTTCTAAACCACAAATAGCTTTTCCACTCTGTCTCTTCTCAGTTATTTGAAGTTGGGAAGGGACATCTGGGGGTTCTAGTCCAAACCCAGCGAATTCACATGCCTCAAGACACTGAGACAGACTACCTCAGCTCTGAGATTCAACCTTTGACTTAAGAAACAGTCAGTGGAGTTTTCTAAATTAAAGTTGCTCTAAATCCCACGCTTTATTAATGGCCAGTGGTTCCAGTCATTCAAGCAAGACATAAATGATAAGAAACCAGACTGACACATTAGAAGTATCTAAGGCCAGATTTGAATTCATGGAGATGAGTCTTGTTCCAAGTCCAATGCTCTATTCACTGTACCACTTAGCTGCTCATATATTGGACGTAAATGTCAGAGAAAAGAGAACTACACTTGAAGTTAAGAGACCCAGTCTCAGCTCTGATATTTACCAGCTGTGTGACCCTGAAGAATCAGCTCTCTCTGAGCCTTTGTTTCCTCATTTATAAAACAGGGCTGATTGTTTTTATATTGCCTATCTCACAGGGTTGTTGAAAAGAAAGTGCTTTGTAAACCTGAAAGTACTATAGACACGTGAGTTATTATTGATAATGAAAACAAAATTCATAGGAAAATGGACAATATTAAAGGAACCATGGGGAATATACGCCCATGATTAATTAGTTGAATAGTAAGGCCCTGGGAGCCCTGTAATCGATACAACATTAACCAGTCACGGACCCTGGAAATGGTTTCAATGAAACTTAATAGACATTTTTCCATTCCTTTACAGGGTCAGGAGATTGGCTATACATTTAACTTTTCATCTGCACAGCCTCATCAGATCATAGGACTTAGAGCCAGAAGGAACAGTAAAGATCTAGCCCAGCATTTTCATTTTACAAGAGAAAGCTGAGATACAGAGACGGAAAGAGACTTGCCCACTGCCACACAGGCAGAACTGTCCAACAGGATGCTGCAGTGGGGAGGGTTGAAACTGACAGGGTGGAAAGAGATTCAGATCATGATTCTAGTTGAGGAAAAAAATGCAAAAAACACCAGTCAACTCTACAAAGATCCATACTGCAAAAGGCTTTAAAAAGTTATCCATGTTTATGTTTTCCTTATGTTTTCCTCCCCATTAGAAAGTGAATTCTGGGGGTGGCTAGGTGGCACAGTGTGTAGAGCACTGGCCCCGGAATCAGGAGGACCTGGGATCGGTTCTGGCCTCAGAAACTTAACACCCACACAAAAAAAACTGGCTGTGTAACCTTGGGCAAGCTACTTAACCCCGATTGCTTAAAAAAAAAAAGAAAGTGAGTTTTATGAGACTGGGGACTGTATCATAACTCCTCTAGCCTGGCACAGTGCTTTTGAATAAGCACATGCTTATTCAATACAAAATTGTTTATATGTTGTTGACAAGATCATTCATCTTGATAGTTTGTTTTTCCCTCCCTTACCAGGTGTTTGTGAAATCAGGGCTTTTTTGAGTTTCAAAACAAAACCTGAGTTTTGCGTTGAAACTTCCCCAAGAGGGTACACGATGCTTCATCTCCCATCTTTGACTCTGCATCCCTGAAAGCTTGTCTGCATCCCTCTCCCCACCCCACCCTATTGGCATCCCTGGCTTTTGAGATTTAGCTCAAATGTCACTTTCTTCAGGCCTGGCCCCAACTCCCCAGCTGCCAGTGCCTTTTGCTCTAAGTCTGCTTTTCACTTACTCTGTATGTAGCCCTGATCTATTTAGTTACATACATACTGTCTCCCCCATTAGAACGAAAGCTTCTTGAGGGCAGAAGATGCTTTGGCTTTTTCTTTGTATCCCCAGTGCTAAGCTCAGTGACTGGGATGAAGCAGGTGTTTAATAAATGTTTATTGATTGATTGATTGACGTTTGATATAGTATGAAATTAAGCAAATGAAACTGAACTGAGTGTCAGAAAGCTGGAGATGGGCAGTGATTAACAGCAGCAAATCATACAGTCTTAGTTTTAAGAAGAAGCTACCTTTGTCACAAACTACCTGTGTGACCTTGAGCAAGTCACATAATCTCCTTAGGTCTCAGTTTTCTCATTTGTAAAATGAGAGGGTAAGACTGGATGGCCTCTGAGATGCCTTCTGGCTTTAGACATAAGATCTGGTCTATCTTTTAACTTTAAGGCACTCAGGAGAAAGAACCACTCTTTTCTTCTTAAAGATCTTTATAATGAAACCTCCAAAATTACCTCAAGGACCCTTGATCTCCGGGGTGTTAGACATCCCAATCCCTCTATGCCCTAATAGTCAGCTTTGAGAGTTGCCGGGACTGAAGATCCCTCAAGGGTCGATTTTCAGCTGATGAGCCTCTCCAAACTTAGTTAGGCTGGCACTCAGATGACAGATACATTACCTGTTTCTGAGGCCATTTTTGAAGGCTTTCCAGCTTGATAGGACCAGTCATAGCTTGCATACCACTAGTATAGCTTTCTTCAGGGGTGGAGAACCTGCAGTCTTGAGATCACAGACCAAAGTGAAATCTGGATTCAGTCAAAGAGCCACATTTGAGGATCCAGAAGGCCCCATGTGGCCTTGAGGTTGCAGGTTTCCCACCCCTGGTTGAATCTAGGGCTATCTCTGTGCCATGCCCAAAGATGGAAGAGGGCTTTAGGTCAGGGGATCCTCTAAAACTAAGCTTCACTTCTCTGATAGTCAGGAAATTCTCCCTTTTATCCAGAATGGAAGCTCCTGGAAGGCAGGAGCTATTGGCTCCCAGAACAGTACCTGACACATCTTAGGCCCTTAATTAAATATTAAATTGAACTGAACTGAAATGTTTCCTTTAATTTATTTTCCTCTTCTTCTTTTTTTAATTAAAAAAATTTAAATTAAAATTTATTTACTTTTAGTGTACAACATTCAGTTCCACAATCCCTTGAGTTTCATTTTCCTTTTCTTCTTCAGCAAACAGCATAAACATTCTCCAATTGTAAAAAGAAAAAGAAAAAGGAAAAAACCCCAAACTATTTGCCATATACTTTCCTTTAATCAACACACTTTTGTGTCTTCCCCTTCTCCTTTCCCCTTCCACTGGGCACTGAGAGAAGTACAAAGACAGAAAATACCCCACAGTCCCTGTTGTCAAGGATTTAACAATCTAAGTGACACTTGAAGATAGTTTGCAACAAATAATGCTGTATTATAGGAAAATCCTCAAGCCTTTGCCAAGGGTCCCCTTGTTCTCAGCTGTATTTGACGTCACAAATTCCAGAACAGCCAGAGAATTTGGCTGATTTCTTGCTATTTCCCACCTGCGGTTCAGACGCCCCTTGGACTACTCTCCACCAAGCCCCACAATTAAGAATATTTTAACTCTGCCCCCACTCTCATACCTCTTTAGACTTGTTTCCTTTTAACACAACTTTAGGTTTTTAAAAAGAGGTAGGAGAAATTTTTGGCCCTAAACCAAAGGCTTTCCTGGGAGAATCACAGGATTTTGAGCTGGAAGGGGCCTTAGAGGTAACTTAGTCCAAACCCCACCTTTTACAGATGAGGAAGCTGAGACTCAGAGAAAGGAAAATACTTGCCCCAAATCACCTGGGTGCTAAGTTGAAGTGCTAGAATTTCAACTCAGGGACTCCAACTTCACTGCTCAGAATTTATTCTTTGTTAGGTATGGAAGGTCTGACTCAGTTTCAGGTTTGTGAATATTTCTGGGATTTACAACTAACTGATGTTTGAAAGAAGTTTAGTAATTCTAAAATAATTATAGCTACCATTCATATGAAATAGTTAACATATAATAGCTAGCATTTATATTATATTTATAGAATTCTTGAGATTTGCAAAATGTTTTACATGTGTTATCTCTTTTCTTACAAGAGTTCTGTGAGGTGGATGCTATTATTATCCCCATTTGCAGATGAGGAAACTGAGACTTAGAGTCATTAAGTGACTTGAGTCACACAGCTAGGAAGTGTGTGAGGCCACATTTGAACTCAAGTCTTCATGACCCCAAGTCCAGCACTCTGTCCATTGTGCCACCTAGTTGCCCTAAGCTTGGCAAATTCCTCCAGGTTCTGGTTGAAGCCTGGAAAAGTTGTCCAAATGCCTCTTGGAGAGGATAACCAGATAGTTACATTTAAAGTTGGAAAGGACCTGAAGAGTATTTAGTCAGGGGGCGGCCAGGTAGCACAGCGAGTAAGAGCACCGGCTCCAGTGTTGGGACGACCTGGAGATCGAATCCCGGGCTCAGACACTCAGCACCACACCCAGAAATAACTGGCCATGTAACCTTGAGCAAGTTACTTAACCCCAATTGCTTAAAAAAAAAAAGTATTTAGTCAGGAACTAAGGCACAGAGAAAGAGTGAGCGACTTCCCAAGGTCACCAAAGCAGTGAATGGTAAGGTAAATATTCAAACCCAGGTGTTCCAACTCCAAATCAAGGGCTCTTCCAGCCCCTCATGGGTGTGCTTGCATACAAGTAAGTTCATGTTTTGCATGTTCATTATAACAGTCATTGATTTAGAATGAGAAGGACCTCAGACATCATCCAGCCCAACCCACTCATTTTATAAATAAGAAAACAGAGGCCCAGTGAGATTAAATGTCCAAGGTCTCAAAGGCTTCTTTAAATCTCAGCCAAGATTTAAACCCAAGTCTTCAGATTCCCAAACTAACTCTCTACACAGAACTATGGTGTTGTGTGTATATGTTCTGTGAATACATGTTTAATATATGTGCTAATATGAATGTATGCCTGTCATGGGTGGCATTTGTGTGCTGACAATGAATGTTTGTACAGTAGCATACCCTGGTGTGAATGGTTCTCCTTGTGTATAATAATCTTGTGTGCAGGTGCATATTCTTGGTGGGGAGGAGAAGACAGCCTCATCTGCAATTTAGTGAGTATAATATATTCCCAATGTGGAACAATGCAGTTGGGCATCCTGTGTATAATTTATAGTGTTAGAGAGTTGCCTGAGAAGTGAAGTTATTTACTCATGTTCACACAGCTAGTATGTGTCAGAAGCACGATTTGAACCCATGTCTCTTGAGTGAGGCTGATGGCCTTGTAGACAGTATACCATTCTCTCATGTGTGCACAGAATTACCAAATGGAAGTCAAAGAGCCAGGAATTCAAAAAACCACCAAAGTTCTCATTCAGACACTAGTTGTTTATCCCAGACCATCCAAACTTCTTGAATCTGTCAATTTGGGCTAGAGCTCCCTGGGAAATAGAATAGCTTTCATTATCTGTTCCAGATCCAGGTCCCAAACTGGAAGTGCAAAATACTAATCCCAAATCCTACAGCCTCATATTTTCCAGAGTTTTTGAAAAGTCCATTGGACTTGAGCTCCTGTGAACCTCTGCTATGACATAGGCAACTTGACACAAAATCAGCACTTATGAATTGCAGAGGATAGTTCCTTATTTAAAAGTCATATTAAAAAGCAGCACCTCCCCCGCCCCAATCTGTGCTTTGGGTCCCAACCTATTCCCCTCTCTTTCCTGCTCTCAAGGGCTCTAAGTCCCATGTCTCTAAAATCACTCATTCACACAACACCTGAGAAATGAAGGAGAAAGAGGCCTAAGAACAAAGAGGAAAAGTATTACCATGTTGTTTATGGGCACTGGAAGCAGGTAGGAAAGCGACTGGCTAAGGAGAGAGAGTCCAACAGCCAGCCAGCTTCCTTTCCATCAATTCTGCTGGGGGGTCAGTGCACATTCCCGTTTCCATTCTCTCCTGAGGGGGCGCCTCCTTGTGTTTCTGTCCAATCCCCGTGAGCAGCTGGTGGCTGGTGGGCAGGTCTTCCCCAAATCCAGGTGCAGGAGGTGCCCACATTGGCAGTCCCGTGAGGACCTCACCTCTGTCCCCTCCCTCCCCATCCGTCAGTTCCACGTCCTTTCCAAGGCAGCCAGAGTTAAAGAGGAAACCTGTGAGCCAGGAGCTAGTTCTGCTCCCTCCTCCTTCATCTCTGAGAAACAGGGCAAAGGGTGAGAGGGAGAGGGCGAGAGGAAAGAAAGGAGAGAGAGAGAAAGAGGGCGGGAAAGAGAGACAGAGAGGAGGAGGAGGAGAGAAGAAGAAGAAGAAGAAGAAGAAGAAGAAGAAGAAGAAGAAGAAGAAGAAGAAGAAGAAGAAGAAGAAGAAGAAGAAGAAGAAGAAGAAGAAGAAGAAGAAGAAGAAGGAGGAGGAGGAGAGAAGAAGGAGGAGGAGGAGAGAAGAAGGAGGAGGAGGAGGAGAGA
>NW_027187280.1:431020-465366 GCF_028583685.1 Petaurus breviceps papuanus | reverse complement strand
AGAGAGAGAGAGAGAGAGAGAGAGAGAGAGAGAGAGAGACGAACAGAAGGACACAGACAGGAGAGGAGAGAGATACTAAGATGCAGAGGCAGAGGATCGAGGTGTACGCTCACAGGCAGAGAGAGAAGAAAGCTGGCTTGTTAAGGAGAGACTGAGGGGAGTGGAAAAGCAGAAGGGAGGAGGGTGTCTGGGAACGAAGTCTTAAAACTCAGTCTCGCTCCAGCCTGAGCCTGAGTCTTTCTCATTACAAAACCGCCTTCCTGTCCCAAGTCTATCCAGGTCCAGGAACAGCAGCCTCTGTTGTAGAACCTAGTGAGACCCCCTCCCTGCCCCTAGTTTTTCCCTTTCCCACCCCTCCTTCACCGCCCCCCACCGACCTCCCCCCATGAGGACTGGGGCTGGGCACAGTTCGGAGAAGGGAAGCAGGTTGGGGGAGGGGGCAGCCCCGCCGGCCAGCCCAGCAGAGCCCAGCCGTTCCTCCTCCCCTAGTGTGCGTCTGCGAGTCTTCGGCCCGCCCGCCGCCGGCTGCGCTTGCCAAGAGGAACACAAGACACCCACACAGCTTTGTTTTTCTAACCATTCTTTTTCCAAGAGCAGTTTCTTTCTTTCGTACCTCACGGATCCGAGCCCCTGGATGGCTGTCTTTCCTTTGCCAGCCCGGAAAAGGCCTCGAGCTAGCTGGCCAGAACACTCCCTTTCCGAAACTTGCAAACAACCCAAGAGTTATGGAGTCCCCCATCCCAAAGCCCAGGAAGCTCGGCGAGGGGAGGCGGGAGATTCTCAGGGACCAAGTTGGATGAAAGGAGAAAAGGGTCCAGGGTCTAATCTATTGTTAGGGCTTCCCGACTCCACTTTCCTCTCTTCTAATCCCCTTTACACTCCACCCCAATCTGCTTTAAGTAGAGATCTGGACATCTCACTGCTCAATCTCACTTTCCTCTTCCCAGAAATCTCACTCTCCATTGCCTAGGTAGGAAAGTTCGAACCCCACAGCCTGGGATTCAAAGTTCTTCACAATCTGGCAGTATTCTTGCTTTTCTGCCTTGTCATTCTCCTCTTGAACTGTATGCTCTGAGTAAACTGGAAGAAATCCCCAAGCCCCAAACATCCTGTAGCCTTTTGTTTCTATCTCTTTGCTCCAGATATTCCCTCTGCCTGGGATGCCTTCCTTCCACCCTTCATCCATTGAGTTTCTACCTATTCTTGAAAGCCTAACAGATAATTACTTCCTCCCTGATGTCTTCTCTGATCCCCTGTTAGCAATAACCTTACTGTATCTCTCTAGTGAATTTATCATGTGATACTTCGTATTATACTTATTTGTGAATCTCTAGACTGGAAGTTCTTTGAGGTCAGGTAATGGATCTTATCCAAG
This sequence comes from Petaurus breviceps papuanus, assembly GCF_028583685.1. Classification (NCBI taxonomy): domain Eukaryota; kingdom Metazoa; phylum Chordata; class Mammalia; order Diprotodontia; family Petauridae; genus Petaurus; species Petaurus breviceps. The sequence continues at coordinate 463,991 of NW_027187280.1, read as the reverse complement.
TTTGCTATCTTCCCCAGTGCCTAATACTGTGTATTATAGTTATTTGTGTGTCTCTAGACTGGAAATTCCTTCAAGACAAGCAATTGGCTTATCAAAGCTTTGTGTCTCTTCTAGAGTAGACATTTTAAAATGACTTGAATTGCTGAATCTTTAATAAACACATCAAAGGCCCTACATAATTCAACCTACCTTAACCAGCCCCCCCCCCCATCTTTTATTACTCCTTCAGCCATTCACCAACTTGGCTTCCTTTAAGTCTCAGCCAAAATCCCACCTTCTACAGGAAGTCTTCCCTAACCCCTTTTGATTACTGTGCTTTTCTTCTTTTAATTATTTCTTATTTATCCTATATATAGCTTGTTTTATATACATTTGTTTGCCTGTTATCTCCACCATCAGACTGTAAGCAACTTGGGGGCAGGGACTGTATTTTTACCCCTTTTTGTATCTCTAGTACTTAGCACAGTACCTGGCACATGGTAGGTGTTTAATAAATAGTTATTAAATTGGATTGAATTGAATCCCCTGAATGCATTTTATCTGCCTTTGCTCTTTTTCCTCTGCCTAGAATGTCTGTCCTCTACCATTTTTTCCAATAAAAATCCTATCCATTCTTCAAGATCCTAATAAAGATATGAAGTAGTAGACTGAGCACAAGACTTGAAGTCAGGAAGAACTGGGTTCAAATTCTGCCTCAGATGTAATCTATGTGATCCCCAGTCAATTCACTTAGCTTTGGTTTCCTCATCTATGAAATGAGGAAGTTAGAGTCAATGCCCTCTAAGGTCCATTCCAACTATAATCTATAATCTTATGAAATGTCACCTTTTCTTTGAAATTTTCCCTTATCCCTTCAACCAAATGCAATGTTCTCCGGTTTTGAATGCTCATGGTACTTTGCTTATCCTTACGAATTTTTCATATTCTATTTTGTATGATTATGTATGCAGCTGGTAAGCAGCCTGAGCTCTGAATAGAGAAGCAGTAGCTTTTGAAAAGGACACTGGAAGAAGATGGAAGAAAGAGAAAAGCAAAGAAGATGAAGAAGGGTGAAGGGAATAACATGGCTGTTCCATGTGGGTGAAACACCTACAAGGATAACAACATGGATACAAATTGACATTCCATCCCTGGGACTGAGATGGAGTAGACATTAATCTCTCTCTCGTACTTGAGTTAAGTCAGAGGGAACTTTGTTATCATTTTATTGGTGCAGATCAGTCAACACAATATGAGGAGTCAGCACATGGAGTGGCCAAGGATCTCTCAACATTCTGAGAATGGAGCATAATCAGCATACACCAAGAGATGCTTCCATCTTCCTGATGAGTGACAGATGCATTGGGAGACTGAGGAGAACATGAGGAGCCAATAGAACTATCTGCTGTCCACTCCCATGAGCACAGAGGCAAGATGGGGAGTATGGGAAGAGATCAAATTCCACTCAGGTGGAGGGGAACCTTGACCTTCAGAGGTGATTATATCTCCCTAATTTTGGTTTTCTTCTTATCATGCGTCCTGAACAAGAGGTTTGCTTCCTACTCTATGAGTTTTTCAGGACTTTCTTTAAATAGGAGGAATTTCCAGGGCTAGAGGCTGAGCCAAGTAGAGCATCTTGAACCCAAGTCTCATAGTAGGTTCTTAGAGTGATAAGGAGGGTAATTCTAGAGGCACTGTTCACACCCCTTTCACATGTGAGTGTCTCATTATCCCAACTCATCTGTAAGCTTTATGAAGACAGAGACAATAAATGATTAATCTTTGTGCTTCCCACCAAGTACTAAACACAGGACCTTGTTTGTAGCAGTTGCTCAATAAATGTTTGTTGAATTCCTAAGGAAAAGGGACTAACCAATTCCTTTCCTGGACTTGCCAGCTTTTTCCCAAAGGTAGGACTGTATTAAAAATTTTTGCCATCCTGTCTATAATGGTAAACAGGGTGTAGAGGAATCATCTCTCCAATCATACTATTCAGGGACCTAGGAAGAACCTATCCATCCAGGTTCTAGTTTGCTTTGTTACCAACTTCTAGTACCCAAATTCTGCCATTCATTCCTTTCAATTCTATTCAGTTCAACAAACTTTTATTAATTATTTACTATGTATAAGATGCTGTGCTAGATGCTGGTGATATAGTGACAAAAATGAAGCCCATCAGTCCTGTGGCTTATATTCTGCTGGGGGATACACATATGCATGTAACACCTACTCAGATAATATATACAAAGTAATTTCATGAAGGACAGGGGTGGGGTTGATGGGGGGTGGATCAGGAAAAGTTTTGCAAAGGAAGTGACTCTAGAGATGTAACCTGAAGGAAACCAAGAATTCCAAGAGGCGGAAGAAATGCATGAGAAGTATGAGAGGGAAATAGCCTGAGAAAGGGCATCAGAGATGGCACATTAAGATCATTGAATGGCCAGTAGGCTGTTTTGGCTGGAATGTAGTGTAAGGGAAATAATATGAATGTTTGGAAGGATAGGTGGGAACCAGAATATGGATGGTTTTCAATGCCAGGCTAAGTTTTTCTACTACTTTAGATGCAACAGTGATCCATGGAAGACTTTTGACTAAAGTGGTGATATAGTCAGCAATGTGTTTTAGGATTGTTAATTTGGCTGCTGGGTTGAAGGATGGATTGGAGACAGGAAAGAACCTGGAATCAGGGAGACAAATCAAGGGTGATTGCAATAATCCAATGGAGATGTGATGAGGACCTGAACTAAGGTAATGATCACGTGAATGGGGAGAAGGGGCAGATGTAAGAGAGTTTTTGGAAACAGAATTGACAGGACTTGCCAGCTGCTTAGATGTGAGGCATAAGGAAGAGGAGACAAAAATATAAGAGAAAGAGGAGAAATAAAGAAGAGAGACAGAGAAAGAGAAGAGAGGAGAGACAAAAGAAAGAGAGAAAAGAGATAAGAGGAGAAGAGGAGAGGAGAGGAGAGGAGAGAAGAGGGCCCCCTACAAGACTCTGGAGAACACCTTAGGATAGGAGAGCAGGAGACAGGTGATGACTCATCAGGAAATTTGAGAAACAAAGGTCAGATGACTTGGGAAAGAACCAGAGAATATCATTATCCTAGTAACCAATGACTGAGAAAATGTCCCCGAGGACCTAGTAACAAAAGTTGTTGGTTGGTTCTTGTTCTTCATTCTTGAAGAGGACCAAAATGACATCACTCTGTTGGGCACAGTGCATCCAGCTGTAGCTGATGAGACCAATATGAGTTGAGAAGACTGTACCACAAGTCGCGCACAAATAGTCCATATAAAGATTTGGAGTAGATGGTTTGATTGTCCTAGAAGTGTAGGCTTGATTTAGAGCTAGAAGGGCAAACGGAGGTAATGACATGGAGGCAAGCTCCAGAAGAAGCTGGATATCGCTACATGAACATCCCACTGCCATCTCACACTCACCATATCTAAAACTTAACGCCTTATATTTGCCCCCAAACCTACCCCTGTTCTAAACTTTCCTCTTTCTGCTGAGGGTACCACTATACTTCCAGTTAGCCAGGTTAACACTGATTTGTCCCTGAATCTTTATCTATTATCTCTTTCCCTGGTGCTGACAAACATTCTTAAGTCTAACTACCTCATCCTTAAAAGCCTTCATTTGATCCTGCTGTCCCCTCAAGTGCTCCTCTTCTATCTTTCTTTGCTTTTAATAGACTCCTAGGATCATAGATATTGAATTGGAAGGAATCTTAGATGTCACCTAGTTTAATCCTGTTTTTTTGCAGATGAAGCAACTGGTCCCCAAAGAGGCTATCACTTGCCCAAGTTTACAAGGTAGTAAATAGTAAATCAAAATTCAAAGTCAGGTCCCAGTTCAGCACTTTTCCCACTGTACCACATCTTTCTTTCTCCTGTCTTTCTCTTTTTTTCCTCTCTCTGTTCTCTTTTTCTTATCTCTCTTTCTTCTCATCTATCCTCATTGGTTCAATTATTATTTTCGTACATACAAATCCCATTTCTACATATCTGTCGCTAATCCTCCTTAATTATACATCATCAATTGCCTGTTGGATAACTTCCTCTGGATGTTCTATGGGCATCTCAAACTAAACATACCTGCAACAGTACTCATTACCTTCCTCACTAAACTTCCTCTTCCTCTAAACTTCCCAATTATTGCTTGGGGTCACCCCCAGTTTTCTAGGTATCCAAGTTCATAACCTTAGAGACACAGAATCATAAAATCAGGATCCCAGAAAAAAGAATTAGAAGGGATCTCAGTGGCCATCTAGTCCAACTCATATGCCAAAAGAATCCCTACTATAACATACCCAATAAGTGGTTTTCCAACTTCTACCTGAAGACCTCCAGGAAGGAAATCTTCCACGAGCTACCTTCCTTAGGTAGCTCATTATACTTTTGGATAGCCATAATGATTAAGAAGTTTTTCCCAACGTCAAGCCTAAATTTGCTTTTTTGTACCTTCTACCCATTACTCTTGGTTCTCCCCTCTCCACTCTGGGGCCAATTGTAGCGAATCTAGTTCCATGTGTTGTCCCTTCAAATATTTGAAAACACTTATCATGTTCCCAGTAAGTCCTCTCCTGAGCTCAGTTAAGTCAACTGTGAGGTAGAGTAACCAAAGAAGATAACAACAGCAACAGTTAGCATTTATATAGCGCTTTAGGGTGTGTACAATGATTTATATATATTAACTCATTTGAGCCTGTTAACAATCCTGTGAGCCCATGGGGGAAGATAACAAGCATTATGGCTGCTGTCCAGTCAGCTTGGCTTAGGGACAGTGTCAAAGCAATCTCCACTGACTGGTTGGAGATACTTCTCTGATTGATTGGAGAGGACTTTAAGGAGAACAGCATAAGGGGCTGTGTTCAAAGGGGGACAAGATGCCATCTGGATCTGTGAGGCTGAGAACTAAGCAATTATCATCTTCGTTGGGTAAGTGAAAGTGGGGTTGGGGATGACAAGAGCTTCCTAAGGTGAGATATAATTTTGGGATGTGGAGAAAGGAGAAGAAAGTTCTGGGGCTGGAGGGAGGAAGACATTGAGTACATATGAGTGGGATACCTAGTATCTCCTAAATGTGTCTAGGAAAGGCTGGAACTCTCACCAAGGTTGTAAGTGGCTACCAGGCCCATGCAGACATTGCTACCAAGAATAACTATCCCTAAGAACAAGCCCTAGCACATATACCCAGGACAACAGAAGTAACACCCAAACTCTTTGTGGATGAAAGGCAATCTCAGAGGAGAAGGTTCTGGCAGTTGGGGGAACTGAAGAAGATGAGGCTTAAAGTCTTGAAGAAGATGAGCTGAGTCTCAAAAGAAACCAGGAAAGTAGGAGCTGGAGGTGAGGGGGCAAAGAATTTCAGGGGGACAACTAATGTGAAGACATGGGGATTGTAGATGGAGTGTGGTGTTTGAGAAACTGCTTTAAGGCCAGTGTAGCTGTCATAGTAGGAGAGGAAAGAATAAGAAGACTGGTAAGATAGGAAGGGGACAAGAGTTTTACGAACTTTATGAAGAGTTTTAAATACCAAAGGACTTTAATCCTAAAGGTAGGGGACATTGGAGCTCACTGGTTGGGGTAGCTTAGGGGGAGGTTAATGTGATCATACCAAGGCTTTAGAAAAATCACCTTGACAGCAGAATGGAGGCTGGATTGCAGTAAGGAGAGACTTGAGAAAAGGAAGACTAGAGAAAAGGTTGTTGCAAGCAAGAGATGATGAAGTTTTGAACTAGACTAAACTGGGGTGGTGGCTGTGTGAATGGAGAAAAGGGGATTCTGTGAGAGATGTTGTGAAGGTAAAGATGACAAGACTGGTAATAGGTTGACTATATGAGGTGAATAATAGTTGAGGATGACACCAAGGTTGTGGACCAGGATGATTGGGAGAATAGTTGTGCCTGCAACAATAAGAGAGGAGTTCAGAAGAATGGAAGATTTGGGGAAAAGAGAATTAATTTTGTTTTGGACATATTGAGTTTGATAGAACTATTGAATATCTAATTTGAGAAGTCTAAAAAACAGTTGGTAATATATGACTGTAGTTCAGGAGAGACTGGCTGAATATGTAGATCTGGCAATCATCGGTATAGAGATAATAATTAAACCAATGAGAGCTGATGAGATCCCCAAGTGAAAGAGAATAGAGAAAAAATAAAAAAGGGCCAGGACAGGGCTTTGGGGGACATGTGTGTTTAGCAGGCATGACAGATGAAGAACCAGCAAGAGAGACTAGGAAGGAGCAATCACACAGATAGGAGAAGAATCAGGAAAGAACAGTCACCAAAACCTAGAGAATGGGTCCAGGAGTAGAAGGTAAGCAATAGTTTCAAATACTATAGACAGATCAAGAAGGATAAGGATTGAGAACAGGCCATGCATTTGGCAACTGAGTCATCACTGTAATTGGAGAGGGTGGTTTCAACTGAGTGATGAGGTTGGAATTCAGATTGTGAAGTTGAGAACCAAGTGATAATAGAGGAAGTGGAAAAGACCTTATGTGAATGACTTTTTCAAACAGATTGGATATGAAGGAGAGAAGAGATGCACAACAATATCCAGAGAGGCTGGTAGGATCCAGTGAAGGTTTTTTTTTTAAGGATGGAGGAAAGATGGGTATATTTTTAGGCAACAGTGAAGGAGCCAAGAGAGAGGTAGAGACTAAAGATAAGAGTCAGTGGGATGATAGTCAAAACAATCCACTGGAGAAGGTCAGGGGATAGGATCAAGGGTACACAGGCAGACATTGGCCTTGGCAAGGAGAAGGGATGCCTATTTATTTAAGATGAGAATGAAGAAAGAGATAGTTGGGGGGAAATGTCTGGATGATGTAAAATGAGGAGGAGACAATTGATAGCATTTGTTGAATGGCTTCAGTTTCTTGGGGGAAGTCAAGTCCCCAGTAATGTTATAGACAAAATGCAGAGCTTCTAAAACATACCACAAGTGGGCATAAAGAAGAAGTCCAAAAGCCAAGGAATGAGTCAGGATCACTGCCACCCCAAACAACAACAGCAGCAGCAGCAACAACTTGGAGCTTCTACTAAACATGAGAGGAGGTTTTAGTATACAGCATTCCAAAAGGAAACTCTAAGTCTTACAATTAAGAATAATTTAACTTGCAAAGCCAAATATTATCCTACAAGGGAAAATGGATCTTTAATGGAATATAAGATTTTTGAGCACTCCTGATGAAAAAAACTAGACCTAAGTAAAAATTTTGAAATGTAAACACAAGAATCCAGAGAAACTTAGGGGTAGTGAAGAGAGAAGTTACTACAGAGGAGGGAAAAGCCAGGAGCAAAGCAAACTTAACTGGGTGGTAGATGATAATTTTGGAAGAAGGGGCTAGAAAGAATACTATAAAAAAAGAAATAAAGAAAAAAAAGAGGGCCAGTGAAACTTAAAAAAATGCACAGAAGAGACTAGAAGACAGCTCAGAAAGGAGCATCGACAAGCAGGAAAGTTTTGAAAGTAACTTGGTGAACTTAGTTATGTTTAAAAAACAAACTATATGAAACAGAGATTTACTATCTCATATACAATGCTTTTAATGTTCTATTTTATATATGGAAATCTTCAGGATTTTCTTGAATTCATAATTAAATAGTTTTTAGTAACAGGCTTACAAAGCACTTGCCTCATAATGACCCTGTCAGGTAGATAGAGCAAATATTTTTATTCTCATTTTACACTTGAATAAATTCAGTCTCAGCAAGGGTGCCATGGTCACCCTACTAGTAAGCAGCAGAGCCAGGATTCATAACATCATAAATTTAGAGCAAGAAGGGACCTCAGAGAAAGCCGCTGGCCAACTTGTTTATTTTTATAAATGAGGAAACTGAGACTGGAGAGTTTTAGCAACTTGCCTTCTCAGGGAAGCAGGAGACAGACTAATGTCAGAGACAGAATTTGAACTTCGGTCCCCCTGACTCCAAAGACAGTGTGAAGTCTTTCCACTGTTTCATGCAATTACCTAACTAGGGTCTCCTCACTCTGTCCAATGCACCATCTATGTTTTATTACTATGATTTTTTAATCTCAACACTTGTTCCTGAACCCTTCGAATTTAGGCAGAGTTGAGGGGAAGTCACCATAAGTGGGATTGGTTTGGTTGGGTAGGAAAGGGATGGTGTAGAACGAATCCTGTGATTTCATTGGTGAAGGAAATCCTGGTGAGGAAACTCCCTCTAGCCTTGCATCTACACTGCAAATTATAGTCTTAGATACTGAGGGATACTGAAACGTTAAGACATTTGCTTAGGGTCAGTCGCCGAACCAGCCATATTTAAAGACAACACAGGGACATAGGTCCTTCTGACCCCAAGGCCGACTCTCTCTCTACCCAGGTAAGATCTACTCTTTTTCAGAAGGGGGTGAGATTACTACACTATAAACCCCATGAAGGCAAGGTCCAGTTGGGCATCTCTCTCACTGCATACACCAGAAGCTTAACAAATATCTGTTGAATAAATGAATGCACTAGAACCCTAGAAACCCCCTGGGAGGGGTGCTGTCCTAGACTGCAGAGGGGGAATTTGCAGGAGGCATTGTCATAGAATAACAGATTTAGAGCTGCAAAGGATACTCTAACCCCACTTCACAGAGAGGAAAACAGGCCCAGTGGGGTAAAGCCTCTTGCTCAAGGTCTCACAAGTAATTCTTTCAGCTCTTTGGGGAGAGGTGAGAAAACCCACTGTCATGTATTGTAGAATGGACAATCCTTGGGATCCAGGGACTATTTTTTTCTTTGCATCTCTGGTGCTAGGCACACAATAGGCATTTAATGAGTGCTTAACTACTTCAATTGAATCCAGTTATATCCAGAAGGGTGCCTCACGCTGTGGAAGAAGGAAGCCAGCCTATGGAAGCTGGTACTCAGCACTGGTAAATTCTCAGAAGGGAGGGCTATGCCCCTCATGTTAACCAGGTTGCCAAAACAGCCAACCCATTATCCCTCCTCTGAATGCTTCCTTCTCTTGGCAGGCTCTGGGGCCTCCTTCCCAGTCCAGCCACAGGGTGCTCACTACTCCACCCTGCACCGACTTGTTTATGGAGCGCCGAGTCCATCCGCTGACTAATCCCAAGGCTTTGTGCTTGTTATTCCAACTGCCTCCCCCTCACCCAGCTGCTCCCACCCCCTGGAAATGTGAACCAGACGGACAAAGCACTCAGTCTCTCTTCTGACCACCTGGGGGAGCTGCCCCAACTCCAGTGAGGGCCTGGCCTCAGGGACCATTGGGACAGAGACAGGATTATTTCAGTGTGCTCCGGGAGAGGTGATGCATTGGAGATCTCAGAAAATATTGAAAAAAAAAAATACTATCTAAATGCAAGATCCTGAGTTTGGGGCTAGGATACAAAATGACAATCCATGATAGTCCTTGTTCTCAAAGGGCTTATGATCTAATGGGTGCTGCACGAGAAATTCTCAAATAATAGTGGTATAAGGGAGAAATTCAAGAAGAAAAGTCCAAACAAAGCTGTATAAAAAACATCTGGGGAGGGAGAGATTATTTCCAGCTGTGGCTTAGGGTGGGGCAGGAAAGGCTTTGTAGGGGAGGTAGCATCTAAAGGCTTTGAAGAAAGGGAAGGACTACAAAAGACACAGGTGGGGGTATGGGGAGCCTGTTTTAGCTTTGGGAATGGGTGAGCAATGGCACTGAGGTGGGAGAGGGTGGAACAAGAATAAGGCGATGGAGAGAGGTTCAGTTTGGCTGAAATGTGCACTATATGAAAGGAAGTAGCATGAGAGAAAGGAAGCTGGACTGTGGAGGGCCTTGCCCCCTCAGTAAGGGGACCTGGCTTCTAATCCCAGCTCTGCCACTGTGTGTCCTTGGGTAAATTACTTACCCTTTCTGGGCTTCAGTTTCCTTATCTATGAGAGACAGAGAGAGAGAAAAGAGACAGAAACAAAGAGACAGAGACAGAGAGAGATATGCAGATACAGAGACAGAGAGGGAGAGAGAGACAGAGAAAGAAACAGAGAAAGATATAGAGACAGAGAAAGGAGAAAAGAGAGAAAGAGACAGAGACAGGAGAAAGGAGAGAGAGAGAGAGAGAGAGAGAGAGAGAGAGAGAGAGAGAGAGAGAGAGAGAGAGAGAGAGAGAGAGAGAGAGAGAGAGAGAGAGTTGGATTTGATGTCCTCTGAGGTCTCTTTACGCTCCCATTTAACCTAGTCCAGGAGAAGGGTAATAAGGGCCAGAATGCAAATTTTGGAAGAGGAAAGGCCAGCTAAAAGAAGATATAAATGTACTCAGTAGCCCTCTGAGCTTCTTGTGTAAAGCAGGCTCTTAAAAATGTCTGATTTGGACAGCTCTCACAGCCTTCCCAGACCTTGTCCATGATTTCTTCTTCCAGGAAGCTCTCACTGCCTAAATTCCTTGACTCCGAGGCTAGACTCTATCTAGCTGCCTCAGGTTCTATCACGGTTTCTTTCTTTGTGGTTCTTCTCCACAGTCAGACGGGGGTGTACCTGCCAGCCTTATCTCGTATCACCTCCTGACATTTAGGGCTCCCAATCAAAATCAATTGTTTTCTGTTCCCAGAAAAACAGAACAGAACAAAACAAAAGAACTTCATTTCTTATCTTCACTGACTGTGCCCACAGTGTTCCTGAGGTTTGGAAGCACCACCACTCCAACTCTGTTAAAATGTTTTGGGAATTGAGTTGAATTCCTAGTCAGTCTTTAAAGACTAATTCAAATGCTGGGTTGTCCATGAAGGAGAGCCAGCCTAGATGACATTAATGATCTTTCTTTTTGAGACTCACATGACGTTTTGTTCTGTGCACTTGAGAGATCATACATTTAGAGCTACAAGGGATCTTAGAGGCTATCAAGTCTAACTCTCATTTATACAGATGAGGAAACTGAGGCATTGAAAGGTTCAGTGATCCCCAAGGTCACCCTGCTAGTAAGTGCCTAAGGTGGGATTTGAACCCAGATCTTCCTGACTCCAAGTCCAATGCCCCATTCACTATGGCATACAGCCTTATGTTCTATCACTCTCTTTCATACATATACTCCATGTTTTAGTAAAAAACAACAAAACCCCTGGACTCTTAAATGATCCTCAAACTTGAAATATATCCTTTCTATGTGAGATCACACAAACTATCCCCTTTCTTCCTTATCTCTACCTCTCAGAGTACCTATTCTTCTTCAAGGGTCAACTCAGGTGTGCCCTCCTCCATGAAGCCTTCCTTCTTCTCCCTTAGTTGTTATAATTCTCTCCCTCCTCAAATTATCATAATTGTATCTGATATATCCCTGCTATTGAATGAAAAGTCCTCAAAGGCAAGGGATGTTTCCCTTTTTGGATTCATGTCCCCTGTGCCTAGCACTGTGCCTGGCATGGCAGGTACTTAATAAATTACTGTTAATAGCATTTCAAATTTCTATAGTGCTTTATATTCATTATCTCATTCAAGTCTCACAATAACCCTGTGACGATAGGTAAGGCAACAAGGCCCCTTCGATCCAGTGGCTGTTCATGAACAAGACGCTCCATGTCTCAGCTCCGGGCATCCTCTCTGGCTTTCCCCTGTGCCTGGAATGTCCTCCCTCCTTTGCTCTGACCACTGACCTCCCTGGCTTCTTTTAAGTTCCCATTAAAATCCTACCTCCTACAGGAAGCTTCCCCCAACCCTCTTAATTATGGTGTTTTCTTCTTAAAAATTATTTCCCGTTTATCTTGTCCATCACTTGCTTGATATTTGTTTGCATATTGTCTCCCCCATTAGATTGTAAGCTCCTTGAGGGCAGGGACTGTCTTTTGCCTCTTTTTGTATCCCCAGAGCTTAGCACAGTGCTTGGTACATAGTAGTGGCCATGGTTACTGTCCTTTGTTCTGGAAGAGGACCAACCTAGCATCACTATTAGAGTTAAGCTACAGTGTGTTGGACTGTGGCTGATCAGACCAATATAAGCTCCAAATACTCTATCATAGACTGATTGGGCACAAATAGTCCATGTGAACATCTGGGGTGGATTCTCTCAATCTGTGCATCTCACATTTCTTTTGAGCTACTTCATTCTGCTTTTCTCGTACCTTCTCTGATGTGAGTATGCCATGCTGGGCACAGCTTGACACACAGTAGGTGCTTAATAAAAGTTTGTTGAATTAAATAGAACTGACATTCTATTTTCTAAGCCCTATCATCCTGCGACTTGATATAAGAGCTCCTTTTGAACTGTTGCCCTTTCTGTTACAATATTCTTTCTTTCCTACTGCTCCATCTCCTTTCCCTCAAACATCTGTCCAGTTCCACAGCCTCTAATTCCTTCTCACCCTCCCTGTCTTATCTCAGTCATCCCATGGTACACAGCCACTATTCAGGGTCCAAAGTTTCAGCTACATTCTTTCCCCTAAGAGTGTGCAGAGGGGGTCAGGACTTTTGCATTTTTCAGGAGCTAAGTAGGCTTTCAGAATCTGTGTCATTATTGTGTCTTTGGAGATGTCTGTATGGATATGGGCAGAAGGCAGTGGGGAAAAAAGGGGTCAAAGGGACATGAGACACAGCATCCTCTATAGTGAGGCTGTATGGGACCCAGTCACCCCAGCTGGAGCACATCTTTGAGCTGGCCAAAATAGATTCATTGTGGTTATTTCAATCCTAAAACTAAGCATTGAGTCACTGATAATCAGTGCTGGAAGGGCGCTTAGAGATGATCTAGGCCAACTGCCTCATTTTATAGTGGAGGAAGCTGGGGCCCAGTGAGGGAACATTATTTGCCCTAGGTCACATATCTAGTTGTTGGCAGAGGGTCTCCAGACATCTAGTCCAAAACCCTTTCCACTATACCAAATTCCTCTTGAGATTGACTGAGCTAAGATCACAGGTTCATGGATTTAGAACTGAAATGAGACCTTAAGGGCCATCTAATCCAACTCCCTTATTTTACAGATAAAAAAGATGAAACCATATAAGAAAGGCTTAATGACTTGACCATGGTCACTGAGGTAGTGAGTGGAAGGGGCAGGATTTGAATCCATATCCTCTGACTCCCTTTTCTACTGTTCCTTTTCTATTCTACCATGGTGAATGAAGAAAGTCGGTATGTAGACCAGGGGCTCCTGATGTCCACCTAGGTGATGCAGGGGATCCACTGGGCCTGGAGTCAGGAAAACCTGATTTTAAATCTGTCCTCAGACACTAACTATGAACCTGAGAAAGTTATTTAACCTCTGCCAGTCTCAGTTTCCTTAACTGTAAAACAGAATAATAGAACCTACTTCCCAGGGTTGTCTGTGAGGATTAAATGTGATATTTGAGGGGCAGCTAGGTAGTGCTATGAGTAGAGCACCAGCCCTGGAGTCAGGAGAACCTGAGTTCCAATCTGGTCTCAGACACAACACTAGCTGTGTGACCTTGGGCAAGTCACTTAGCCCCAATGCCCTGCCTTTCCCTCTCCAGAAAGACCAAAAAAATGTGATATTTGTAAATCACTTATCACAGTGTTTGACACATAGTTGGTGCTTAATAAGTGCTTCTTCCTTTCCCCCTCAATCTGCTTCTAATTTTCCTGTCTTACTCTGGAGGAAGAGATAAAGGTATATAGACTTTCACCTTACACTTAACATACCTCTTTGTTTCCCAGCTCTAATTCACTTATGATGCATTATATTATAGTTATGTAACCCTCATACCAACCCTTCTTGGTATGAGATTCTTTCCTCATTGGTGGAGATGCATGTCCTTCCCTGAATGAGGGCAAGGCTGGGGTTGGCAAGAGTGGGAGAGTTCTAGCTTCCTTTGATTTTTTTTCAGACATTTTTTGAGTTGCCTAGGGCACTTCTGGTTTCCAGTTTCAAGAGGAAAGATGGAGGAGGTCGACCACTTCAGGTTGCTGAAGGAAAAGACTCAGAAGATATCAGAGGATCAACACATTCTACCACTCTCACCAATGAAGAGAGAGGCCCATATCAATGGGCTTTGGAACTACGGTTATAGTTATGTGTTTTATTTCCTCTTATAGAATGTAAGCTCTCTGAGGGTAGGGACTTCTTTTTATTATTAGCACAGAGTAAGCACTTAATTTTTTCCTAAGGATTATATCTTAAACTTAAATCACTCTGACTCTCATTGATTGACCAACAGGTCCCGGACCAAGCTCCCCTTGGTAACTGTTCAGGCCCTGATTGGTTCAGAATGATAATAAATAGCAATTGTTTCCTGTTTTGATCAGAATCCTTGAGGGTCTTCCCCACACAGACTAATTTTTTTAATAGGTAAAAGAGGCCATCTTCTGCCTCTTTTTTTTAACCTAGCCTTAAGGATTGAATGGGTGTTGCTTCAGTAAAATTGATACCTGTTAAAGACCTTAGCTTAAAAAGACCAAGGTGTCCCCTGAATCCAGGGCCATCTCCAGTTGTCCTGATCTGTATTTTGCCACTGGATCCAGATGGCTCAAGAGAAGAAAGTGAGGTTGGTGACTTTGCACAGCCCTGCCTCACTTAAATCCAATTCGCTAGCATGTCATGGCATTACCTCCCTGATGTCATTGTCTTCTTCAAGAACAATGGACAAATAACACCAAACATTTCATAAATGTCTATTGAGTGATTGATAGATTCTATACCATGAACCCTGTGAAGTTAAGGACCATGCCTTTCCTAAACTTTGTATCTTTCCTAGGGCCACATTGCTCTGTACTCAGTAGGCACTTAATAAATATTTATGGAATGAAACATTCTTGAAAAGACACAAACAAGTTTGACAGCTTGGGCCTGAAGGCTAGAGTTTCATAGAGCAGTAGAATGTGAAAGCCAAAGCTAACTTTAGAGGCCATTTAGTCCAGGCTCTAAGTTGTTGTATAACAAGTCATAGAATCATTGGATATTAGAAAAGGAAAAGACATGAAAGCTAATCCAACTCCCTTATGATAGATAAGAGGAAACTAAGGCTCAGAGGTCCCTGGGCTTAGAAGTGACTTGGCCAAGGTCATACAGCTAGAGCAGAATTAGAATAGGCCTGGCCCTCAAACAACTTGTAACTGAGTTGGGGAGACAGAACTGAGACCAAGTCTGGTGACTATGTAAGATAGGAAAAATAACTGTTCATTAGCACATAGTTCTTCATGATGTAACCTCCTCTGTCCATCCTAAGGCCTTTTTAAGTACATCTGAGTGTTACACAATGAGGTGGTTGTTGTGTGATGGATTGATGTGTATTGTGTGATTTTTGAGGGAAAAAGTTGTTTCTAACAAGGGGGATCATGGAAGGCTTTCTGGAGGGGGTGGTAAGTTTAGAAAAATGGCCAGGCATTCAAGAATTAATTAATATTTATAGTATTATTATTTATGATATATAATATGTTTATATTAACAATAGCTAATATATTGGGGTTACTTTGTGTTAGACACTGTTCTAAATAGTTTACAATTATTATCTCATTTGATCCTCACAACCATCCTTGAAGATAGGTGCCATTATTATCTTCATTTTATGGATAAGGAAACTGAAGCAGACAGCAGTTAAATCCCTTGCCTAGGATCACACAGCTAGTAAGTGTCTGAGATAATATTTGAACTCAAGTCTACCTGGTCTTTTTAAGCTAAGGTCTCTAACAGGTATCAATTTGACTGAAGCAACACCTGTTCAATGCTTAAGGCTAGGTTACCTTGTCCAAGGTAACATAGCTAATAAGTGTCTGAGACTAAGTTTGAGCTCAGGTCTTCCTGACTCCAGACCCAGAGCTCTATCTACCTGTTTGCCCCACGTACAAAGGAGAAGGGAAACAGATTGTCCTATGTGAGAAAAAACAAGAAGGTCAATTTGGCCAAAGTGGAATAGTGTATAATAATATTGGAAAAGTAGATTGAAACCAGGTTTTGAAAGGATTTTTAAAAATCTAACCAGAGGAGTTTTTATTAGATCCTAGCAGCAACGAGAAAATGAGGCAGGTAGGCCAATCAGAAGGCTGCTGCATAAAATTATCTAGGGGAGAAGTGATGAGGGCCTGAATCAAGGTGGTAGTTATGTGAAGAGAGATGTTATAGAAGTAGAAAAGGAAAGATTTGGCAATTAATTGAATATGTGGGGTGAGACAGAGTGAGAAATAGAGGATAATACTGAGGTTATGAACCTCGGGATTGAAAGGACAGAGGCCTTTAACAGAAAGGGGAAAGTTTAGAAGAGGGAAGTGTTGGGGCCAGGGAAAGATAAGGAGTTCATTGTTGAATTTGAGACATCTCCAGGACATTTAGTTTGGAATGTTCAATAGACAATCAGTGATGTGGGACTGAGTGACCCTCAAGGGAGAGGCTAGGGCTAAATATATAGATCTGGGAGTCTTATGCTTAGAAATGATAATTGAACCCATGGAAACTTGATGAGATTACTGAGGGTGTAGAAGAAGATGAGGACCTAGGACAGAACTTTGTGAGTCACCCACAGTTAGGGGGCATGATATGGATGATAAACCAGCAAGGGAGATTGAAAAGAAGAAGTCAGACAAATTGGAGGAGAACCAGGAGAGAGAAGTGTCATGGAAACCCAGAGAAGAGAGCATATCCAGAGGGAGAGAATAGCCAACAATGTCAAATGCCCAGATTAAAGAAGAATGAGGTCTGAGGAAAGAGCATCAGATTTGGCCACACTGAGAGATCATTAATAACTTTGGACAGAGCAATTGCAGCGAGAGTCTGAGATGGGGTCCCTCTCTCTCCTGGACCTGGAGAATTTCTGTTTAGAATGATGATACTGATTCCCTACAATATTGAGTCCCAAACACAACCACCTTGTGAAGCAGATGCCACAATATCCTCATTTTACTGAGTCTGGAAGAAGTTAAGTGTCTTGCCCTTAACTAATAGCCCATTACAGGGCTAGATTTGAATTCATGTCTCCCTGAAATCAATTTCACTACATCGAGTTTCTTCTCATATTAAGTAAGATGTCCTATTTTAAAAATGCTTTTTTAACACCAAAGGTTGGATGTGGGGAAAACAGATTCTGAGTTAACCCTAAGTTACCCAGGAAATTTGATTCATCAACAGGGGTTGATCGGCTAAACCTTGAGTATCCTTACTGATTGTTCCCTAGTGAGTGGGGTTGCTTGCACAGGAAGTGCTCTTCAGACCCAAGGTCTACCACTGCACCTTGTAATTTCATCAAGCTGACTTGGAGGAAGGAAACTCATAAAAATAGGTCAGGGAATTCCCCGGTTAATCACTATTCTCATTGAAGTAACCCATTCTCTGGGCCTTCTTTTTAACTGAAACCTGACTGCCATGAGACATCAGCTGAAATCTGGGCTTCTTTTTGCATTTATTGAGATCTTTGTGGTTAAATCAGTTTCTTGCATACTTTTCAGAGCACTTTTATCCTCTTACTGGCTCCTGCCAAAACCTCTGTGAGCAAATTTAGAATTGGCATCTTTCTCCCTGTTCAATAGTTAAGGAAGCTAAGGCCTAAAAAAGTTATTCTGAGATTTGCCTGAGCTTAATTACACAGCAAATGAGAGGTAGAAGGAAGCCTGGAATCTGAGTTTCCTGACTCTCAACCTGGAACTTTGCTCCCTAGATCCCACCACTATAATGGAATCTGATCCACACAATATCTCATTAATAATAGCTCTCAGTCTTGCTTCCTTAAGAGGGGGCAGCCCTCACTTACAGCCCTTTACCACAAGGTGCCCCCTAGAGAATCTATGAGGTATGGGGGGGGGAGGCTACAGATATTCACTGTAAGGTATAAGGAATGGAGGGTGGGGTGGCCACACTACCGCTCTCTCCCCTTTAATGGGGTGGAACAAGAAGCCTCCAGAACACCCCGCCCCAGTTTCCTGTGGAGAGAAATAGATGGATGGTGGCTGAGTGCAAGCATTCTCTGCAGGCCTCATTAATGTGCTGAGCACAAAGAAGCTATTAGCTTGGAGGCCAAGAACACAGAAATGGGTGAGAGAGGGGAGGAAGCTTACACTGGATTGGGGAGAGTGCCCTTGCTCTGGTCTCCATCAACCCATATTTCTAGGGGAGGGCTGGAGATGCTTTGTGCCTGCAGCAAGGCTTGAAATGATTGGTTCCATTTTTCACCAGGAAGCTCTCCCCTCCCCCAGTCTCCCTGGGCTTTCCAGAGCTCAGTCTTTGCCTACAGGATCAATTCATTTCTAACCACAAGTAGCTGCTTGGTGGGTGCAATTAGCCATTTGTGCTCTCCTTAGACTTTAGGGGCTTAATTGTACATGCAATTAGCCCCTTGTGGGCCATCCTAAGAGCACAAACCTTGGAGCAAGGACTAAAGTTAAGCTTTCCTTGGAAAGGGGAGACACAGTCAGAGGATTATGCCCTGAGAACTGATTTTCTTCTAGCCTGTTGCCTGTACTCCCAAGTCTCTGAAGCTCAGGCCTCTAAGGGCGCTAGGATTAGTCTGAGGTAGTGCTCAGCAAAGCATTTAGGAAAAACCTCATGAACCCATAGACCCATCAACAAGTTTGGGCCTAGAGCAAGTACAAAAGGAGTCCTTTGTCTTTCTTTTTATACCAGTTTGCTAGATTTTCAGCCAGTCTAAGTCTGGGGAGGGGATTCTGCCGAGAATCTGCCTGGGAAAAGTTTGGATCTCACAAAAATGAGACAGATGCTGGCAAATGTATCCCCCAAACATAAACATTGACCTCATTAAAATAGGATAATGGATGGCTGAGGGAGGTTGTAACAAGATGGAAGGCAATTTGGGACTCACTTAGAACTAGGTGGGCATTATCTCTTCTAGTAGAAGAATGTGCCTTTTAAAAAGTTAACGCTTAAATTTTTAATTTTTGTTGCTATTTTTTATATTTTTCATTTCTGAATGTATTCTTCCTGCTTCCCTACCTGGGGCATTGCCCCTTACAACAAAATGTTAAAAGAAAAATATGAGGGAAAAAGTAGTTCAGCAAAACTAAACAACACATCAGCTGAGTCTGACAGTATACGCAACAGTTCTGCACCTAGAATCCCTGTCCTCGGCAAAGAAGGGAGGGAAGTGCATTTTCCTATCTCTTCTTTAGGGGACAAAGATGGTCATTATAATTGCACGGTGCTCAGTTTTGGTTTTCTGTTCTTTGTATTTACATTTCTGTAGTCATCTTTGTTGTCTCCTTCTGCTTACTTCACTCTGCATCCATTCATCTAAGTCTTCTTACACTTCTCAGAATTCTTCACATTCATTGTTTTTTAAAAAATTATTTTATTTTTAATTTATGGAATAAGCAAGCATTTCCATATATAGTATATATATAAGCAATATATAAATAATAAAAAGGTGATTGTACATGAAACTGCAAATCTATTACATATAACTTTCTATTCCTTTTAAATAGATAAAGAACTTATCATGTAAGTTTCTTTTATTCCCTTTTTTTCTCTTCCCCCACCCAATTCATTATTTCTTAAAGCACAGTCAAGTTCCGTGACTTGTTCAGGCTAATGTGTCTTTAAGCGCTGTGAATCTTAGAAAATAACGAATCCTGTAGAAGATAGCTCTGTCCTGGTTATAGCACATCAGGAGGGTTTTATTAAGTTCTGGGAATCACATTTTAGGAAAGACCTCGATGAACTGGGATATGTCCAAAGGAGAGAAACCAGGTTGGAGAAGGAGCTGGATGCCATGTAAAGTGAGGCTCAGCAGAAGGAACAAAGGAAGTTTAAACTGGAAAGGAAAAAAACTTAGGGGAGACGATTTTGAAAAATATTTGAAGGGTTGTCCTGTGGAAGAAGAACTACACTTGTTCTGCCTGGCCATAGACACCAAGAGCAGGAACAATGGGTGGACCTTAGGGGAAGCGGGCTAAGCTTGGTAGGCTCAGCGTAAGGGGAGGGTTAGACAAATATCACCTCATTCGGTCCTCACAATGGACTTGGAAGGAAAGGGACCCCTTCCTAACAAGTGAAGTTGCCACAGAAGTTTGAATGGATTGCTTCAGGAGATAATGGGGTCCCAATCACTGGAAATATTCAAGAAACAGCTGGAGGGTCATGTGTCAAGGCTATTGTAAAGGTATTCCTATTCAGCTAGGAATTTGAGTAGATTCCCTGAGGTCCCTTCCAAGCTTCTGTAACTCTATGAAAATGAGTATGTATAGGTTCAAAATAAAGGAGATAAGAGAAAAGCCAGTCAGAA
Organism: Petaurus breviceps papuanus; assembly: GCF_028583685.1. Taxonomy (NCBI): domain Eukaryota; kingdom Metazoa; phylum Chordata; class Mammalia; order Diprotodontia; family Petauridae; genus Petaurus; species Petaurus breviceps. The sequence goes on along the minus strand of NW_027187280.1, from coordinate 443,898 downwards.
AAATCCTTTGCTCAAGGGAGCATGGGAACTGGGCAGAGAATGAACCAGTCAGCTCAGATTAAGTGAAGAAGGGGTACATTGAAGAACAAGGAGAAGGACAAACCGGATTGTTCCTGAGGGCAGAGAGGAGGGTGATTTCCAGATCAGCATTATTATGTTAGATAGGTCATTTAATCTCCCAGTGCCTTAGTTTCTTCATCTGTAAAATGAAAGAACTGGACTAGATCTCTATAGGTCCTTCCAGCTCTAAATCCTGTCATTGTAGCTCTCTGTTGGGAGGTCATTCTGGTTTATCTATTTATTTATTTATTTTTTTGGTCATGTCCACCCTGAATAGAGAGAAGCAGAGAAGAGGGCATTTGATCATAGAATCAAGAAATGTTAGTGTTGGAAGGGATCACCGAGATCATCTAGTTTCAGTTTTTATAGATGAGGAAACAGAATCTGAAAGAGGGAAGTGAATTCCCCAGGATTATCCAGGGAGTCATTGGCAGAACTGGGACTAGAGCCCAGACTGTCCAACTTCCAGCTTAAGTCTCCTTTCAGTCTATTACAGCGTCATAGAAATGAAAACTGAAAAGGCCAATCCCTTTTTTTTAAAACTGGGAAAGCTAAGACCCAAAGAGGGGTAGTTAATTTTCAAGGGGCACACCAGCAATTAAGTCACCAAACCAGGATTAAATTCATCCTCTAACTCTTGGCCCATTCTTTCAATCCCATTTAACAGCTCTGTGTCTTTGTTTCTTCACCTGTCAGGCAGGAGTGCCTGTTCTACTTATTTCAGAGGGGTATTCTAAGTGAATAAGATCAAAGATCTGAAGACATTTTGAGAACGATGACAAAATTAAGGAAATGCCTTGAAGCAAATAGAAAGAGGGTTTTTTGAATTTGAGGATTTAAGGAGAGTTGATTAGTTTCTTTTAGTCATTTTAGTACTTTAATTTTACACCAAATAACTCTCAAAAATGAAAAAGAAGAAACCTATGGTCAAGATTTTTGTGTTCAAAAGAGATTTATTAAAGAATATTATTTAAAGCCATCTAGCAACAGGAATGTCCAAATCTGTGTCCAGAGCGGGGCTGTGCTAGAGCCAGTTCTAACTGGCTTGTGAGAGTCAATTGACACATTTTTAGTGTGAGCACTTTTACCTCAGAAATTGGCAAACACTACAAATCAGGGTTTGATTTATTTTGTTGATTGTCTAGTGACAGAGAAAATGTTAATACTGATTAAACTTAAAAGTGTATGATGTTTACAGAGTTTTTTTTGGGGGGGGGTGTTGTTTTGTTTTTAAGAACTGTTTTGAAAATATTTATGAGCACACCCCTGGTTCAGAGGATGATGATGTGACAGTTTCCCAGATTTTGGGGGTATGGTATGGCAACTCCAAAAATGACTTTGTAGCTTTTCCTTTTGGTACAGAAAAATCCCATCTATGATCTGTATTCTCCTTTTTTTAGGGGGTCCCACGATGGTTCTTGATGAGGTGTTATTTGCTACCTCTATTTCTAGAGTCACACTTTGGAATCTTTGAGCACAGCAATTGTTTGAAGAGGAGTGTATGAAATTAGAATGTTTTCAATTTACTCAAGGTTAACCAGCAAGAGGGTATATGGAGGTACTTACTCATCACGCCTAGTGATATGGGGGCAGTTGGAGTCCAGATGGACAATTATTTACAGAGTTATTTTGGAGAGAAGAAAGGGTAGTCTTCTTAGTTATTTTTAGGGGTGAAAGCAAAAGAAAGTAAGGAACAATTAATACTTAACAGAATACTGGCTGATTGATATGGGTATGTATCTCTTCAGAGAGTTCTACCTTATAAAATCCCTATCTAGGGCTAGGAGAATGACATTGGGTTGTCCTCCCAGGGTAAGGATCCAAGGCCTCATGGAACTGCTTAGGGTTTTTTCAATCAGGATTCTGTATAGGAAGGTTAACTCAGCTTCCACAGGGGAGGAGAAATAAATGTCCAGAATTCAAAAATGCTAACAATGGGAGACCACATAAATGTGTGCATGCATATATATATTACCTACTAATCAACAGAAATTCCTTTTCATCCTCCAGAGTAAGGGAAGATAGCACTGCCTATTAAAAAATTCTAAGACTCAAATAAAGGGTCCTAGAAGTCACAAACCAGATGCTATGAAATGGATTGCGTCAGTTAGGACTGAAAAGGTCCTAGGGGAACATACAAGTATATGATATTACAGTCAAATACAGGAACCTAAATATCATTTTTATCCCATGAGGGGAACTTGTCATATACTTCTTGTTATACTGGCCCCTATTCTGATCATTCTGCATCATCTCCTAGGGTCCAATGGATCATGCCCAAGCTACCTCTTCCTAAGTCTTGATCCATATTCTAAGTACTCCTATTCCTCTTCTGTCTCATTCATTTTTCACCTCACACATTCCACTAAGCCACCCCCTCCAAAGGTTATTGTTCAAAATTTTACTGATTTCTGAAATTTTCCACCAATGTGCAGAGTCAAGAGGAAGGGTGAAAATCCTACTTCCTTCTAGTTCATTCTCCCTTGTCCTTCAATTTTTATTCTTTCCTGGATCTTTTTCACTTGTATCTCTCACCACTCTTTTTGCTGTTATCTATCAACTTCTAAATCAATTCTTCAATTTTTTTTAGTGAGTTTGGTAGCTGATTTACTGCCCCTCATTCCCTGCCATCATTCCTAGGGATTTCAGTATTCAAATAATCTTGGAATTCCTCAACTTCTCAACTCCAAAACTCACCTTCTCCACCCTACTTCAGGAATGCACCAATATGATCATATCCTACGCCTTAGTATTTCTTACCCTGCCTCCAAGATCCATAATCTTCATTGGAGGTCTTCAAGCAAAGAGTGAATGGCCATGCATCTTATCAACTATAAAACTAATTCTTTTTCAGGCCTGGGTTAATCCCTCTGAGGTCTCTTCCAACACTTGAAATTCTGTGATTCTGTCATTGAAATCCCATTGTGTGATTATTATCTTTCTATCTCTTCTACTCTTCCCCACTAAACCACACCTTCTCCCTCACAGTAATCATCAGTTCTTTGCACCAACCTACTCTCCTATTCTATCTGCCCCATTACGGCTTTACTCACCTCTAAACTCAGCGTGGGTTTGAGAGCGCAGTGTCTTGTAGCTACTGCTCTGGAATTTCTTGTCTCATGGCCTTCTACGACTCCTAATAGGTGAATGATCATAATGGCTAATATGTATATAGCGCTTTGAAGTTTATAAAATAGAGTGTACTTTCTCTTCACTTCTGCCTCTTAGAACCCTTCTCTTCTCTCAAGTACCATCTTCTACATGACACCTGTCCTGGTCCCTTTAACTGTGAATACCCTTCCTCCCAAATCCCCACGTGTTTAACCACCTTATGTTTATTTGTATTTATTTTCTTTACATATTTGTATTTGATGGCTTCCCTCTGAGAATGAAGTATCTTGTGAATAGAGATTATTTAATTCTTTGTCCTTATATCCAGTGTCTAGCATAGTGCCTGGCAGACAGTAGAAACTTAATAAATTCTTATTGATTAATGGGCTGATTCAATGTATGATAAGTCACCTACCCTTCCTGGGCCTCAGTTTCCACATCTGTAAAACAGAGGAGTTCAACTACATGGTCTCTGAAATCCCATTCTACCCTAGACTGATGTTTCTATGATTCTAGGAGGGAGGTCGCCTAGTGATTGAATTTTCCCAGAGACCAGACTTGGAAGTTGTTTTGTAAGTCAAAGCTTCACTCCTTTGGAAAAAAAGGGAGAAATTTTTCCTTTTTGTCTCTATCCCCAGAACCAAGCACTGGGCCTTGCATTTAATGGGTGCTTCATCAATGTTGGCTCAAGTTGGTCAAGGGTTTGTTTTTCTTCAATTCCATTCATTGGGGGAAGGGGATGTAGTGTATGCTCATCTTTGGGACATGGAGCCCATCTGGGGACTAAGGTGAAAGGATGCATGGAAGCCTCTTAACTATAGAGCCTTGGCCTGCAAGGGAGGCTGAAGTGAGGAGGGAGAGAACAGCTAAGGTTTTAGTCTCAGCCTTATATCCTTTGCAGATCTTAGAATCATATAGTTTATAGAGGCTGAGAACTGGAAGGAACCTTTGGTTGAACTGTCAGAGGAGACACAGTGACTAGGGGAGTCAGAAAAAAACAAAACAACACTTTCTTCTCAACTGTTCTTCAGGGAATACTTCTCCTCAGGGAACCACTGCTCCTCAACTATGCTTCTCTGGAGCCTGGGCAGGGCTCAGACCATCGAATGAGGTGACAACGATAGTATAGTGATATGAACACTGGATCAAGAGCCCATGTGGTGCTACCTTTGTGACCTTGGAGAAGTTACTTTTCAACTACAAGGGCTCGATTTTCTTATTTGTATAATAATTTTGTTGTTATTGTTCTTGTCAGAGATACAGGAGTGGTTTGCCATTTCCATTTCCAGCTCATTTTACAGATGAGGAACTGAGGTGAACAGCGTTAAGTGACTTGTCCAGGGTCACATAGCTAATGAGTGTCTGAGGCCACATTTGAACTTTTGAAGGTTCCTTCCTGACTCTAGGTCTTGCTATGCAATGGGACTGATACCAAGTGGTGCTTTTCCATAACTCTGAAAGAAAATAGAGTGAGTCATTCTACTAAGAAATTTTTGATTAAAGAAGAATTAGAGAAAATGGAAAACAGTCACCAACAGAATAATTTTATAAAGAAGTGACCAGCCTTGTTTAGTCATTTTCACTCATGACTGACTCTTCATGACCCCATTTAGGGTTTTCTTGGCAAAGATACTAGAGTGGTTTGCAACTTTTTTTCTATAGATCATTTTACAGATGAGGAAACTGAAGCAAACAGGGTTAAATGACTTGCCTAGGGTCACACAGCTAAGTATCTGAGGCCAGATGTGAACTCCGGAAGATGAGTTCTCCTGACTCTTGGCCTGGCACTCTGTGCACTATGGCACCACCTAGCTGCCCCTCTGCATGAGGTATTTACATATATTAACTCATATGAGTCTCATTATATCCATGTAATAAAGGAAACATTATTCCCATTTTACAGATCAAGGAACAAAGAGGCTTAGAGAGGTGAAGGTATTTGGCCATAATCATACAGCCTACAAGTGCTGTAGGTGAGATTTAAACACTGGTCTTTATGATTCCAAGTCTGGCACTGAATCACTACATAAATTTTGGTGGTTAGCCTATAGGACCTTGAAGATCTAAGCTTATGGTTCTGAGACTGTGATGTGTAATTCGAGGATCTAGGATGTCATTCTCTGGCCTTTATTCTCACTTCCTTCCCAAGCTGAGGTCCTCACCAATAGAAATGATAATAATTACAAAAACTAGCATTTTTATACTGTTTTAAGGTTTGTGAAGCACTTTACAAATGCTTTTCACAACAATCTTAGGAGGTATGTGATATTATTATCCCCATTTTACAGATGAGGAAACAGAGATGGAAGTTAAGTGGCTTGTCTAGGGTTATACAAATAATCCAGTAAGTGTCTGAAACCCAGTTTGAACTCTGGAGTCTTATAACCTCCCTCTCTTACCCCCCACCCTCCCCATCTGAGCAGAAATTCTATCTGTACCATTCTTCCCAACTGGTCATACAGCCTCTGCTTGAAGACCCTGAGGAAAAGGGGTCATTTGCCCATTTTACTTGTGAATAGCTCTAATCCTTAGAAAGATTTTTCTTCTGTGAACTGAAGTCTGCCCCCAGTCCTCTAACAATAGCCCATCCCCACAGGTTATTATAGAGGCTGGCTGACATTCCGGGTCCTGGGAGAATGGGAGGCAGGAAAATGATTATTTCTCAGTGGGGCCCAACATACCATCTCTCTCAGCAGGAAGCTCAGCTGTGGATTCCCTTTCCTCAGTAATTCATTCTGTTGTCTCTCAAGGACATTTCCTTGACTCCTGGGAGCCATTGGATTCCAGCTCTTGGTCTGTAAAGCTTTAGACTGATCCCACAGCTGGAAAAACAGCAGCCCTCAAATGAGCCCCTGGCCCCAACCTCAAGGCTGCTTTTTTTTTTCTAGTCCCAGTGGGAAATTAAGTTGGTAAACATGTGGGCGGCAGCAGCTGGTACAGAAAGAAGGAGATGGGAGGGGCATCAGAGGAGAGGGGTTGAATTCTGCTCTGGGATGGAACTAAGAAGAGTAAGTCAGACTCAGAAATGACCACTGGAAGCCACAGAAGTAACAGTGTAGCTATAATACACATCCCAAGTCATCCAAAATTCCTCCCACTTTTCCCAGACAGTCCTCAAACTCTGTCTTCTTTATTTAATGTAAATCTCAAGCTGATTACCTCCCCCTGCACTGCCATTCTAGTGCAGACTTTTATTATCTCATGTTATTCTTCCTAACCAGACTGTCTCCCTGACTCTGGTCTATTCCCTTCTCAGTCAATCTTGAGTATGCTACAAAATAATCTATGAGAAGGTAAGTGGGGAAAATCACTAGATTTGGAAATAGGAGACTGGCATTCTCATCCTGGCTGCTTCTATTAGCCACAGGACATCACTTTATGTCTTGAGGCCTCAGCTTCTTCATATGTAAAGTGAGAGAACTGGGCCCCATGACCTCAGAAGATCCCTTCCAATGCTAATGTTTTCTGATTTTGTCACTATTTCCCTAATGTGTAATGCCTGACCGTGTCACTCCCTTACTCAAATGCCTTCAGTGGTTCCCCATTGTCTGGAAGATAAAACTCCTTGGCTTGACATTAGAGATCCTCTACCATCTGGCTCCAGCCATCTCTTCCTTTCTGACTTGAACCAGACACTCCAGCCAAACTGCATTGTTCTCTAAATAGGCATTCTCAGCTATGCTCTGGAAAGCTCTCTCCTCACCTCAGTTCCTAGCCTTCCTTCAGAGTTCAGCTATTGTGTGTGGAACGGAACTCATTATCTTTCTGACAAAATCACCTGTTCTTTTAGCTTTCCTATTTCTTTTGTGGACACCACCATTCTTACTGTCACCTAGATTCTCAATTCGGAGTCATACTCAATTCTTCATTCTCCTTCACCCCAAAGCCAATCAAGTGCCCAAGCTCTGTCGTTTCTGCCCTCACAACATTGCTTATATCTTTCTCTCCACTCACATGGCCATTGCTTTAGTTTATTACCTCTCACCTAGACCACTGCTATAGCTTCCTAATTGGTTCCCTGCACTTAGCTTCTTAGGCAGCTAGGTGGCACAGTGGATAGAGTGCCAGCCCTGGAGCCAGGAAGACTCATCTCTTTGAGTTCAAATCCACTCTCAGACACTTACCAGCTGTGTGACTCTGAGCAAGTCACTTAACCCTGTTTGCCTCAGTTTCCTCATCTGTAAAGTGAGCTGGAGAAGGAAATGGCAAACCATTCCAGTATCTTTGCCAAGAAAACCCCAAAAGGGTCATGAAGATTAGACATAACTGAAAGTGACTGAACAACAACGAATCCAACCTCTTCCCATTCTCATCTATGCACTCTATAAGGCAACTGGGTGATGCAATGGACAGAAGGTTGGATCTGGAGTCAGGATCTTGCCTTCTTCATTCGCTGGCTGGGAGATACTGTGCAAGTCACTCTGTCTGCCTCACTTTCCCCATCTGTAAAATAATGGCACCTACCTCACAGGGTTATTGTGAGGATAAAATGAGATAATTGCAAAGCACTATGTAAATTCTAGTTGTTGTTATTATTCTCTACACAGTGCCAGACTGATACCAAACCTCCCAAACTGACATTTGAAGCTCTTCACAATATGTCTGACCTTTTCAGACTAATCACACATCACTTCCCTTCAACTTCTCATTCATCAGTTTACTGGAACCGACCTTCATGCTATTTCCCATGGATAAATTCATCTCTCACTGCCATGCCTTTGCATGGGCTATCTGTCATGCTTGGATGACTCTCCCTCCTCACCTTCACCTCACAGAATCTCCAGCTTTCTTCTGCAAGAAGACTTTCCAAGTCCCCTCAATGCTAGTACCTTCTCTTTATGATTTTTGCCCTATATCTATATCTATCTATCTATATACACACATACATATGTTTATATAAAATACACATATATATGTACATACATATATGTATACATTAACACATCTCCTTTGAAGAGGACATCACAGGGGTTTAAGTGAGGCGGAGTTGCACAAAATCATCAACCTCACTTCCTCTTCCTGAGTCATCAAAATCCAGTGGCAGGACAAAAGTCAAGATGAACAGAGATGGCTGTGGGTGATCTAGGTGTCTTTGATGTCTGACCAAGCTCTAAGCCTCCACAGAACCTGCCTCAGTCACCTTCATGGCTGTTGGAATAAACTGTTCTCATCTACCAATCATTCTGCCAGGAGAAGTCTTTACATGCTTGGTGTAGATAACCCTCTAAGTCACTGGTGGGTTTGAGGCCTATTGGTTATCTCAACCTGGTTTAGCCTGTCTGCTGAGACAGTTTACTAGGGTATGGCTACTGCATGTGCTACAGTTTCTTGGAGCCACAGGTGAGAGCTCGGTGACAGGTGGACACCAATGGATGAGCAGCCCTGAAAAGGACAACCCTCACACCAGATGTGCTGATCCTTCCTGAACACTGTCTCCCACCCATTAAATCATGAGCTCTTTGAGAGCAAGGACTGTTTTTTCTCCCTTATTCTTTGTATCACATCACTTTAGCATGGCACCTGGCACCTAATAAATGCTAACTGACTTTGGACAAGTCACTTAACCTCTCTAGGACTTAGTTTCATAAGATCATAGATGTAGAACTAGCAGACACCTCAGAATCCGTCTCATCCAACTCCCTTTCCTCCAGCCTAGGATACTCTCTTCCTCCTCTCATAGTCTAATAAGTTCTTCTCTTTCCTAGATCAAGTCCCACTTTCTTTAAGAAACTGTTCTCCGCTGCTCTTACCCACAGCGGAGTATGACCACCCATATGACCATAGGCAAAAATAGATACGGCTCCCAAGCTACAGCACCAGTTCCCCTCAACTCCTCTCAAATTTAGAGTCAATACTCCCCCCTTGGCACCTGTTGCTGTGTTTTGCTATTTTTCAGTTCACATTCTTACCCACTAGAGTGTAAGACAGTAGAGGGAAGTGACTGTGTCATATTTCTTTGTCTTTTTCCACAGCTCCTTACAGGGTGCCCTGAACCCAGCAGGTACACAATAAGTATTTATAGAGGGCAGCGACAATAACAACCCCATGACGATGAGTGGATGGCAGTCCAAGATCCTGTCTCCAAACAAATCACCTTCCCCGCCCTCTTGTCTCTGGTCACTGCCTGCCAGGCTGGTATCTGGTGATGCCACGTAGTCTGGAGCTGCTCCTTATCCTGGAAGCACTCTCTCCTCTTTCCACAGCTGCCAAAAAAATCTTCCTGATCATAGGAATGGTCTGACCATGTCACTAAGCTGTTTAATAGCAGCGGCCATTAAATGGCTCCCTTCCTTTGATGGCTTCCTGGAATGGAAGACCAGACATCTACTCTTTGATCTACCCTAGCGTATTATGGACCTCAGAGGCCATCTCAGTCAAATCCTTCATTTTACAGATGAGGAACCTGAAGCAAAAGAAGGTTAAGTGACTGACCCAAGGTCACACAGCAAGCCACAGAGGCAGAATTTGAACCTGGGTCCTATGGATCTAGTATCAGAGGTCTTTCTATCTGTCATTTAAGATTCTTCAGTGTGGCTCTAACTGATCTTTGCAGCCACTGGCCTTCATCCTTTCTAGGAATTAGCTAAATCTGGCTGCTAGCTGTTTCTAAACCTATCCCACTCTTTCCTGCCCCTATTCATGCACACAGATTGACCCCCAAAACTGGAATGCCTTTTCTCCTCATTTCTATCTCTTGAAACCCTTCTTTTCCTTCATGGTCCGTCCTCTATGAAGCCTCCCAACCTCCCCCAGCTGGAAGCAATCCTCCCTTCCCATACTTCCCTAGAGCACTCTGTCTGGAGTGCCCCTTCTCCTATTCCATCTTTTCAACTTGTACTTGCACTTATTTGGATACATGTTGTATCCCCATGAGATCAGGCACTGTGCTTCAAAGGCCAGTACGGGGCCCTGAACAACAAGTTTTGGGAAATTAGTTGATTTGAATTGACTCACCTAGGACTGAGTAAGGGCTAGCCACTCTCTCCTGCAGTGCTGGTGGCTTCTCTGATCGCTGGTCATGCTGAGTATAGCTCTGGAAGGAGATAGTGAGCTTTTTAGTCCCACACCACCCCTTCAGGGAGGTCTGTATCATAATTCTAAGCCAGACCCTGATGTCCCAGAACAGGTGGTTGAAAGACACTGAGTGTGACCTCAGATTGGAAGCCCTGGCTGTTTTTTTGGAAAGGAGCCCCAGGCTATCTCTTTATGAGTTTTGTCCCTTGGCAGTATACATCTCCATCTCCTGAGAGAGTCCTTGAGGTTGGGAATATTTTTCCTCCCCCAGATTGACTTGGTCAGGTTTCAGTATTTTCCCAGGAAAGAAAACTTTCCCTGACACACTTCTCTCTGCAGCCCTCATCTTGGCTCCTACCCTGGGACTCTACCCCTGGTTGCTGCCCTGACTCCAACCCTGACCCCTACACTAAGAACCTGGTAAGGACAGTAAGGCCCAGGTAGGACTTGGGATATCCCAGGTTTTCTGATTTCCAAAGTCATACCTAACCATTATCCTCAAAGTGAAGGAACAAAAGGGAGGGAGGAAAGGGAGAAGGAAGAAGCTATGAAAAAAAAGAAGAGAAGAGAAAAGAAAAGAAAAGAAAGACAAATGGCATTCTCAAATACCTATGGGGGGAAAACAAATCCTCCAGGTAAGAGCAACATAACTATGTAGACTGTTCTGTCTCAGGATCTCCTGTGATGCTTACAACAAAGCTATGAAGTAGGAAGGACAATGATTGTCCCTATTTGACAGATGTAAAAACTGATACCCAGAGAGATGAAATGATTTGCTCAAAATGGAACAATTAGTAGGTGGCAGAGCCAGGACTCAAGGCCAGGTCTTCTCATTCCAAGTCTAGTGCTCCTTCCATATAATGTTGTCTCCCAACAGAAGAAAACTGTTAAGGGAAACAGAATTTGACAATTTAGAAACAGACATTATATCCCAGGTTCTCACAACATGAACTTTGCACTCTGAAGATTGCTCTCATAGGCTGATTTTTAGGAGGAGTGTCACCCACCTGCTTCCAAGGTGGCACAGAGATACCAGGTCAGAGGGCTCCCAAGCAGACCGACCCCACCTGACCTGCAGCTGTGGGGTCTCTGCTGAGATCCCTCACAGCCGGCTACCCAGGCGCCCCCCCCCCACTTCTCTTGGAGGGAACAAGACCCTGCTGCTCTCAGCAAGGTCTAAAGGGGAGGGCCTGGCCACAGATATTTATTAGCTGGGTGACCTCGGGCAAGTCCCATTGCCATTCTCCCAATTCAAATCAATTGAAACACAACAACCAGAGTAACATTTTCCACCCAAGGCTTTCTCCTGGTGGGGGGGGTGTCACTGCAGGGCAGGGCTCCTCAACAACAGCATAGGCAGGGCTGGGGTGACTGCCCCAGGCAGCCAACACACCAAGTGCCCTGGGGAATAGAGGCAGGGGCTCTGCTGGGGGAGCAGGACTTTCTGTGAAGGGAAAGCCCACCCACAGCCCCCAAGAGGGCAGAGGAGGCTGCTGAGGGGGGAGAGGTGGCCAGGGTCCTCCTGTCTGTGAGGCCTGGGCAGCCAGAGAGGCCAAGGGAGGCTGCCCTCAGGAGGAGAGAGGGAGTCTTTCCTCGCTTGGTCAGGACACTGAGGCAGTGAGGTAGTCACTCCTCAAAGGGGAAAAAAAAAACCCAAACCTAAAAAGCCTGAGTGTAGAGACGGCTGAAGAGTCCACCAAGAGGCGCCTGGAGAAATCCTGGTGAGGCCCAGCAGACTTGAGCATGGCAGAAGGGTCCAATGAAGAGCAGCCAGAAGGAGTTCGGGTCCAGATGGGGACCTGGAGGCAGGGGAGGGGCGGGGAAGGTTGGGGTGTTCCTGAGGGAAGTTTAGGGGACAGGACCAGGAGGAGTGGGGGCAGCTGCTCATAGGATCGTGCAGTGCCTGAACCCACAACCCCGGATCGGCCCAGGATCGGGGAGGCGTTTGAACATCTTGCAGGCGTGCTCCACTCCCTTCCGGGTCATGGCCTAGGTCTCCACGAAGGGGACCTTGAAGCTCTTGGCCCGCGCTAGGGTCACCAGGCCGTCGGTCAGGTCAGTCTTATTGGCCACGAGGATGAAGGGAACGCGGTCAGTGTCCTCGACACTGTGTAGCTGATCACAGAAGTTCACATCCATGAAGGGCTTGATGTTGTCTACCTCATAGACGCAGAGGAAGCCCTCCCCCCCCAGCGCATGAAGTTCTGGCTCCTGATCCAGTGCTCCTACCTGCCCGTGGTGTGCAGGATGTCCAACTGGCAGGCCTCACCATCCACCACCATCTGGGTGCGGTAGGAGTCTTCAAAGGTGGGGTCATAGACGGAAACAAAGCAGTTCTTCACTAGGGGGATGGTCAGCGCGCTGTTGCCCATGCTAGAGTTGCCCATCACCACTAATTTGTACAGCATGTAGCTTCCTCCCGGGCTGGTTACCCCTCCCCAGTTGGAGATGGAACTGAGCAAGAAGGCTCACTGGAGGCCATAGGGGAGATGGAGAACACGAGGGGGGCGGGGAAAGATAGAGAGACAGAGAGACACAGAGAGACAGAGAGAGAGACAGAGAGAGACAGAGAGACAGAGAAAGAGGAGAGGAAAGAAGAGGAGAGATAAAGAGAGTCCACTCTCAGAGCCCTGGCTACTAAGTGCATCTCTCTCTCTCTCTCTCTCTCTCTCTCTCTCTCTCTCTCTCTCTCT
>NW_027187280.1:390319-431010 GCF_028583685.1 Petaurus breviceps papuanus | reverse complement strand
CTCTCTCTCTCTCTCTCTCTCTCTCTCTCTCTCTCTCTCTCTCTCTCCTTTCCATTTTGTGGGTTACTAGAGCAGCACCTGGGTTATCCGTTATCCCTCTGTGTTCTCCGTTATCCCTCTGTGTTCTCCTTCACACTCACTCTGCTGCCTTTTAGTGTTCTCCAATTGTTTTTTCATTCCACAAATAATCATAATACCGGTCCCATTTCTATAACACTTTTAGGTTGACAAAGAACTCTTCTCTCAACAACATGGAGAGCTAACTAATGTAAGCATTATTATTTCCATTTTAGAGATGCGGAAACCAAGGCTCAGAGAGGTTAAAAGCTTTGCCTAGAGCTGAACATAAGCGTAGGTCTCCTGATTCCAAGTCTAGGGTTCTCTCTGCTTTGCCATGCTTATTGAATGTCCCACCTTCTGCAGGAAGCCTTTCCTAATCCCTCTTGTGACAGAAATTGTCTGGGGATCTGTTGATAATGCCAATCATAGCCATCAATGAGGCAGAGATATGATAAAACCCAGTTTGTTGTACTCAGAGCATAGACCCATTGTACGCAAAAGTCAGTGAACCCTGAGCAGGGAATTATAGTTACATAAGTAGAATGGGTGCAATGGAATTTTACAGAAGGCAGTAGGGGAGAGTAATGATTTGCCCATCGAAGAATAGGTGGCAGAAGGGAAGATCTATACGGGGAAAACAGGATACTAGTCAGTAAGCTATAGCTATATATCTTAAGCTATACATTTATAGAGAGCTGGAACTAATGAATTAACACTAGGCCTATAATTTGATGTCTCAATTTGAGTTTGTAGCCTCTAGCTAGTTACATGACCTGCTCATCTTAAGAAAATGGAGGTAAGAAAGTTAAGCCAGAAATTCTATCACATTCTTAGGTCTAATGCCTTCCCTCAGTTATTTCCAATTCATCCTGTACATGGCTTCTTTGTATATAATTGTTTGCATGTTTTCTCCTTCGTTAGATTATGAGAACCTTGAGGGAAAGGACTGCCTCTTTTGCTTTTCTTTGGACAGCCCAGTGCCCACATAGTGGACGGCATAGGCTTATTGCTTGCCTAACTATACATTCTGGTCTTATCACCTCAAACAGAATGTTAATATACCACTGAGTAGGGACTGTGGCTTCTCCCTTTCTTCTCTTCTCATCACGTAGCATAGAACAGGGCATAAAGTATTACTCAATAAAGATTTGTTCACTTGGACTACAGGTGGCCTCGGAAGAGTCTACCAGGTCATTTGCTTGTTGGTCTCTTGTGGTATTAATGCTCATACTCTAACGGTATCCTCACTTTTCTCCTTTTGGACCAATCAGTAATTCACTTAGGGCATTCAGTTAAAAAATCTTGGTACCTCATCAAAAGCAGTGCTAGTCATAGTATCCTAATATGAAACAATATCAAAGCAGAATTGTTGAGTCCAATTTTCTCATCCTGTAGAGGAAAACAAGTCCCAGAGAGGGAGGCAATGAGTTGCGCAAAGCTGGCTAGTGACAAAATGGGACTTAGAGCCAAGAATTTCCAACTCTCAGTCCAGTGGTCCATGGTCAGAAGAGTGTCTAAATCTCAAGAGTGAATTTACTTGACTCCCAAGATGGAAGGAGTTGGCATTTTAATTTTTACTCAAAATTAGAACATATTCCCAGGACTTGGTCCTCTGCTTTTATTTCAGGCAAATATCTAGAAGTTTTATTATTGGCTAGGATAATCTCTAATATCTAAAGCTACAGCCCTCACTAGTTCTGGCTTTCTTTGTGGCTAGGCTGTATTCTTGGGAACCTAGGACTTATTGAGAGAGATTGGAAAGGAGTTTGAATAAGCCACAAAACAGTAATGGTAAGTCTTCAAATATTAAAATGATTATTGTCACTAATGGTCTTAAAAATAACTATTACTTTAGATAGCTGAAAAGATGTCATGTATAAGTATTGGACTCATTCTGCTTGGTCCCAGAGGTCCGAACTAGGACCAATGTTATCTGTGTTTTACTGTATTTTTCCTTAATTTGTTAACTCTTTCCCAACTGCATTTTCATCTGGCTCAGGTTTTACTCCAGTGTGGCAGCAGCTGTATGACCCCTCTCATATTGAGGTCAGAACACTGGTTGTGGATGGAGGAGACTTGGGTTTGAGCCTCAATTTCTTTACCTGGAAAATGGGAATATTAATAGCACCTACCCCTCAGGGTTGTTTTAAGGGCCAAATGAGATGGTTATGATGTGAAATCCTCAAAGAATTATACAAATGTCAGTGCTCAGTGTTATTATCTTGGCTCCAACATGAATGAACCATTTGATCCTAGGGAAGTCACTTTGTTTACTCTTAGCCTTGGCTTCCTCATTTGTATAATAGGGAAATAACACTACCTAAAACACAGGGTTATTGCCAGAAAAGTGCTTTGTTAACTTTAAAGCATTATTATAGAAAAGTAAGTGATTTGCTATTATGCTCCTCCCCACAGCCTTTATCCTTGGATTTCTAGTCTTGGCTCTGCTGCTTTTATCTTGGACAGGAAACATGTCACTTGAAGAACAGCTGAGATAACCTTCCAGTCTATTTGGAGAATTGAAGAGAATTTCAAATGACCTGGTCAGGCCAGTTAGGCTCTTCCATGTATCCTTGGAGACATCCTGTTCTCTTCTCCATTAGCTGCTCCTTAGCACCAGTGAAAGGGCTGACAACTTTAGTTTACTACTTTCTGTTTCATTGTCTATGTTATTCATATTCAAGCAGAATCTTTCTTTAATTAACTCATTAGGGGATCATACTCGTGCATCCTGGAAGCCTGTGACTGCTTAATTCCTCATCTCTCAGAAGACTTGAATTCAGATTTGAGCCATACTAGGAGACTGTGGGCAAACCACATCACCTCTCTGAGCCCCAGTTCCCTAGTCCTATGAAGAGAAGGCAGCCTTCCTTATCTTCTTCACAAAGTTGTTGGGGGATTCTAATGGCATATTTCATTGAAAACATTTGGAAAAATTATTTCACTGTGTCAGAAATACCCAAGAAATTTACCTGGCCATGAGTGAATTTAGAAAAAAAAATTTTTATTTCATGTCATTTCAGACAGATGATTGACCTTTTACCCCTAGTGAAAAGGCTCAATACGAATTTAAGCTAATTACACAGTCCTTTTTATAATCTGTCCAGATTCAAATTTCTTGCCTTGAATCTCATTGGTTAACTTTTTTGGGGGTTCATTAAGTCCCACCCTTTGACCCCATCCTCTCATTCCCACATTTCAGTTTCCCCCTCCCTTACAAGGAAATGCCAAGCAGAATATTTTTAAGTTCTCCCTCAATTATCTGCATCAGATAGCATGAGAAAAGGTTTCTCCCAATTGCTAATAAATTTGACAAAAGTGTTAGTCTGGGTTAAGAGGCCTAGTCTTCATGAATGACACCTGGCCTGGAAGTCCCTTTTGATATATGGAAAGAGACCTTCTTAGGTATGCTGATTTGCCAGCCTCCCCCATTCTTCTCTACAAGCAGTTCTTGTCTCTGACATTAGCCATCAGTATGACTTTAAATAATTTCTTTTTTTATATAATTTTCTGTGGAAACAAAATTCAGTCATGTCTCACAAATGGATCTGTGATCTCACTGATGTCTGTACTTGCCCTGCTAGGGCAGACAGCAACTGATCCATACTTAAGTCTTCCTTCTCTGGAATTCTTGCCTGTGTCTTTTCATAAGCCCTCCACAGAGCATCTTCCCATCTTGCTGGAAGCCTTTTTTAGGCATTTTAGTATTTCATGAGGAACCCATGGAGCCCTTGGGCTATTCATCTGTTGTCATTCCTCAACTGTGCTGTCATGATCTTGCTTTAAACAGATTTTGTTGTAGCTGTCTGGAGCAGTTCGGGAAGGCTGATAATGGTGTGCATCCAGCCTGCTCTCTTCCTTCTATCTGTTGGTCCATTTGGAGTACTGTGACTGTGCTAAGATAGGGGAAAGCCTGGTACACAGTAGTTGTTGCCTAATAAGTATTTATTGACTGACTGCCTGATGTACTGTTTCAGTGACCTGTCTGTCAAATTGCATGTCATGGTCTGGACAATAGACATGTTCCAGTCATTTGTTTTTCCTTTTGTGGATAATTAGGTTGATTTCTTGGGATTGGTTGTGGAACTCATTGATGAGGTAGTTTTCTGAGATTTGAAGTGATCAACACAATCAAAGTCATGGGGTTTTATCTTAGGGTGCTGACTCAGGGCTGGTGGTGGGAGAGGTGTGCTTTCCCTGTGTTTTGTCTCATGGTTCTCTATACAGCCATTCTGCCAGGGCCCCTCAGTAGTCCCCACAGGGACAAGAACCAGGCTTCTAGGGCAATGGCCTGCCTAAAGGGTGCTGTGAGGCTTAAATGACTTACGGGTTGTACAGTGCTTTGCAAACCTTAAAATGCTATATAAATGCCTGTTATTATTATTATACAGTCACCAGGTATCCAGCCTGGAAATGGCTTAATTTCCTAAGCCAGGGGTGGGGAACCCGTGGCCTTTTAGGTCCTTGCATGAGGCCTTTAGACTGAGTTCAAGTTTTACAGAACAAATCCTTTTATTAAGGGGATTTGTTCTATGAAGTTTGGATTCAGTCAAAGGGCTGCACTTGAGGACCTAGAGGGCCACATGTGGCCTCAAGGCTGCAGTTTCCCTACCCCTGCTCCTAAGCCTTCTACTGTACTCTCACCGAGCTCAAGAAATATTCATAGACCAATACAGGGGTGTACTGGTCAATGTTTAACAACTAGGCTGGGGCTAAGGGTTGGAGAATGTATGCACACATACTTTTAAGTTTAAACTACATAATTGACACTTTCTCAAGACTATACAGGAAACAGCTTAGTGACTGAGTAGCTAGAGAGCTGGGCCTGGAGTCAGGAAGACCTAGTTCAAATCTGGCTTCAGACACTCACTAGTTGTGTGCCCCCAAGCCTGTCACTTAACCTCTGTTTGCCTTAATCCACTGGAGAAAGAAATGGAAAACCCATCTAGTGTCTTTGCCAAGAAAATCCCATGGACCGTATTGGCCTGATATGGTCCACAGGGTCACAAAGAATTGGAAATGACTGAACAACAACAAAGACTAGACAATTGACAGAATAATAGATTGAGCCCTGATGTGAGGCAGTGCTGATTTCTGAGATGTAAATTCTCCCACTGAAAATTTTCCAATGATTCTCAATAGTTAGAGGTGACTCCAGTTTACCTGAAGGCTTTTCCTTCCTAGAGAGATGTACCCACAGTCTCTGCTATTTCTCTTGTTCCCAAGTGCAATAAGTATGGTAGACTTTGAGCAAAATGGCCTGCAAACCTCTCTATCCATAGAGAATTCTTCTTCCATTTGAATAGTTGAACGATAAACACTTTGACAGTTCATATGTCTCCATGTTTTATCTCTCATTTGATACCTATAATCAAATGATCATCTGATAAAATCATCTTATTGGTTATATTTATCAGAAATCTTGTATAATTTTTTTTCTTTTTCTTTGGAGGGGGGAAGGCAGGGCAATTGGGGTTAAGTGACTTGCCCAAGGTCACATGGCTAGTAAATGTTCACTGTCTGAGACCGAATTTGAACTCAGGTCCTTCTGACGCCAGGGCTGGTGCTCTATTCACTGTGCCACTTAGCCAACTAATCTTGTGTAATCCTAATTTATGTCCATGTAACATTTGTGGCAAAAGTGAACCCTGTTTCTTTGGTGTTCATTCTGTCTCTGGTCCCATTTGTTACTCTTATAGTTCTGCCATTGACCTATCCTCTTAAAGGTGGTACTCATCTCCTTTCTTAGAGAACCAGCTCTTCTAACAATATTTGGGAGGAATTCTCTAAAAGTGTCCATTATTTATTTATTTCCAAATTCTCTCCCTCCCACTCCTCCTATACCCCTTAAGAAGGCAAGCAATATGATATCAATTATACATGTGAAATCACATTTCCATATTGCAAAAAAAGCAAGAAAAATAAAGTGAATTTTTTTTTTACTTCAATCTACATTCAGAGTTTATCTGTTCCTTTTCTGCAGGTAGATAGCATTTTTCTCATGAATCCTTTGGAATTATCTTGGACATTGTCTTGATCAGAGGAGCTAAGTCTTTCCCAGTTGATCATCATTATAATATTGCTCTTATTGTGATAATGTTTCCTTGTTCTGCTCATTTCACTTTGCATCAATTTATATAAATCTTCCTAAGATTATCTGAAACTATCTTACAAATTGTTTCTCATAGCACAACAGTATTCCAACACAATCGTACACCACAACTTAGTCATTCTCTAACTGATAATCATCCCCTCAATTCCCAATTCTTTGCAACCACAAAAAGAGCTGCTATAAATATTTTTGTTCTTATAAGTCCTTTCCTTCTCCCCCTGCCCCACCTTTAAAAAAATCTCTTTAGGATACAGACCTGGTAGTAGTATCTCTGGGTCAGAGTATGTACAGTTTTGTAGCCCTTCGGGCATAGTTCCAAATTATTCTCTAGAATGGTTGGACTAGTTCACAACTCCAACAACAGGGCATCAGGGTCTCAATTTTTCTACATTCAGTGTCTCTCTTAAACCGTGGTAGCCAGATCAGAACTTCAAATTCCAGATGTAGTGTGACCCGGGCAGAGCACAGAGAGATTATCACCTCCTAATTCTTGGAAGCTATGACTCTGAAAGTTGCCCAAGATTACAATAAGTTTCTGAGTTTCCACCGAATGCTGCCAAAACATTTAGAAAAAAAGAGAGTTGCCTGTTCTTTTCTCATAATTTCAACCAGGACGCTATTATCCTCATTCTTTTGGTATCATCTTGTTCTAATATCCTAATTTATTTCTCATTTTAAAAAGAGACGCTTGTTGGAACAAGCGAAGTTGGAGATTTTATAATTTACCACAATGCTTTCTCATCTTTGTTCTTTCTTTTAATTTGGTATTGATTTTGATCTTTACTATAAAAAATAGACGACATGCAGGCCATTTAGAAATGACTCTCGTCTGTAAACAATCATTTCTGTCAGTTAAAACTATAGTTAGTTTTGTTTGTTTCGGCTGTCATTTGGTGCTTTCTCTGTCCAGCTTCTTATGATTCCCTTCTTGAAATAAATATTCATGACATGTGGGCATGAGGGTTCAGAGTAATCTACAAGCATGTGGCCTCTCATTTCTTAATCTTAAACCAAAATTTCCAACTTTCTTTTGGTCACCTAAGATTAAAAGTCATCAAATCCCCAAATTTGTCTTGGAGACTCTTGTCAAATTCTTTATAGATTTTTTCCTACTTTGTTATCTATGACAGATGGTGGCAGGTAAACTATGATTTTCTTCATAGTGGTCCTTTTGTTTATGCTCACCCAATGAGACTGGAAGGGCAAGGTCACAATGTTGCTCCTAAGGAACAACATTTTTTATTACTGTTGGGCACTCAATGAAGTTCGAATTTCTTTATGCCTTGTGGTTTTGTTTAGAATGGGAATAGAAGTATTGATATGGTCTATTCCACTGGTAGGATATTAACTCATTGGTCACCAGAAAAGAACTTCACAAATATCAATAATTAGATTAATGTGTAGAGATCGTCTAAAGGCTTTGATTTTTGGCTCACCATTTATCCTTTTTAAACCATTCTATTATTGTCACTGTAGACTCAGAAGAGGGCTAAACAGGGCTGAAGACTATATTGTGGTGTTCTTTGTTTCATGGGTCCCCATTGATAGAATATTTGTCACCTGGTCAACAGCTCCCTGATCCTGAGACCTTCTATCCTTAGCTAGGATGGTCTTCTGAAAGCATTGGCAGTGTGCTAAAAACCTTTACAGCTTGATAGAGCTCACTAGAACTTCAGAGCTTTGACACCCGGGTCACCTTTATGGACCATGAACTACTCGAGGAAGACCTTAGTCATTTGTAAACTAAGTGCTATATAGATGTCAGTTGCCAGAGGCCTATAGGAGTTTGTAGAAGGGTGAAATGGCACAAAAGTGGGCCTATCTGAACCATGAAAAGGGTTTGCTACAGGCTTGGTTCCTTGGGATGTAGGCAATAGGAGGAGGAATTCAGGGAGAAGGGATCCATTTTTTGCTTAATAAAAATAAAAACTGATGTTTGTGTAGTGCCTTAAGTTTTCTACAGCTTTAAATAAGTTCTCTCATTTGTGTTTCACAACAATCCTCTTGAAGTAGGCCCTACAGAGATTTTATTTTATAGGGTTCAGATTTGTGATTTCATCAGTGCAGGGAGCTACCAAAGGAGGAATCCTGCCCCCCCCCTTCCCCTGCCTCTGCTCCCTCACAATCTGCACACATCATGCAGAGAGTCTGGGTCAGTGAGAGGTTGAGCTGCTCAGGGTCACACAACCACTACGTGTGTCATAGCTAGAGCTTGAACTCAGGTCATCCTGACTTCTAGGACAGCTTTCTATCCACTGAACATGCTGCTTCCTTCTACAAATATTTTTAGTGGGTTGGGGACAAATCAGTGAGTCTCCTGACTTCCATCTCCCAACTCCCAACTCCAGCATCAAGATTTTGGGCCATTTCTGGGAGGTCATGTATGTTCTGACTCAGTGCTTAAAGGCTTGGTGTTTTGTTATGACAAAGCCAGGCCCTGTATGTGGCTGGTACAAGCTTGCAGGAGTACACTACCTCCCCACTCCTCACTTATAGATTTCCCAAAGGCCACAATAAACCAGATTTTGTTCCTAGCTAGTGCAAGATAGGAGGGACATACCATCTCCCACACTCTCTTTAGGCTTTCAGAAGGCTTCCAGAGGCCCTGATGGTCATCCTACATTTCAGGTCCCTATTGGGACCAGGAATGCATCAGCCTTCTGGTTTGGAACATACCACTCCCTATTCACATCTGTTTCAAAACAGAATTCCAGACTTCTCCTAGGACATAGAATAGGACAGGTTTTAGTTGAGGCCTAGGCTAAAACCTAGAGGATTTGGTTTGAACCTTCACATCTTCTGCCTTCATCAGCAGACCTAACTGTTACTCTGCTTGGACTCGTTCCCAGTGATTAGTGTACTGCCACTCCTTCCATTTTCATCCCTGTGATGCTATAATCCCCCAACCACCGAAGGACAAACTCTTCCTCTCCAACCCTATTTGCCTACTCCCTTGTTCCCTCCACCTCGACTCTACCCCATTAGTGTTCCACTCCATCACTTTCACTGTGTCCTCTGGAATGCCTCCTCCATAATTAACAAGCTCCCTCTCATCTCACCACTTCCTCTTTTGCTTCTTCCATCTTCTGGCATTCACTGACACCTGGTTCCCTCTGGATGATATTGCATCCTTGGCACCTTTTGCAATTTTGACTGCACTTTCACTCTTCTTCCCAAACCTGATGATCATTATTGTGGAGTCAAAATTTTCCTCGAATGAACAAAAAACATTCATTAAGTGTTTACTTAATGCAAAGTGCTATGCTAAGAGCTAGAGATACAAATTGAAAATTGAAGACAGTCCCTGACCTCGAGTTCACATTCTAATAAAGGAGACAACAAATAGAAGAATCATTCCCCATTGCTCCATTCAGTCTCCCTCTACTGCCATCATGCAGCAACTTCTCCTCCTTTGAGATTCATATAATCTGATTTTATTACCTAACCAGATTTTGGTAGCTGTTATCTACAAGCTCCCATGCCTTCACCCCTCCTTTCTCCTTGAGTTCATTGGCTCATGGTTTTTCTCTCTATTCCAATGCCTGCCCTCCTTGGGGATTACAATATATGAGGTTTCCTCATATTTTTTTAACTTACCAGTTCTTGAGTCTGTTTGGCTTCTTTGACCTTTCTCCACTTCACCTCTGCTAAGTACAGGGATTAGCATTCTCTTAATCTGGACATTGCTGTCTTTTTCCCTCCAGAACTTGGGGCATGGAGTTATTTCTGTGACTTTTGTGAATAATGGGGAAAGGTGTTCCTCCCTGCACCCCAAGCAGAAATGTCTGCTGTTAAAGGAAAGAATATGGAAATCAAAGTTTTAAAAACATATGCTAAAAATTATTTTTTACATGCAACTGGGAAATAAGATATACAGGCACTGGGATATAGAAATCCATCTTGTTCTACTAGAAAGTTAGGGGTGATGGGAGAGAATATAAGAGAGAACAGATTGGGGGAAGGGGTATTCAGTAGGATCTCTATCCTAGATTAGGGGGTAGGAGAATGACGGGGAGAAAATCTGTAACTCAAAATCTTGTAGAAATGAATGTTGAAAACTAAAAATAAATAAATAAAAGATTAATAAAAAAGAAATGTCTGCTGCTTGCTCTTTTCTGGGGGTAAAGAATTAGAAATTGAGGGGATGCCCATCCTTTGGGGCATGGCTGAACAAGTTGTGCTATGCAATTATGATGAAATACTATTGTACCAAGAAATGATGAGCAGGATGCTCTCAGAAAAACCTGGAAAGACTTGCATGGGCTGATGCCAAGTGAAATGTACTTTGTACAAAGCAACAGCAATATTGTAAGATGATCAGCTGTGAATGACTTAGCCATTCTCAGCAATACAATGATCCAAGACAACTCTGAAGGGTTTAGGATGGAAAATGCCATTCATCCCCAGAGAAAGAACTGATGGTGTCTGAATACAGATTGAAGCACAGTTTTTTTTAAAAAAGTCTTTATTTTTCTTGAGTTTTTGTCTATTTTTTCACAACATGACTATTATGAATATGTTTTGCATGACTACATATGTATAACCTATATTGAATTGCTTGCCTTCTCAATGTTGGTGAGGGGAGAGGGCTGAGGAGGGAGGAAAGGAGAGAATTTGGAACTCAAAGTTTTAAAAATAAATGTTCAAAATTATTTTTAATGTAACTGGGGAAAAATAAAATACAAAAAAGAGGAAAGAAAAGCCTGCTGCTTGCACAGGGCTTCTAGCAGGCGTTCTTCTACAGGATTCGTCTCCTGAAGTCATTGCCCGGGTCAGAAATTGAAGACTTTGGCTGCATGTTCTTTGTTTCTTCGTCTGAGCGTAGGTGATAGAAAATGGATCCTGAGATGGAAATTTTCAGCCTTGGAAATAAATTTGTGAATTTGAGAGGTGGGGAGATCTTGATACCTGGCAGGCTGGTGCCAGCTACAATTCAGAAGGTGCCCCTACAATTATGATAATGCTTTTCAAAGCAGAAGACCACTACCAATAAGAACATAGCCTCTGGTCTGGCTTATTTGAAGACATGGACTGTGGGGGAGTTGTGCAGTCAGCGAAGCACTAAGATGAAGGTGAAATGTCTACTCAACAATTCCCACTCAATGCTTCATGTTTCATCGTTTTAAGTAAGAACCTCTTTGGGAGGTTGAGGGTAATAGAGGGACAAGTTACTGCTTCCTGTTTAAGTCTTTGTTGATGTATTTTGGGACTGGGCACATGGTTACTGCTCAGCCACACTCTGTTGTTGCTGACAGTGACCAGGGTACTAGAAGCCCAATTCCTGGAGATTCTGACACTCCAGAAACTCTTTCTGTGGCCAGGACATTGGGTGTTTGGCCAGTCTAGGAAGTAGAAGTGGTTTGACTCTGAGTAAAAACCAGGGGATGAATCAAATACTTCCCAGCATAATCACAGTTAATATGTATATATATGTTTGTGTGTGTATCTATATATACACACATTTTCACACCCACACATATATGTATATACACATTTATATCTATGTCTCTGCTATGTATTGTGACTTTGAACAAGTCACCTCCTTTTTCCGAGTTTTCCCTGAGTCAAACCTCTTCTAAAATAAGAGGTTTGGACTAAATGACCCCTAAAGTATCATGTAGTATAAAATGAAGGAGGTAGAAGGTAGGACTAGATTATCTCTAAAGTCCTTCCAGTTCTCAAGTCCTGTGGTATTTTTTCCTTCTTCTGAGGCATGGACTCTTCCCTCATCAATAGTTGTATTGGTTTTCTTCCTTGTTACTCTAATGTTTTTACGATGTTAATTTTTCTATCAACATGTTTTCATTTGGAACTTATTGTGATGTAATTGTGGGAGGTCAATTCAAATAATAAATTGCCCTCATTCCACTTAAATTAAATGGCAAGATGCTTTCCTCAGCTGAGAACAATCAATTGGAAGTGTTAAAAAAAACACCCAGATGTATCCATATTGAATCAAACAAACAATCAAGCAAGACTTTAGACTAAGTGTGAAAAGTCCTTGATCCAATGAAAAGTCATTGAATGAAAGGGAGTGACGCTCCAGCATCTTTCCTATGAAATTAGTCCACTGCTTATCTCTCACATGTCCCGCCCAGATCTGGAGGAAGTCACTGGGTGTACTGTCACCCCTGTGCTACCTAACTGCAAAGGTTGGAGGAAGCAGCCCAGCCCAGGAGCCTGGTACTTATAATAACCTGGAGAATGAATTAGCCAGGAAAGTTAATATCCTTGTGGCATCAATAGACTGGGGTCCCAGCAGCCTTCCAAGCTAGCTTTATAAAACTTCATAATTACATTCAAAGCAAGAATGAAAAGAAGGTGAAGATAAACATGACTACCTCAGGGACAAGCTGGGTGGAATCAGGTTTTGGGGTTCTCTTTGCTACCCTGTGATAAACATTTCTCTATACCACCTCCTGCTTAACAGCAATCTGATCCACCTAAGCTTTTAGAGTCAGATACCTTCATTGGAGAGAGAGCTGCAATTGAGGAGCCTTTCAAGAATGTTTTATCATTCAAAAGAACTGGAATAAGTTCTATATATTAGCAAGCACTTTGAGAGAAGATGGAAATGACTTTGATGAAAAGGTTAATTGCACTATAGGTTATGAAAATCTTAACAGACACAATAAGTTGTGTGTGGTTCCTTGGGAAAGATGACCCTTCAGCCAATGAATAAAATTATGCTACTGTAAATGGAGTCGCACTGTAGAAAAGTCTACTGGTCTTAACTGAGGAATTTTGGTCATACTCTGTATCATCTATAAAAGAACAAGCTAATTTGGAATGTTAAGATTTGAACATCTGGTAGCTTAGGAGTGGAACCCTTCCAGCAAAGCTTCTGAGAAGGAATTTCTTATGCTGGAGCATGAGTTCAAGTCTCCTGAGGCAGTATGATATGCTAGATGTAATTACCATGGCATATATATATGCACACATATGTATATGTGTTATATGGGGATACATGTATGTGTGTACATGAAATTTATTAATATATAACATTAATATGAATGATATGGAATATTGTGACTAATTATAACTAATACAATTTTAACATTTTATGTATAAAATATGACAGATGATAGCTAGATAAATGATAGATAACAGATAATAAATAATATTTTGATGATAGATAATAAATAAATGATAGATGATAAATAGATTGTAGATAAATGATGGATAGATAGATACATAGATAAATAGATAGAAGGTTTAGAGGTCATCTAGTCAAACACTCATTTTTCGGGTAAGGAAACTGAGGCCCAGAGAGGGGAAGTGAGTTGATCATGGCCATACAGTCAACAAGAATTTATTAAGCTCTTACTATGGGCCAGGCACTGTTCCAAGCACTGGAGATACAAAGAAGGATGAAATAGTGCCAGTCTAAAGGAACTCATGTTTTAATGGAGAAGCCAACAAGTGAATAATTAGGTCCACACATGACACATTCAGAGTGGATGGAAGGTGATCTTAGAAGGGAAAGCACTAGCAGCTGGGAATACCAGGAAAGACCTCCTGTAGAAGTTGGGATTTGAGATGAATCTTTAAAGAAGCTGAGAATTCTAAGAAGTGGAGATTAGGAGGGGAACTTTCCCAACTTGGATGACAGCTAATACAAAGGCATATGGAATATTATGTGCTGGCCAGTGTAGCTAGATGGTAGAGTGTGTAGAAGGACGCAAAATATAAGGAGATGGAAAGGTGGGAAGGAACTGGATGGTAAAAGGTTTTAAATGGCCAAGAGAGGGATTTCTGTTTGATCTTGAAGGAAGCAGGGAGCCACTAGGGTTTATTGGGGGTAGGAGGAGGTGACATAGGCAGCTCAGTGTATTACAGAATTCACTTTAGCCCAGAAAGTAAATAGCAGAATTGTAATTTGAAATCGTTTTGTGAATTCAAGTTCCACCTACTTGCTACTATTTCATACTGCCTCCCTGCCCAATCTTCCCCCCCAGCCCTGCCTTCCCTAGAGTCTTGGGGAAACATTGACCTACCCTTCCTACTTGAAGGAGGACATCAGTGTGAGGTAATCCATTGGATGAGACACAAAAAAGCAATTGCCATTGTCCTGGCTAAACTTACTATCCCAAGTGCCTGGAAAGACACGACTGTGGCGTCCCTGTTATTTATACTTTACCACTTCCAGAAAATGTGATTTTGTCATTGTAGTTTATCCTTTTCCTAACTCAGTTTCACAACCTTTAGTGACTTAGGGAACAATAGCTATTTGTTGTGACCAACACATTTGTTTTTCTATGTGGCTAACTGCATGGCTGGTCCTTTCACAGTTTGGTAGGACCTAACCAAAATTGTGCTTGCCAGCTCTGTCTTCAATAGCCTAAGATTGCTTCCATGCTATGATTAGACACTAACAGTGTTAGGAAATCCAGTAATGCAAATGAATGAGTATTTGCTGAGTCTGACTGTGTGATTAGCCTTGCCTAAGCTTTGTAGAGGGTAGCTAGGTGGCACAGTGGATAGAGCAGAAGGTCTGGAGTCAGACATCTTCCTGAGTTCAAATCTGACTTCAGATATTTACTAGCTATGTGACCCTGGGCAAGTCACTTAATGCTGTTTGCCTCAGTTCCTCATTTTTAAAATGAGATGGAGAAGGAAATGGATAACCACTCTAGAATGTTTGCTAAGAAAATCCCAAATGGGGTCATGAAGAATTGAAAACAACTGAAAAATGACTGAGCAACAAAAAAAGCAAGAGATTTGGTGTCTGCTGTCAAAGAGCATGTAATCTAGTTAGGAAAATCGCAGACAAATACCAGTAATAATAGCAGTCCACATCTATATAGCAGTTCAGATGGTACTTTTCACAGGACAACCCACTGAGGCAGGCAGTACAAGTATTTTTTTTTTTGAGAGAGGAAGGTAGGCAATTGGGGTTAAGTGACTTATCCAAGGTCATATGGCTAGTTGTGTGTGTGTGTGTGTGTGTGTGTGTGTGTGTTAAGTGTCTGGGGTTGGATTTGAACTCAGGTCCTCCTGACTCCAGGGCCGGTGCTCTATTCACTGCATCACCTAGCCGCCCCAGTACAAGTATTAATATCCCCATTTCACAGATGAACTGGTTGAACCTTGAGATGATTACAACTTGGCTAAGGTCACACAACCAGTAAGTGAAATGGCTGAAGCTTGAACCTAGGTCTTCTGATTTCACTTACAGGGTCACATTTAAGATTGTAGAACTGAGAATTAACTAGACCCTCTAGCTTGAGAACATCTAGTCCAGCGGCCCAGAGAAGGGAAATGATTTTGACAAAGCTTCACAGGTTGTAAGCAGCAGAGCTGGGGTTCAAAACCAAGTCTTTTGATTCTTAAACTTAGGGTACTTTTTCCAACTATAGGCATACCTCATTTTATTGAATTTCACTTTATTCCGCTTTGCAGATAACAGTTGTTGATTTTGTTTTTGTTTTTACAAATGGAAGGTTCATGGCAACCCTGTATTGAACAAATCCATCGGCAGCATTTTCCCAATAGCATGTGCTTATGTTGTATCTCTCTGTCACATTTTGGCAATTCTCTCAATATTTCAAACTTTTTCATCATTATTATATCTGTTATGGTAATCTGCGATCAGTGATCTTTGATGCTATTATTGTAATTGTTTTGTGGTGCCACAAACTATACCCAGATAGGATGGTGAACTTAATCAATAAATGTTGTGTGAGGGGTGGACAGGTAGCACAGTGAGTAAGAGCACCAGCCCCAGTGTCGGGATGACCTGGGGATCGAATCTGGGCTCAGACACTTAGCACCCACCCAGAAACACCTGGCCATGTAACCTTGAGCAAGTTACTTAACCCCAATTGCTTAAAAATAAATAAATAAATAAATGTTGTGTGCTCTCATTGCACCACCAACCTGCCATTTGCCATCCCTCTCTCTCTCTCTTGCCTTCCCTATTCCCTGAGATACAATAATATTGAAATTAGGCCAACTAATAATACTACAATGGCCTCTAAGTGTTCAACTAAAAGGAAGAATCAATCCATGCAGCAAATGTCATTGTTGTGTTATTTTAAGAAATTGCCAAAGCCACCCCAGCCTTCAGTAACCATTACCCTGATCAGTCAGCAGCCATCAGCATTGAGGCAAGACCCTCCATCAGCAAAAAGATGACAACTTTCTGAAGGATTAGATGATAGCATTTTTAGCAATAAAGTATTTTTTTAAACTGAGGTATGCATGTTGGTTTTTTTTAGACATAATGCTATTGAACACTTAATAGACTATAGTGTAAACATAACTTTTATATGTACTGGGAAACCCAAAATTTTGTGTAACTCACTTTATTGCAATATTCATTTTATTGTGGTGGTCTAGAACCAAATTCATAATATTTTCGAGGTATGCCTATATATAATAATGCCAGCCCCTTACAATTGCTTCCATTTTATGCTCCTTAGTTTTTCCATATTTAAAATATGGGGGGAAGAGGTTGGATGAAATCATCTTTAAGGGCCCTTCCAGCTTTATTGTCTGTGATTATTTGGCATGAGCAACTGGAGGATAATTTAGTGCCAGATGAAATGGTACCTACTCTAAGTGATACAAGAGATCAGAGAAGGGAGAATGCGATCTTTGATGTGATCTTTGAATGGTGAGGGAAGGCTTCCTGATGGAGGCAGACATTAATCTGGAATGCCTGGAAAGATGGTTGGTATTTTAATTGTAGGAGAATCCAGGGAGGGCTTTCTAGGGGAGGAGAGGAAAAGAAAATAGATACCAGTATATAGCCCACCTCACTCCACCCTACCTTTTTGAAAAAGGTTTAATAAATATCCCCAGAGACAGATCCTGGAGACCCTAAGGCAGTTTGAGGCCTATGCATTTTTGTAAATAAGACCACTAATGATGGAACCAGTCCCTACAAGTGAGAATTTTGCCAAACTATGAAACCTTTAGCAAAGGCCAGATGTAAAAAGAAGTCCATAGTCTGAAGGCTTCTCGTGATTGTTAACTTCAAATTCACATTCCTGAGCACAAACCTGGAACTGATTAAGAGCTATTAGCCATAGAAAGTGGAGTTACAATAAACTTGGGACCAACGGATTTGGAGATGGTTTTTATAAATCATCTAGTTTAACCTTCTTCTTTAGGCATAGCAGGAAACTGAGAACCTGAGAGCCCATCAGGGTGGGGAGCCTGTGGCCTCGAGGCCTTCTAGGGCCTTGGGTGCACCCTTTTGACTGAGTGCAAGTTTTCCAGAACAAATTCTTTTATTTAGGGGATTTGTTCTGTGAAGTCTGAATCCAGTCAAAGGGTAACACTTAAGGGCCTAGAGGGTCACATGTGACCTCAAGGTCACAGGCTCCCACCCCTGCTAAGTGATTTACTCAAGATCTCTCTCATAGCAAGAAAGTAGAATTCAAACTCATGCCCTTAGACCCCAGATCTGTTGAGGCATAAATGACTGTGCTTTCTCAGAGTCAGAAGGCCACCATTTTAGCCCTGATTCTTCTCTTAAGGAAACTTTTGCTCTCTGGGTCTCAGCTTCCTCTTCTCTAAAATTAGGAAGTGAGGACAGAGGATCTCTAAGGACCCTCTTAGTTCAAATATTCTATGATTAGAATTTTAAGTCTCACATTCATGAAGGAAGCAGAGAGACCCAGAGGAATTGTAGATAGTTTTTCTGGCAATGTACAATTGGAGGTCATTTCTAGGTCCCATTCCCAAACCAGAGTTCTCTTCTTTCCAACAGCTAAAAGGGAAATACAATGCTAGAACTACCTTTCTCCGTCCCTTAGCCTTTTCATAAAGGCCAGCTGACCTGGCTTGGCCTCTCCCAGCTGGTTCGGCCCTTCTCTGGGAGACCAGGGCCAAGAGGCAGAGAAGCCACATCTCAGGGCTACTTCCTTCTCCTTCCTTAGAAAAGCACAGCAATGCTGTACAGTAATACAGCAATGTACAATCCTCTCTCCCATCTACTTCCAGGCACACACAACTGATGCCTAACTGTATTTTATGCTTCTTGAAGAGCTTTCACTAGTATCATTCAGTCCTCACAAGAATTTTGTCAGGTAGTTCCCAAACAAATCCATTTGACAGCTAAGGAAACTGAGTTGCCTTGTGATGCAGTGGAATGGGTAGTGCAGGCTGGGAGTCAGGAAATCTGGATTCTTGTCCTGGCTCTGCCAGTCACTGGCTGTGTGACCTTGGGCAAGTCATGTTCCCTCTCTCAGCCTCACTTTTCCTACAGGTAAAATGAAAGGAGCATGTTTGTTGTTTGGCCTTTAAAAAAGAAGTTTAACTGTCAATGTACTTAATTTGGTTTTGTTATTATTTGAAATTGACTTTGTAATTATATTTTTAAAAAACAAAAATGGCCATATGAAGAGACTGAATTAGATCATCTCTCATCTAACTTCCAGCTCCAATATTCTCTGTTCTTTGATTTGTCAAAGGTCATGTAGCTTGTACTGACAAGAATTAAGACTAGAATCTAGTTCTCATTATTTGTTCAACCCACTGACCCATTCATGAGTTTACAAAAACCAAGAAGAGATGATTTAAAAATTATTGGACTACCTGAAAAAGCCATGATAAAAAAAGAGCCTAGACATCATATTTCAAGAAATTATCAAGGGAAACTGTCCTGATATATTAGATCCAGAGGATAAAATAGAAATGAAAAGAATCCACTGATTGCCACCTGAAAGAGATACCAGGAAAACTTCCAAGTATATTATAGTCAAATACCAGAGCTCCCAAGTCAAGGAGAAACTATGCAAACTGCTAGAAAGAAACAATTCAAATATTATGGAACCACAGTAAGGATCATGTAAGATGTAGCAGATTCCACATTAAAGGAGGGAAGGGCTTGAATATGATATTTCAGAAGACAAAGGAGCTAGTATCACAATCAAGAATGACCTACCCAACAAAAGTAAGTATGGTCTTTCAGGGGAAAAATGGATATTTAATGAAATAAAGGACTTACAAGCATTTCTGATGAAAAGATCAGAGCTGAATAGAAAATTTGATATTCAATCACAAGACTCAAAAGAAGCATAAAAAGATAAACCTGAGAGAGAAATCACAAGGGATTCAAGTTTAACCTGTTTACATTCCTATATAGGAAAATGATACCTGTAGCTCGTAATATCTTTATCATTACTGGGATAGTTAGGAGTCTACATAGACAGAGGGTATGACTGTGAGTGGGTTATGTTAGGATGATCTCAAAAAAATAAATGAAGAGGTGAGAAAGAGGGATGCCCTGGGAGAAGGGAGAGGTAAAATGGGGACATTTTCTCACAGGAAAGAAGCATGCAAAGCAGAGTTTTTACAGTGAAGGGGAAAATTGGGAGTGATGGTGGCAGCTAATGCTTGAACCTCACTCTCATCAGAATTGTTTCAAAGGGGGAGGAATACACACACACACACACACACACATACACACACACACACACACGGTTGTGTATAGATATCTATCTTACCCAATAGGTAAATAGGAGGGGAAAGGGATAAGAGATATTGAAAAGGGGCCTATAAAAGGGAGGGTGGATTAAGGGAGGCAGTGGTCAGAAGCAAAACAGACTTTTGACAAGGGACAGAATAAAAAGAGAGAGAAGGAAAGACAAAAGAAAATGGGATAGAGGGAAATGCACATTTAATAATCAAAACTTAGAATATGAATGGGATGAGCTCACCCATAAAACGGAAGCAAATAGCAGAATGAAGTAGAAACTAAAATCTAACAATATGCTGCTTAAAAGAGACATTTGAAACAGAAAGATACATCCACAAAATTAAAATAAAGGGTTGGAACAGAATCTACTATGCTTCAGCTAAAGTAAAACAGGCAGAGGTTGTAATCATGATCTTGGACAAAGCAAAAACAAAAAATAGACCTAATTAAAAGACAATCAAGGACACTTTATTTTACTAAAAGATACCACAGATAATGAAGTCATATAAAAAATTTACAGCAAGTTTCTTTAATAAAGACCTCATCTCTCAAATATGTAGGAAACTGAGTGAAATTTATAAAAATAAGAGCCATTCCTCAATTGATAAATGATAAGGATAGAGGAAAAGGCAGTTTTCAGAAGGAGAAATCAAAACTATCTATAGTCATATGAAAAAAATGCTCTAAATCACTATTGATTAGAGAAGTGCAAATTATAACAACTCTGAGGGACCATCTCACACCTATCAGAAATGACTAATGCTGGAGGGGTGAGGGAACATTGATACACTGATCAACTGTTGGTAGAGTAATGAATTGGTTCAACCATTCTGGAGAACAATTTGGAACTATGCCCAGATGTTTATCAAACTGCGCATAACCTCTAACTCAGCAATACGACTACTAGGTCTGTACCTCAAAGAAAAAGGAAAAGTACCTCTATGTACAAAAATATTTATAGCAGTTCTTTTTGTGGTAGCAAAGAATTGGAAATTGAGGAGATACTCAATGATTAGGTAATATCTGAACAAGATGTGGCATGATTGTGATGGAATACTATTGTGATATGGGAAATGATGGGGGGGGCTGTTTCAGAACAACATTGGAATATACATACGAACTAATGCAAAGTAAAGTTGGCAGAACCAGGAGATGCAGTAACAGCAATATTGTAATGATGCTCAACTTTGGAAGACTTAGCTGCTCTAATCAATACAATGATCTAAGACAATTCCAAAGGACTCATGATAAAAAGTACTGTCCACCTTCAGAGAGAGAACTGATGAACTCTGAGTGCAAATTGAAATATGATTTTATACTTTTTTTTGGTGATATGGCTAATATGGAAATGTTTCACATGTATAATTGATGACATATTGCTTGCCTTCACAGAATATGGGGAGGGGTGGGAAGGAGGGATGGAATTTAGAACTCAAATTTTAAAAAAAGTGTTAAAAATAAATAAATAATATTTTTTTTTCAAAAAACTGCACAGAACAATAGAGGTTCAGAAGGAGATACCAACAAGAAGGACAGCTTTGAAACTAACTTGTTATACTTATTATCTTTTTTTGAATGTAAGTTACATAATAAAGATTTGTTGCTTGGGGGATAATTCTTTTTTTCTGTCCTGTATGTAAAGAAATGCTCAAGTCTGCTATTTTTCAAGTACAACATAACAAAAAAACCTTTTCAACTTAAAAAAAATAAGACAGGACTAGGGGATTTCTAAAGACTTTCCAATTCTAACACTCTTTAATATCTATTAGACTCTGAGTTCCTTGAGGGCAGTGACTATATTTTACCTTTCTTTTTATTTCCATGGCTTAGCATGGTATCTGCCAAATAACAAATGCTTGATAAAGATTGTTAAATGACCAAAAAAATACATGTAAGGTTGACTAATATGGAAATGTTTTGCATGGCTTGATGTATATAATTGATATCCTATTGCTTACCTTCTCAAAGTGGGGAGGGAGGGTAGGAGAGAGGAGAGAACTTGAAACTCAATTTTTTTAAATGTTAAAAATGAATAGAAAAAATATTTATAAAGAACAGAAAAAGAACTAATATTTGAGGCCTTTTTAAAAATTTGTTTATTTTTAGTTTACAACATTCATTTCCACAAGATTTTGAGTTACACATTTTCTCCCCATCTTTCCCCTACCTGCCACCCAAAACAGTGATCCCACTGAATACCCTCTCCCTCAATCTGCTCTCTCCTATATCCTCCACCATTCCCCCTCCAACTTTCCAGTAGGGCAGGATACCCCAGTGCCTGTATATCTTATTTACCAGTGCATGTAAAATAATAATAATAAAAATAATGATATTTTTAAAACATTTGATTTTAAAACTTTGAATTTCAAATTCTTTCCCTTCTTCCCTCTTCACCCACCCTTACTGGGAAGATAGGCAATTGAATATAGGCTGTATATGTGTAGCTATGCAAAATATTTCCATAGAGGATATATTGTGAAATACTAACTATATTTCCCCTCCATCTGATCCCACCCCCCACTTATTCTATTTTCTACTTTGACCCTGTCCCTTTTCAAAAGTGTGTGCTTCTAACTACTCTCCCCCCCCAATCTGCCCTCCCTTCTATCATCCCCCCTCTTATCACCTTCTCCCCTACTTTCCTGTAGGGAAGATACCCAATTTAGTGTGCATATTATTCCCTCCTTAAGCCAAATTCAATGAGAGTAAGGTTGACCTATCCCCTTTTGCCTTCCTGTTCTTCCCCTCCATTGTAACAGTTTCCTCTTGCCTCTTTTATATGAGATAATTTACCCTATTCTGTCTATCCCTATCTGCTCTCATCATATTCCTCTCTCACATCTTAATTTTATTTTTTAAATATCATCCCTTCCTATTCAATTGATCCTGTGCCTTCTGTCTATGTATACCCATACACATATATACACACACTCACCTATATATTAATATGCACATACACTATCCTATAAAGACATATACACACATTTATAGTTTCTTCAACTATCCTCATATTGAGAAAAGTTTCATAAGTTACAATTATCATTTTTCCATGTAAGGAATGAAAATAGTTCAACTTTGATAAGATTCTTATGATTTCTTTTCCCTGTTTACCTTCTCATATTTCTCTTGCTTCTTGTATTTGAATGTCAAATTTTCTATTCAACTCTGTTTTTTTTTTCATTAAGAATGCTTGAAAGTTCTCTATTTCATTGAATGACCACATTTTCCCCTCAAACATGATACTCAGTTTTGCTGGGTAGGTGATTCTTGGTTTTAATCCCAGCTCCTTTGACCTCTGGAATATCATATTCTAAGCTCTTCGATCCCTTAATGTAGAAGCTGCTAGATCCTGTATTATCCTGATTGTGTTTCCTCAATATTCAAATTGTTTCTTCTTGGCTACTTGTAATATTTTCTCCTTGATCTGGGAACTCTGGAACTCGGCTATAACATTCCTAGGAGTTTTCTTTTGGGGATCTTTTTCAAGAGGTGATCGGTGGATTCTTTCAACCTCTATTTTGCCCTCTGGTTCTAAAATATAAGGGCAATTTTCCTTGAGAATTTCTTGAAGGATGATTTCTGGGTTTTTTTTTATCATGGATTTCAGGTAGTCTAATAATTTTTAAATTATCTCTTCTGGATCTATTTTCCAGGTCAGTGGTTTTTCCAATGAGATGTTTCCCATTGCCTTCTATTTTTTCGGATCTGTTTAATAGTATTTTGATTTCTCATAAAGTCATTAGCTTACATTTTCTCCAATCTAATTCTGAAGGAATTATTCTCTTCACTGAGTTTTTGAAATTATTTTTCCATCTGGCAAACTTGGCTTTTTAAGGCATTCTTCTCCTCATTGGCTTTTTGGGCCTTTTTTTGCCATTTGAGTTAGTCTTTTTATTTTTTAAGGTGTTATTTTCTTCAGTCAGGTTGTTGACTCTCTTTTCATGATTTTCTTGCATCATTCTCATTTGTCTTCCCAATTTTTCCTACACTTCTGTTTCTTGGTTTTCAAAATCCTTCTTGAGCTCCTCTATGGCCTGTAATCAGTCCATATTTTTCTTGGAAGCTTTTGGTGCAGGAATTCTGACTTTGTTGTCTTCCTCCTGTTCCATGCTTTAATCCTTTGTATCCCTGAAATAGGAATCGAAGGTTTGATTGCTGTGCTTTCTTTGCTTCCTTTGCTTGGTCACGTTGCCACTCAATTACTTGACTTTTGAGCTTTTTGTTGCAGTGGAACTCTGCTTCCAGAGAGGAGAGCTTTGTCCCAAAGAGCTAGGGTTTGTGCAGCTGCCAGAGCTATTAGTTGGGTGCCCTCTCTAAAGCCTCCACAAGCTCTGGCACCTGGTCACACACCCCAAGATCTCTACTCAAGACAGTGATCCAGATGCAAGCAGGTTAAAGCAAGAGCTATTACCCCTCAGACTGGTTGCTTGATCCCCCTACAATCTGCAGGCCAGTAGCTCTGAAGCAACCATGCAACAGCAGCTGGACTGTGCCACCCCCAGTTCCAACGGAGTTCTACACTGACCTTTTACTTTGTCTTTGGCATTTTTGATATGATAATTCTGGAAACCTCCACAGCTGCTGGTGATCTACTCTCCCGAAATCTGCTCTAGCCACTTGCTGGTCAGGCTGCCCTGGGGCTAAAACCAAGGGCTGTGGGGGGGGGGGCGGGGAACGGGGCTGGGCTTCCAGCATACTGCAATGGACCCTTCCTGCTGGCCTTCTAGGCTGTATTCAGTAGGAGATTTGTTTTTCTCTGTCACTTTGTGGGTTCTGTAGCTCTAAAGTTTGTTTAGAGTCATATTTTATAGGTATTTGAGGTAGTTATGGGGGGAGCTCACTGAGTTTTCCTGCTTCTAAACCGCCATCTTGGCTCCACCCCCTATTTGTGGCCTTTTAATGATGCAGAATTCTCTCCCACCTTCATTTGAGTGACCTTTTCATCTTTCCTCCCTACTGAGGGTCAGCCACAGCTTCTGCAAAAACAAATCAAAATAAAAGCACAAGCTCCTCACAACAGCTATAAGTGCAGTCCTCCTTGGGTGAGAAGACATGAGGACCTTGAACACCAGGGGCATCATGACCTCTCCACCGTCCTGCTTTTTCCTCAGTGGTCTTGGTACTCTTCCTTGCTCCAGAATTGCCATGTCTCTTTTCACCCCCTCTTCAATTTCTTGATCCTCCAATTCTATGGCACTCTGCCCTTAC
This sequence comes from Petaurus breviceps papuanus, assembly GCF_028583685.1. Taxonomy (NCBI): domain Eukaryota; kingdom Metazoa; phylum Chordata; class Mammalia; order Diprotodontia; family Petauridae; genus Petaurus; species Petaurus breviceps. The sequence goes on along the minus strand of NW_027187280.1, from coordinate 406,201 downwards.
CACCCCTACACTGCAAATCCTGGAACTCTGACTTTTCTCTGAAACTTCTATCCACCCAACCTCCCGCTACTGCCTCCATCCACTTTGATGGGCTTGTGTTACTCATACCTGGAAAATTCTCACTCTCATGGCATCTTTGCCCTGGATTCCCCTTTTTCTCCTTCTGAGCACAGCTCAGGTGTCTCCATGAAGTCATTTGTGATCTCAATCATTAGCACCCTTTCCCATATGAATGTGTTACTTTGTTCATGAGGGGCCATGTGGTATAAATAATAGAGAGCTGACCTCAGAGGCAGGAAGATCTGGGTTCAATCCCTCCCTCTGTCTCCTGGTGGTCTGTGATCCTTAGTAAGTTATTTACCCATCCCAGTTACTCAAGACAACTTAGCTTTCTTAAGTGGTAGAGAAAACATCCAACAAGATGGATAGTGGGAATTTCTTCACTGGGAGTTCCCTATGCTGATGAAAAATCATAGATCCTATTTAAATAAATAAAAACAACAACAACAGTCAGTGTATACCTTATACTACTTGTGGAAAGGCTGTATCCTTCAGCAGAATACAAGCTCTTTGAGAACAAGGATTATTTTATTTTTAGCATACTACATTCATATAGTGGTGCTTAAGAAATGTTTTCTCTGTTATGCCAAAATGCCTTGACCCATCCTTTTTGGGGAGCCCAACAATAGCCAAATGCTTTGTTCAAATGGTCTTGTTTGATTCTTATCAATTCAATTTAAGGTCAGACAGGTATAGAGTGCTATGCAGGGAACCAGGGTAAATACATCATATAGATCAGAGGTGTCAAACTTGTTTTCCACAGGCCACAAACTGCCCATCACACCTTCTGAGTGCAACTTGAAGTAAATTAAAATGTACTTGGGATGTGTTTAACAAAATAAATTAAAGTTCAATGCAACTGTTAATTTTTGCTTTTCTAAGACAATATTCAGATGGCAGGTTTTTTAATTTGTTGTTGTTATTTAGACTCTTCATGACCCCATGTGGGGTTTTCTTGACAAAGATAGCTGAGTGGTTTGTCATTTCCTTTCCCAGCTAATTTTATAGATGAGGAAACTGGGGCAAACAGGGTTAAGGGACTTGACATAGCTAGTAAGTATCTGAGGTCAGATTTGAACTTAGATCCTTCTGACTCCAGGGCAGATGCTCTATCCACCTAGCTGCCCTACATAGATAGCTGGGATCCATTCCTATTTGAGTTTGACACCACTGATGTAGAGATGTAGACAACACCCATCATAGTGTTTATGGTCTACTAAAGGGGTAAGGTATAGACACACAAGTTATAATCTGCCATAGCATATGAAAATTACATAATCCCTGATAAATGCACATGACAAGAACAAAATGCTACACGTGTTTAGAATGATAAATGATTATAGGATAATAAGATTTAGAGTAATAAAGGACTGCCTATGTCAACAACTTCCTCACTTTACAGATGAAGAAACTGGGACTGGAGAAGTTAAATGAATTGTCTAAAGTCACACAGACGATAAATGACAAAGCCACTTAGATTCAAACATGGATGTTCTAACTCCAGATCTGGAGCCCTTTCCATCATACCCTCTTATCACTTAAGGGACTCAAGAAATCTTTTAGTCTAACTTTAATTTACAGATGAGAAAACTGAGGTCCAGAAAGGGAGAATTGGTGATTTGCCCAAGACTGTATGGTTCCAAGGTTATGGGGACTGAATTTGGAACCAAATCTTCTGGCTCCAAATCCAGCATCCCTAGGCCATTCTTGATGGGAGCAATCATGGAAGGCTTGCAGGGGGAGGTGGCATTTGAGTTTGATCTTAGCTTAGGTTGAATCTCCTGGATCCCAGGCTAGTGCTCTTTCCTCTATATCACTTAGCCTGTATATGCAATAGCTCCTCCTGGGAAAGCCTTCTATAGGGGAAATCATCAGACTGCCTCGGCTACCCTTTAGCTAGCACCTATCTTACTGTTTTGCCTTTGGGAATTAGCCTGGGGACTCAGAGAGTCTGGAATTTTGCAATGGCCTTGCTATTGCATATTTTCCCTGTGGTTGTCCCAGCGCTTGGGCGGGGGAGGCAGAGGCAGTCTGGCTCCCTGCAATGGGGAGTTTCCTGCACAGTTAGATTTTGCAACTCATACTCCAGGGCCCCTCCCGTTATTTTGGCCCAAAGCAGAAGCTGAGTGTTTTTTCCATGAGTCCCAGTTTGGTTTCCTTTTCTTTTCCCTCACTGCTTGATCCTTCCCAGGCAAAGCGCAGCTGGCAGGAATGACAACCTCTGGCTCTCCCAAATAGTCACTCATAAAGGTTTTGCTTTTATCCCAACCTCCTTTGGTCACTTCTTCCATGAAGCCTTTGCTAACAGGACACGCTGTGCTTTTCCTCCTCTCCCTTAGAATCCTGGGAATTAAGAGCCAGAAGGGATGTTAGAGGCCATTGAGTCTAATTTTTGCAGATGAAGAAAATTTAGCCTCAGAGGTAAAGCCACTGGCCCAGTGTTACATGGGTAACAAACTGAAGAGCCAGACTTGAGCACTATCCCTTTGACTCTAAAGCTAGGGCTCTTTGCCCCACATGATCCCATCTATTCTAGCATTTGCATTTTGTAATGCACAGTCTAGCACTCAAATATATTCTTTCTCTTTTTTTTCTTCACTTGTCATTCATGCATGTGAATCGCATTTCCTCCAATAGGTTATAAATTCACCAAGAAAAGGGATAAAGTCTTTTTTCAGGTGATGTCTAGTAATAGTCAAAATAATAATAATCATAATGACAAAAATATAATGTAACCCATGACTGAAAATTCATTTACGTAAGACATTCCTCATTGGTGAATATTAATTGCTTAATGTTTTACATCTTGGTGAGTGACAGAGTTGGCAAGAACTTGGGAGAGGAAAGATCTTGGTCTCCTGGCTTCCCTCCTGGAGAGAGGACACTAGGTTCTAGATTCTCTTCAGAGAAAGGTTAAGAGAAGGGAGGGAGAGACTGGGAAGATAGAAACATGTATGACTGAGGAATGGAAATTGTGGCTCAAAGTTCATTTGCCTAACATTCTCCTCATTGGTGGAGATTGATTACTTAATTCTTCTCATCTGCATGGGGGCAGAATTGGCAAGAACTTGGAAGGGGAGAGCTCTTGCTTAGATTTGTGGCTTCTAGCTTTGAGAGAGAAAGGAGTTAGCAATTTTCTTCAGGAAAAGATCTTTGAAGGTAGAGGAAAAGCCTCTGAGAAGAAGCGAACATCATGGTGGTACTGGTTATACTACATTTCAGTTTCGAATTGGGAATTAGTCAATATTAGTGAATATCTCTAGCATCAGTCTCGAGTCTAAGGTATTTGCCCATACTCACAGCTAGTAAATATCAAAGGCAGGAGTTAGCTCTAAGATTTACAAGGCACATTCTTACCTTGGTAGGAGGGTAGTGCAATATTATTACCCCTGCTTTACTAAAAAGGAATAAACTAGCTTCAGCAAGGGGAAGTAACTCATTCAAGCTCACAGAGCCAGGTTCTGGAGATAGAACTCAGGTTCCTGCTGCACCCATTTCAGGGGGTTGTGTTGGGGGTGTACAGGAGGGAATGATAGAGAGGTACTGAGGAAAACTTTCCCTGAAACACAAATTTGCTTTGGGCTATTACTGTTTTTGTTCCCCTCCCCTCCCCTCCCCTTCACTCCCCTTCCCTTCACTCCCCTCTCCTTCACTCCCCTCCCCTCCCCTGCCCTCCACTCCACTCCTCTTCCCTTTCCTTCTCTTCTCTTCCCTTTGCCTCAGTTTCCCCCTCTGTAGATGGAGGCTGTTGGACTAAAATCATCTCTCACAGCAATAGGTTAGTTGTTAGGAAGTTACCTGCAGAACTTCCTTCTTCAGCAATCTGCTTGACTGAAGAACTAATAGTGGAGATGTAAAGTCAACTAGAGCAAGGAGACCAAGTCTATTATTGGTCAAGGCCCTCCCCACTTCTGAGTCCAGTGCCCTTTCACTGAACTACAACTCAAACTGTCTAGCCCTCTCAGGTTTTTGAAGCATGTGGCCAGAAGCCTAGTCCACTCCTTGAGGCAAAGAGGGGAGAAATTACTCACAGGAAGAGGACAGCAGCAAAATGTCAAACCACTCCCTACTCCTGCTGCATCAACTTTAAGGTGAAGAAAGGATCTCTTACTGAGTGCCAAAACAAGGAGAGAGGAAGGAAGGAAGGAAGGAGGACTTTGAAGGGAGAAAGAGCCAAGGGCTGGCTGAATTGTGGCTTTTGGGAGGGTGCTAAATGAAGGAGGGAGACGTGAGCTGGAATGGGGAAAGGAGCTCATAGCCCAGCTGGGCCCAGACTCACTATTCAATTCAGGGGTCAGTAAAATTGACAAAAGTTCCTAGAGGTGCCTTTGGCAATAATAATAACCCATGTTTATATAGAGTTTCCAAAGTGCTTTCCATGCATGCTCTCAAATGATTCGCAACAGTTGGAAATATCCCCATTTTACATATGAAGAAACTGAGTCTCAGAGTTACCCAGCTAGTAAGGGATAGAGGCCAGACTTCATTCCCAGGCCTTCTGAGACTGTCTAATGACTTTACCAGACTGCCCATTCAACACCAAGCAATTGGCTTAGTCTTTTCTTCTTCATAGGTCTCAATTTTCTCATCTAAATTGTGAGAGGAGCAACTGTTAACCTTCCTAGTGTGAACTATTTGTTGAGTTGACATGTAGAAAAAGAAAAATCTTGGGCGGCCAGATGGCTCAGCGAGTAAGCGCACTGGCTCCAGTGTCGGGATGACCTGGATCAAATCCGGGCTCAGACACTTAGCACACACCCAGAAATAACTGGCCGTGTAACCTTGAGCAAGTTACTTAACCCTCATTGCTTTAAAAAAAAAGAAAAAGAAAAATCTTGCAGCCTAGGTGTAGAGTCTTATCTCTCCATTGGAACCTACTTTTTGTCTCCTCAGGACCTTTTCTTTGCTCACACTGGAGCAGAGACATGCCATCCATTTAAGCGAGCTCTAACACTGCTTTTGGACAGCTATGTGGCACAGTGGATAGAGTGCCAGGCCTAGAGTTGGGAAGACCTGAGTTCAAATCTTACTTCAAACACTTACTGGCTGTGTGACCCTGGACAAGTAACTTAACACTATTTGCCTCAGTTTCCTTATCTGTAAAAAGTGAGCTGGAGAAGGAAATGGCAAACCACTCTAGTATCTTTACTGAGAAAACCCCAAAAGGGATCACAAAGAGGCAGACGACTGAAAAATGATTGACAAAAGTACTACTTTTGGCAAGCGCTTTAGAATGAAGTTACAAATGGATAGTCCTGGAGGACTTTCGGAAAAGGCCACTGAGTTCCCCAAAATACAACAAAAACCTAAAGATACTGTTAAAAGTGGTGACAATTGAAAAAACTATAGCCTCTTAGGGTATATCGAGAAGGTGGAGGAGAAGAAGCTGTGGTTAGCTCTCTCCCTCCATCCTGCTATCTCTCTGAGAAGGGGCGAAGGCTGAGAACGGATCAGGTCAGGAGGGGTCCTCTTGTCTGTTAACTGCAGCAGGATAGCTTCCAGTGTCAGCCACAACAATAAGCATCAGCCACTCTCAGATCTAACCATTGCTAGTAGTTGCTGACATCCCGAGCCCCACACTGCTGCTGAGCAGTCATCCTAAGCCTAGTCAAGGGAAGCTGTGGCCCTGGGTATGAGCTCATCCTCCTAAGTTGTCAAAGTCTTTGCATCTCCATTTTCTTTCAACAGTATCCTACCTCTCATCTATGCAGTCCTCCCTCTATTCCTATGTCCAATTCCTATAAGTCCTTTCACCCTTAAGTTCAAAATTGGTAGGGGTCATAGAAGAGGAAGACACTGGGAAATCTCTCCTTGAGCTTACAGGCATTTATTTTCCTGCCTCCTGAACTCCTTGACTGTGTCTATAGGAGGCCTGGCCAAGACAGAAATACAGTAGGTAGTGAAAAATATGATTACCCTCATTTTACAGATGAGGAAAGTAAGACTCAGAGAGGTAAAGAGATTTGTTCAATACATAAAAACTAGGCAGTAAGTATCTGAGTTGGAATTTATATGCCAACATTTTTTGTCTCTAAGTCCATTACCCCATCCTGAAGCCATGAACATATATGTGATATTATTTAACCTTTTTTTATTTCTATAATATAAAAGATTGATTACAGTCTATCTATCCCCATAGAAAAGAACAAATGGACAAACAATTTTTATTTCCTAGATTGCAATCCTTTAGACCTTGTCTAATAGTAAGTATATCTAGGACAGACAGAACAGATAAGAAGTGGAGCTGGGCCCAGAATTGAAAAGGAGAGTGAATCGGATCACTTTCTTAGATAGTGCAAAGTACTTTCACTTACCCCAATCCTCCCATAAGAGCATGGACCCATTCTCTTCTTTCTTCTTTTTAATATTTAAAAAAAAATTCTGAGCTTAACAAATGAGAAAATGAGCACTTTCATATACAAAGTAAAATAGAAAACAAGGATTGCATATGAAATGGTGAATCTTTAGCACATACATGGTTTGCTTTTCCTTTTAAGTATGTAATGATTTTAATATGTGACTTTCAAAGATCTGATTTTGTTTCCTTTGGGCATTCCTTATATTCTTTTCTATGCATTTAAAAATGCTATAATAACCTCTATTGTTTCTAGTGGGAAAGGAAAATCTCTATTACTAGCTTCTTCTTTCCTACTTTTCCCTCCCCAATTGGAAAAAAAAGAAGAAAATCAGAACCATTGTAAAAACTATAATTAGTGAAACAAAACAAATTCTCACATCTTCTATGTCCAAAAATATGACTTATTCTGTACTTGAGTCTATTACCTCTCTGTGAAGAGGAGGAATGCCCATATTTTCAATATAAGCATTTTACCAGTGTTGCCCATGTGGCAGAGAGGCCCCGTTGCCTCCAGAGAATGAAAGATGAGCATCCCACAAAAGGCAATGTAAAGATACCTGTAGAGTATCATCAGGACAGAACATAAAACCAGACCAAAACAAACCAAAACAAAAAAAACTAACCCCTAAAAAACAAAACCAAAAAACCTCTGAAGATGAATAAGAGGGAAGATGTCATCAAAGAAGAATACGGCAGAAAGAAAAGATGGACTGGTCATGTGGTGAGATTGAGGCATGGCAGGTGGACAGTCAGGCTGATCCACTGGTAGGTGCCTGATGATGCTGAGAGAAAGCTACAAAGGCTTCCAGTGAGGTGGAGATCTCTTTACTGAACTCTTGTGGGGCCATGGGTGGAGTTTCACGATATGGGCAGGCAAGGAAGGGCTATAGTCTACATCATCTGAGAGAACTCCTAATCTACTGAGATGACAGATCCAGTTGAACGTTTGTATCGATTCCTTTTTTTTTTTTAACATGACATTACCCAAGTAACATACAAACAACACCCCCCCCCCCCAGTCCCATGTACATTTCCTAAGGACAGTAAAGCAAATCAATCTAGTAGAGTGCTGATATCCAATGACACAGTCTTTGTAGATGGGGGCCCATAGATGACAGCAACAAGGATCTGGGCAGGACGGAGTGGACTTGGAAGGAGTACAGGTGACTGCTGAGTGATGGTGGCAGGAGGATCTGAAAGTGACAAAGGAAGAAGTCCATCAATTCCTCTTCCTAGTGCTGGATATCAAAGAGATGCAGAGAAAGAGAAACCACTCTTGGAGAGGGCACTGGCCATAGTGGTGCCTTCAGGAGAAAATTAGGTTTCAGTGAGTGCCAAAGGGAGAAGGAACTTGAGAAGAACAGATCTAGGTAGATGGGAAGTCTAGCAGTGAAGCATGGTCTCTAAGGTGATGCTGGGAGGGGAAGGAGAAAAGGGGGCAGGGCCAGTCTTTGGTTCAGGATCACCATCAGGGAAGAATCCTTGCTGATGCTTGGCTCAGTTTCTCCCTTGCTATCAAGGAGAGCGTCTCTTTCACTCACTCTGATTTCATAAGAGTTCAACTAAAGTTATTGCCCTGGTATTCTTGTTTCTCAATATTTTCTCTTTTCTTATCAGACTTTTGTTCTAAAGGGACTCTCCCAAGTAACAAAATCCTACATATCTTTTCTAACTCCAAATGCTTAATGGAACATTTTCCTGAAAGAAAGTATGGTAGAATGGGGAAAAAACCCCCAACAAAACTTCAGATGGAGAGTCAGGAGGACAGGGCTCTAGTGCTATCCCTGACACTCTCTCATTGTGTGACTTTAAATCGTTATCCAATTCTGGACCTCAGTTTTCCTTCTTTAGAGAAGAATGGATGGAGATAGAATAGATGATTTCCAAAGTTTCTTCCAGCTTTGACAGTCCATGATTTCAGGTCTTTTCTAGCTTTGCTATTCTGTTATAAGCTCCCTGCCAGTTCTGATATGCTATGAATCTTAATTTTTAAGAAACCCCAGAGCTATATAACCAGATAGGGGTAGTTGGGTTTTTTTCACCAAGTACTGATATATGGAGGAAACCATTTCCTCTCTGCTTCTGTCAGGACACCAATATCCTTGTGTGTACTGCTTACTACTGTGTTGTTTTCTGTTGGCCCAAGTCTTGTTGGGGGTAATGGGGAGATGGTCCTGAGAAAGATAAAAGGAGAGGAGTGATGATTGGTGGAGACTGGGAGAAAGGATGGCTTGCCCTCTTTTCCTCCACTGCTATACCCACGCCCTTTCTTTGCTGGGCTATCTATCCCAGGCTTGCCTTGGCTTCCCCTACTTTGAAGCCTCCTTTTCCTACTAGGTCTTGCTGTTTCTCTGTAATTCTGGTCCTTTTCCATCTCAGCCCTATCCCTTCCCAGGCCCTCTCTACCTTTCTCTCTTCCCTTTCTATGTATCCTCCAGATTGTTTTCTTTGGTTTATTAACTATCTCTTAAAACATTCAGATTTTCCCCATGCATAGAAGTTAAACTCACTGACGTATAGTTTGCAGATTCTATTTTTCTTCCTTTTTTGAAAATCAGAACAATTGTGTTGCTTCAGCCCTGACTCTCTCATCCTCTGGGATCTTTCATAGATCACATTAGTGGGTCAGCAATTATATCTGTCAGCTCTGTCAGTAATCTAGGTTGTAGTTTATCTGGACCATATGACACAATCATTGAAGGCAGCTGAGTACTTTCTTTCTTATGTACTTTCTCCCCTATCTTGGGTTTGATCTCCTTTTAGCCATTTTTATTCTCTTCCTAATCCAAAGATCTCCCTGGAAGAGAAGACAAATAAAAGCTAAGCAACTCTGCCTTCTCTTCATCACCTGTTATCACTCTCATCTGATAACCCCCAGCAGAGAGCTTATCCTTTCTTCAGCCTTCCTTTTTGCCGAAACGTGGCAAACAAACAAAAAACCCAAACCAAAACGAAAATTCCCCCAAAACCAAACCAAGCAAAAACCACTTCCACTTTCTTTGTCCTTTGCTTTTCCCATCACCCTCAGCTTGTCCTGATGTGTTCTCTGCCAATATCAATGGCAGGCCCATCACACTGGGTATCTCTGATATCAGTGTACCCTCAGTCTTTACCACTTCAGTATCATTTAGTCAATTAACGTAAGTTAGCTTTTACAAAAGGATATTAATTGAAAAGATAAAGCAAGAACAGAAGTTTAAATTTTCCTATCTCCCCTGATGCCACAGGGGTACTTTCCCCTATACTATCTCAGACAATGGGCTCAAATTTAATGTAGTTGCTTCAGAGCAGCTATCCCAGTGAGTTCACTTTTGAATATGGCATAGAAGGTAGACAGAGTCTTTCCCTTTCTGGGAGGACCTGGAATCTTTTCTGTGAAGTCAATCTATTGCTGGGCTGGGTCCAAGTTGCTTCTGGTGAAGGTGGAAGAATGGATTCTTCTGTCTACAAACTTTGAAATGGTCTTCCATGCCCGGACCTCTGGTATTCTTTGTGACCATTCAAAGATCACAAGGTCTTCAAAGCTCCTTCAACTAAGGCAGGAAAGAACAGATATAACAAGAACATAAGCCATGGCAGAGCTGCATGATCATGGCTTTATAAAACACTATTGGTGTTAGCTCTTTTCCTACAGTAGAGGCTTACAACAGTCCTTGTCTCTTCACTCACCCACAGTCAGGAAAGACAAAGAGAGACAACTTCACTCCAGCCTTTTATATGTATACCCAGTTCTGGCTCAGCAGTTAATCAAAAGCAGTTTCTTCCTCCCATAGTTAGTGTAACAGCAATATTTATATAATACCTGTACATGATCTGATGGAGAGAAGGGTTCCATTCTATAGCTAGGCATTTCTGAGAGAAGGCTCACCAAACATATATGTTCCCAGGTCTGAGTTCTCACTTTGTCATAATTCTACAAAATCTTGTCTTCCCAAATCTAAGATGCATGTCAGATTATGCCTGACTTTTCTTTCCTCCTCTATCACAAATTCTAATTTGGAGTAGTCACTTCCCCTCAAAATTCCCATCATTTCTACAACCAGTGCTTCCTTATTGATGAAAAAATCACCAGGTACAAAATATCATTTCCTTCTGTTGTTTTTTTTTGTCTTTTGAAGGATGAGGTTATTATTCATCCAGAGGGAGGAGAAGAGAGGAGAGAGAGACAGAGAGAGAGAGAGACAGAGAGAGAGAGAGAGAGAGAGAGAGAGAGAGAGAGAGAGAGAGAGAGAGAGAGAGAGAGAGAGAGAGAGAGAGAGAGAGAGAGCGAGAGAGAGAGAGAGAGAGAGAGAGAGAGAGAGAGAGAGAGAGAGAGAGAGAGAGAGAGAGAGAGAGAGAGAGAGAGAGAGAGAGAGAGAGAGAGACAGAGAGACAGAGAGACAGAGAGAGACAGAGAGAGAGAGTTGGAGGGAGAGAGGAACAGGAAGAACTCCAGTAAGTATCTCTCATAACTATCGTATCATGTCCCCTGCCAAGCTGAAGATCTATTCCCCCAAATCTTCATCTATTTCCTCTCTCTGTCCAGGTGGTCTGTAGTACTTTTTGATGACAACATTGCCTCTCCTTCTGCCTCCCTTTTACCCAGATACTTTCCCTACTCTTCTCCTTCTGGTTCTTAGATTTCTTTTTAATATATAAGACTAATCTACCCAACCACCTCCCTTTCTGATCTTTCTTTTTAAGTAAGGGTCATAATCTAGTTAGGGTTCCATATTTCCAAGTCTCTGTGATGCTTCTGATGTTAAATTAACCTTCTTACATTAGGATCTCTAGTTCACCTTGCTTATTGTCCAGACTTTGTATATCTGTGTAAAGACATCTGGGGCCATAGATTTTAGTGCTGCTTCCTCTCTTTTATTTTTAAATTTTCTTCCTTGTGAATTATCTTTTTTTTTTTTTTTTGCTTTTTGGAGGGAGGAAGGCAGGGCAATTGGGGTTAAGTGACTTGCTCAGGGTCACACCGCTAGGAAGTGTTAAGTGTCTGAGGTGGGATTTGAACTCAGATCCACCTGACTCCAGGGCTGGTGCTCTATTCACTGCACCACCTAGCCACCCCCAATTAATACTGTTCTTTCTATACTGAAGCTACTCAATATTTCCTACTTCCTAAGTTGAACTTAATGAGATTGGTGGATATATGTACAGTTTTCTCTCTCCTTCTTTTCAAGTATTGTCTGTGTGATCTTACTCTAGCAACTTCTCCTCTCTGGGTTTATCAAATGAGGGGGAATGACTGAGATCCATTGAAGCTTGAACATTCCACCTGCCTATTAGGCCAGCCCTTTCTCCCTTTGCTTCCTTCTCTTGTGTCTATCTTCTCTCTAGTTGCTCCTTCTCTTATTGCTTCACTAGCTCCTCTTCCTCTTTTTTCAGTCTTTCCTTCATTCTCCCTTCCTGTCAATAGTCTGGACTGTTGCAAGAGTCCAGGTATGAGTTGGTAAAAGCCTGAAGTAGGAATGGAGAGGAGCAACAGATACTCAGGCTGTTACAAATGGTGAACTGGAAGGATATGGTAGAGTGAGAAGAATTACAGGTGATCTTGGGGTTGACTGCAAGCTCACTGTTCTTCAGGCTTTTAAGGTTTACAAAGCACTTTCCTCACAGCCACCCCGTGAGCCAGGTATTCCATTTGCAGAAGAAATTTAGAATCTGTGGGTACCCCACCCACACGTGGACCACCAGTGATTATCAGAGCTAGGGCTTGACAGCCCTGGTCCCTGGACTCCAAGTCATATGATTTTTCTATGACATTAAGCTTAGCCTGTGTGACAAACAGAGTAAAGGAGAGAATGAAATTCATTCAGTTGGAGACACATTGATATTGAAGTGGAAGGAAATAAGCATTTATGAAGTGTCTACTATGTTCAAGGCACTGTGCTGAGCCCTTTAGCTAGTATTATCTCATTTGATTCTCACAACAACCCTGAAAGGCATGGACTATAATTATTCCCATTTTCCAACTGAAGAAACTGAGGCAGTGACTAAATGACTTGCTCAGGGTCATGCAGCTAGTAAGTATCTGAGACTGGATTTGAACTTAGGTCTTCCTGACTGCATGTCCAACTTCCAACTGAAGATTGAATGCTGTGAAATTATAAGGATCAAGCTTTTATGCAGAAAAGAGCTATGAGTAGGCAACTCCCTATCTGGGTTGTAGAGAAGAGGGGGGGAGTTATGGGTAAAAAACACTGCATATAATATTTGATTGTATTGTTGATTAGCTTTGATGATTTCCCCCCTCTTTTTTATAAGTGGCTCTCTGGAAGAGGAGGAGAAATGTAGGTAATGTTAAAACAAAAGACATCAACAAAATTTCTTTGAAAAATGTCATCACAATTAATATTTTCAGCTGCATCAGCATAAGAAGACTGTAACTGAGGTATGCAAAGGTGATGCAATCTGCATCAGAGGAGGATGTATCTCTACTAAAGAAGTCATGAATCCTGAAGTACTGAGAAAACCACAAATGAGACAGCAGCCACTGAAATCTCTGCTATGTCCTAAGGAGAACCTTAAGGAGCAATTCAACAGAAAATTCCCAGAGTTCTGAAGTCTTAATACAAGTGAAATTACCAGTATTTTTCAGCATCTTACCACTAGTATCTGACATGCAGACTCATTTTGTATGATTCTAGAAGCTGGGTCTTTTTAAATTATATGCAAAATGGGCCAGTGCATGAATGCTTTTGATGATTTTTCGTGATGATTCTTTTACTTGATTATGATGATTTCCTCATTGCTATAGCTTAATATTTCAAAAATCTCATATATTTATAGATTCACAGAATTTAAGAGCTAGAAGGAAATTAGTCAAACCCGATCAGACAGAATGATGCAATGAAAAAGGTGTGAGATTGGGAGTCTGAGGACCTGGGTTTAAATACCAGCTTTGCCCCTTGTTACCTGTGTGAGAGTGATGTTAGGCAACTAAACTAAGTCTCTTTAGCTCTTGGGACCTCCTTTTCCTCATTTGTGAAATTAAGATGTTGGACTAGATCGGTGGTGTCAAATTCAAATAGAAACAAGGACTACTAATCCATATGGAGCGATCCAGGCATGCCACCTATTGACTTAGTTTTAAATGTGATACTATCTATGTTTTATTCTATTTTTATTGATTTTATTAAATATCTCCTAATTACATTTTCATTTGGTTTGGGGTACTCTGGAATGCTATTGCCTGAATTTGGCCAGGCTCATGGTGTTTGACACCTCTAAACTAGTTGATCTCCAAGGTCCTTTTCAACTTTAAATTTATGATGTATTGATCCTTTGATTTTATAGAGAGAAGCCTAGAGAGATTATTTCCTATCATTTTCTCTTAGTCTAATTCTCACATAGTCTCATTCCCATTAACTAGCTATATTTCCTTTCTAATTTGAAAATATTTCCACAAAAAGCATTTTACAAAATGAAAAATGTAATATTCATGTGCATGTAACATTCCATACCTGTAATCTCACACCTCTCTATTTTAATCGATTAAAAAATCAACAAAAATCTACTTTTCTACCTCCTACTCCCTACCCCATTGAAAAAAAGAGAAAAGAAAAACGAATTCCTTGTAACAAGTATACACAGTTAAGCAAAACATTTGTCCTCACTGACTGACTACATATATGCATATACATATATATGTATGTATGTTCACATATACATATGTCTCATTCTGTATCCTAAATATTATCTCTCTTTCAGGAGGTGGGTAGCATGTTAAATTGAACAAGCTATAAATAATCTTCCAAAGGGAAAATACCCTAGACCATAAGTGGGTTCATAAGTGAATTACATCAAACATTCAAAGAATGATTAAATAGCAAGAGATCTTTAACTTTTTTTTATCACATAGATAAAGTCTTGATACATAAACCAGGTAGAGTCAAAACAGAAAAATAAAATTCTAGACTAATTTATGAATGCATTGGATGACCTTGAGCAAGTAATTTCTTTTCTTCATATTTGTTTGTCATCTGTAAATAAGGGGCTGATTTCAATCAATCATTCAATCAACAAGCATTTATTTTGTATGCTAGGCACTGTGCCGTCAAAAGCAGAATAATCTCGGCCCTCAGGAAGTAATATCCTATTTGGATGACACAAAAGTTCACAGAGAGGAAATGCATAACATGTACATAAAATAAGTAAGTGGTGGGTTTAAAATTTTTTTTCTTCTCTTTCTTTTTGTACAAGAAAGATAACTGGCAGATTTGAGAAATTCCCCACATCTTGGAGGAGGTGGCACTTGAGTTCTTAAGCCTTGGAAGAAGTCAGACTCTTTGAGAAGTGGAGGTGAGTAAGGAGAGCATTTCAGTCATGAGAGTCAGATTGGGCTGAGGCAGAAAGGAGAGATGGAATGCCAGGTATAGAGACAGTAAAATAAGCCAATTTGGTTGAAACTTAGAGCGAGAGGGAATCATATGTAATCAGTCTGAATCCAGATTGTGAAGGGCTATCAATTCCAAACCAAGGAAGTCGTAGGTTATCTTGAAAGCAATATGGTACCACTGAAGCTTCTTAAGATGGGGAGCTATGCTTTAGAAGTATCAGTTTGGCAGCTGAGTGGCAGATGTATGGAGAGAAGGAGAGAGTGAATGCAAAGAGACTGATTAGAAGGCTATTGCAGTAGTCCAGGAGAGGTGATTTCTAAACTTTCAGTGCTAGTAATTTATGTTCTGCATTCCAAGACTCCTTCCAGCTTGGGAATTTTATGTTCCAGGATGGGGGTTAATTACAGGACCAGGGATGCTCTGTGTAAAGGATGGAGGTGGGGTCAGGTAAATTACCAGGCTTTGTGAGGAGGGAGGGATCTAAGTGCCAAGGATAAATTCAGTTCCATCACCATTTATTTAGTTCCTAATAATGGTGCTGAGGAGGGCAGAAATTGAACCTTGCCATTCCTCCCAGATCCCTTAAGTTAAGCCCTATTGAAAGCCCTATCTCTTATTGTCAGTCCAGTATCCCAGACTCTAAGAAATCAAAACCTGGCTCGTCGCCTCCCCAGGTGTAGATTTTGTGTTAATGATTAAACCTTTTTCTTAAATGAAAGACTTGGAGCAATTTCCAAGCCTCTTCCTCCTTTTTTTTCATTGTTTAGAATTCTTTCTCCCTCCCCCCACTGCTCATTATTGCTCAACTATAAAGGCGCTGCTCACCCTCAGATGACAGTCCTGGGAAGGGTGTCAGAGTCAGTGTATAGCAGTGCAGAACACCCAAGAGCACAAGGGCATCCTAAGATCAAGATGTCTCAGAAGATGTGGGTCAGGCTGATGCTGATGGCAGCAATGGCAGTAGCTCTGGAGGGGAAGAAGATGCCAGGCATAGTCATAAGAATCTCCCAGAAAGGCCTAGATCATGGTAAGGAACAGGTAATAGATTCTCTTCTCCTCCCCTCCCCTCCCCTCCCCTCCCTTCCCCGTGGCCCGCAAGCACGGTCCAAGCGAACACGATAATGGCTAGCAAAGATT
>NW_027187280.1:376554-389852 GCF_028583685.1 Petaurus breviceps papuanus | reverse complement strand
CCCCTCTCCTCTCCTCTCCTCTCCTCTCCTCTCCTCTCCTCTCCTCTCCTCTTCTTCTCCTCCTTCTTCTCCTCCTTCTCCTCCTCCTTCTCCTCTGTCTCCTTCTTCCCTTCTCCTTCTCCTCCTTCTCCTTCTCCTTCTCCACATCCCTCAAGGTCTCAGGAATAGGAGAAAGTTGACCCTAGGCAAAAGTATAAAGTAATCCAGTGTTTTGGAAAAAGCTGTGTGCTGAGAGTCAAGATACTCAGGCTCTAATCATAACTTTTGCTGAATATTTCAAGCCAGAAAGTATCTGGGAAATGATCTAGTAAAATCCGTCAATCTCCCCAGTAAAGAAACTGAGTCTCAGAAAGGTTAAATGATTCCTCAAAAGTTACACAGATGGTAAGTACAAGAATTTGGATCTGAAATGGGGTTCTCTTTCTCAAAATCTCTCTATATATACAACATAAACACAGGGTAATTTCAAGAAGCACTCTAAATCGAGGCAGTCCAAGAAAGGCTTACTCTCTCTTGTTCTCCTTCTACTTGTCTGACTACTCCTCAGACTTTTACACTGGATCACCATCCAAATCTTGTCTTTTCACTGTGACTGTACCCCAAGGCCTTGTCCTGGGCCTTCTTTTGTCTCTACATTCTCTCTCTTGCTAACCTCATCAGATCCCATGAGTTCAGACCAGTATCCAGACCCATCTCTATGTAGATGTTCTCTCTATCCCACTTCAGCATCTCTCCTGATCTCCAATACTTCATCACCACCTGCTTCTTTGACATTTACAACTAAATGGCCCCTAGCTCAGACTCATCTTGTCCATAACAGAACGAATTTTCTTTCACTAAAAAAATTCCACTCCTCTTCCAAGCTTCCCTATTTCTGTTGAGGGCATGACTATGCCATTCTCAATGCCTTCTTCTCCTTTACCCTGAAGATCCAATCAGTCAACAAATTGAGTGAATTCTGCTTCATCATCTCTTGAATCCATTCCCTTGTCTACACTCACGAATTCAGCTTTGTCCTCATGTCTTGTATTGCAATAGCTTCCTAATTTGTCCCTCCCCTCTCCCATTCACTCTCTGCAGAGTTGCTTAAGTCATATTCCTAAAACACAAGTCTGACCATGTCACACCAGTAATATTAATAACCAGCATTTATTGGCACTTTCTGCGTACTAGGAACTATGCTAAGTAAGCACTTTACAAATATCATCTCATTTGATCCTGACAACAACCTTTCAAAGAAGGTGCTATTATTATCATGCCCATTTTGCAGTTGAGGAAATTGAGGTCAAGTGATTTGTCCAAGGTCACAAAGATTTGAAATCAGGTCCTCCTGACTCCTGTCCTAGCACTTTACCCACTGTATTACCTAGCTGTCAATAAATTAATCTACTAAATTTGTTAGGAAAAAATAAAATGAAAACTCCTTGGTATTTAAAGCCAGTCACAACCCAGATCTGCTGGAGCTTTCCAGGGTTATTATTCATACCTTCATTCACTCTGTGGTCCAACCTGATTGGCCTTCATGCTGTTCCTCACAGAAAACCCTTATCTAGCTCTCTACCTTTACAGAGACTGCTCCTTGTACATGAAATAACTCTCTCCCTCCTCATCTTTATCTCTTAGAATCCTTAATTTCCTTCAAAGCTCAATTCAAGTTCTGCCTCCTACATAAGACCCTTTCTTAATGACTCTCCCTGTCCCCAAGCTGCTAGTGTCTCCTTCAATCTGAAAATGGTCTTGCATTTTTTATAGACTTTAAGGTGTACATGTTTTATAGAATATAAGCTTCTTGAGGGCAGGGACGTCTTATTTTTGTTTTTTATCCCAGCCCCTAACATAGTGCCTGGCAGCCTCAACTTGTTACGTAATCTTAGAGGTCTTCTCTGAGCCTCAGTTTCCTTCTCCGTACAATGAGGAAGCTGTACAGGATGATCTCTAAGAGCTTTCACCTGCTCTGGCACTCTGATTGAAAACTCTTCCAGCTCGAACAGTTGGTGAATGAATAAACCTACATACTGTCTTGGGAATGGCAATAGGGGTACCCGACTATTCTTAGGGACAAAAATTTGTGTCCAGCTGCCTGAATTCCTCCCCCAACTCTAAGTAGGAGAAAAAGATATCCCTACCAACAGTGGCTCCCTATACAAGCCCTTTCCTTCAACCACCGAGTCTGAGATAGACTCCATCAATGGTGATCACCCTTAACTTAGTGCCCTCTACTAAGTGCTATGGGAGTGGATCTCTGTAACTCCCCTTCAGCCCCACCCCCCAGCATCTAGTACAGAGTTCTGTGTGTAGCAGTTTCTCAATAAGTATTTGTTGAATGAATTAAATATATCTGTCTGTGAGGTGCAAGTTTCTGTCCTTGATATCATAGGGGATGCAAAAAAAGCATAAGACCTGAATTCCTCATCTCAGAGAATTTAACTTTAAAATTTAGCTCAGAAAATGAGATAGAAGTATATAAAAAGTTAAATATTGATTTGATGATTAAATAACAGATGCATTAGTAGAAGATAAGTCATAAGGGGAGGAAGTATGTTGTAGAGGAGAGTCCTAGATGATGCTGGGAAAACTGGGTTTAAGTCCAGGCTCTGCCACTATAAATGATGGGAATGGGGACTAGGTCTGTAATTTCATTGGTAAAGGGAACTCTCAGGTAAGGAAACTTCAACTGATACAGATTGGATTTTGTAACCCAGAGAGTTACTTCTTTGTGACTCTGAGAGATGCTTACAACAGGTGAAGTGACTTGCCGTTTTAGAACTGTCAGCTCCCTTTTCTTGGCTTCAGTTTCCTCACTGATAAAATGAACGAGCTGGATTAGATGACCTCTAAATTCCCTTCTTCACTTTGATATTCTCGGTAAGTACATGACTGATGAAAAGGGCAGACAGTAAATATAGCAGGTATCAAAGGAGGGAAGTTTCCCAGTGGGCCAGGGGAAACTGCACAGAGTGGAAGGGACAAGCTGAGTTGGTCACCTTAGAAATTTTCTTCTCCTAGAGTAATAATGTCATAGAGTCAGGGTAGGAAGTTGGGAGCTTTACACAGAAGGAAGTTTCACCTGATGAATAACAGTTTCCTCATTATCCTTCCCCTAAGAGCCATAGACTGACAAATTCATAGAATGTCAGAGCTAGAGGGGTCTCAGAACATAGAACCTCGGAGCTGAAAAGAGTTTTAGAAAGAGATGCTTGAGTCCACCCCACCTCCCACCTGCTCACCATGGTACAGAGGAGGAAAGAAGATCTATAGAAAGGAAATGATGTACTCAGTTTCATACAGAGTTAACTTCCATGACGGGAGCTGGCATTGAGACTTCTCATTAGAACTATCTAAATCAGGGGTGGGGAACCTGCAGCCTCAAGGTCACATGTGGCCCTGTAAGTCTTCAAGTGTGGCCCTTTGACTGACTCCAAGCTTTACAGAACAGATCTCTTTAATAAAAGGATTTCTTCTATAAAAGTTGGACTCAGTCCAAAGGCCACACTCAAGGACCTAGAAAGCCACATGTGAGCTCAAGACTACAGGTTCCTCACCCCTGAAATGTTTTCTCCCCTCACTCCTGTCCCAGTAATTTGTTATTCCTAACTACATTTCCACGTAAAGGAGATTGTTTTTACCCATCAGGAAGAGAACCAACTCAATTCTGATTCTGTTCTCTCTTTCTCCACGCTCACAAGCATAGAATTTAACCATCACAATTGGCCGATAACGAGCAATTAGCCCTCTTTGCTAGCCTCATAGCCTGAGCTCAGGAAGTATGAAAGCAAAGCAAGGGAACAATGTCCGTCTTACAGGGTCTCTGCACCCTGTTTCCACCACAGGTTTCCACCCTCCTTCTTGGTCCTCCAGAATCACCAGCTTGTCATCAGTATTTGCCTCTCCCTCAGATCTTCCCTTATTAAATGATTGAAATTAATTGACTAAATGAATTCATGCAGATGGCCTAAGAGGTGATTATCTCTTAGTGTGCCATCCCTCTGAGGTAACATATTTGCATTTGGATGTAGCCTTCTATGCCTAAATCCAAGGAATCATATGTGTGGAGCTAGAAAGGATTAGGTGGCTAGGTGGCCAAGTTGATAGAGTGCTGGACCTGAAGTCAGGAAAACCTGAGTTCAAATCTAGCCTCAGACACTCACTAGCTCTGTGACCCTGGGCAAGTCATTTAAACTCCATTTGCCTTAATCCATTGGAGAAGGAAGTGGCAAACCACTCAAGTCTCTTTGCCAAGAAAACCCCATGGATAGAACCATGCATAGGATCGTGAGGAGCTGGACTTGACTGAACAACTGAATAACAGAAAGGACTTCAGAGGGCATCTGGTTAAATTCCCTCTGTTTGCAGTTGAAGAAAACCAGTACAAGGGAGGTGAAATTGATTTGCCCCACATCAAACAGGCGCTAAGTGTCAAGGACTGGGTTTAAATCCAAGTCCCACGATTGCAGAGCCCCTGCTCTTTTACTATCCCAGGAGACATTTGGGGAAGCATATTTGAATCATATTGTATACAATGTTTAGATACTTCCTCTGTCTACCTGAGAGCTGGCTGTGGGGATACATTTTTACTCACTTTCAGAATGAACAATTACATGTTCCAAACAAGTTACACATACCACATGGGAATGTCATGACTACTAACCTCCCCTGTTTTCTGTTCTTCAGTTTCAAAGCAAGGAACAGAGTTACTACAGAAGGAGCTGCTGAGGATCACTTTGCCAATTCAAATGGGACTAGGGGAATTTGAATTAATCAGGTGAGGCCAATCTCAATCTTAGAATCTTAGCCTTTCTTTGGAAATGGAATCTTAGATTCATAGAATCTTAGAATTCTTGATCCACAAAATTCTATCACCTTAGTATTATGGGATCCTAGTGTAATACCCCTACAGGATTACTCTTTAAAATTGCCTTCAGTCTCATGTTGTGTCCCCAGAGGGCTGCTGCTACCTCAGGTTCTAGGGGTAACCCTGAGGGGTTGTGCTCCTAAAACTATAGTGCATGAGCTCTGATCCATGTGCTTCCCATGAATACTCAGTATACTCAATTATCTCTTAGCAAAAACATTTGTCAAATGGCATAGCAAGAACAGTGGCTACAAAATATTCCCCACATGAATGTGAGATGTATTCTCCCACGGATTCAGATTCAGACTAGAGTGGTAATGGGGTACACATGTAGTATACATACGTGTCAAAGGAACCACAGGGCCTGGGCATTCTTTTTGTCTTTATGGAGTCCTCACATCAGGTTCCCAGGATTCACTCCTCTTCATAACTTGACTTCCCTTTTTAAAAAAATGAATTTTATTTCATGATCAGT
This sequence comes from Petaurus breviceps papuanus, assembly GCF_028583685.1. NCBI lineage: Eukaryota > Metazoa > Chordata > Mammalia > Diprotodontia > Petauridae > Petaurus > Petaurus breviceps. The sequence continues at coordinate 384,525 of NW_027187280.1, read as the reverse complement.
TCTGAATTCTCTCCCATCTTTCCCTCCCCCACCCATAGAGAAGTCAAGAAAAACAAAACCTATTACAGATCTGTATAGTCAAGCGATACACATTCCCACATTAGCTGTTAAAAAAAAGATGAAAAGGAAAAGAAGCTTCTCTCTGCATTCTGACTCCATCAGCTCTCTCTGTAGAAGTGGATGGCATGCTTCATTATCAGTCTTTTGAATTTGTGGCTGGTTATCGTGTTGATCAGAATACCTAAGTGTTTCAAAGTTGTCTTTGCAATATTGTCATTGTATAAATTGTTTTTACTCACTTTACTTTGTATCAATTCATTCAAGTCTTTCCAAATCTTCAGTTTCTCTGAAATCTTCTCTTTGGTCATTTCTTATAGCACAACATTCTACTTCCTTATATACCATAACTTGCTCATCCATTCCCCCCTTCAAATTCTTTCCTATCACTAAAGAACCACCTACTTTGACTCAATTACTAAAGGCAGCTCATTGAAGCTCCTTTCTTCCCCAGGTGACTGTCTCATGATTTCCATGTCTGTCTGGAGTGTATGTCTCTGAAGTGACAGGTTTCTGTGTATCTCTTCATCTTTGTAACCTTGTGCTACTTTTTTTTTTGTAAGGGGGAAGGAGGAGGCAAGGCAACTGGGGTTAAGTGACTTGCCAAAGGTCACACAGCTAGTAATTGTCAAGTGTCTGAGTCCAGATTTGAACTCAGGTCCTCCTGACTCCAGGGAAGATGCTCTATTCACTGTGCCACCCAGCTGACCCTGTGCCACTTCTTTAAAGTTATGATATGGCTAATATTGGTCATGGGAAAGAATAAATTCCCCTCTCAATTTGTTCAGGGGTTTCCTCCATAGGTAGCACCCAAGTCCCAATGCCTCTAACTCTCACTCAAATTGAAATTCACTTGGGGTTTCACTATTTAAAACCCTCAGAGGTGAGACTAATTTGCTTATTCAGGCAATTGCTCTGTTCTATTCTTGACCCAGAGAGCAGTTTACATCTTCTAAAGGAATCAGGCCACAGATGCATATTTTACAGTTAAATACCTCCTTTATGGCTCTGGTTAAATTCTTAGCCTTCAGTGATTATATTAGACCCTTAGGGTCGTAAAATATTGATGTAGTATCTGGGAGTGCCATCTCCACTAGTAATCTATCCACCACCATAAGCTACTCCAAGTTCAAGACATTCTTTGGGTCTAAATCTATTCAAAACCTTAAGTCATAAGCCCCTTTTCCCACAACATATTTGCATTTACTAGTCAGATTGTGGACACAATCAGTTCAAAGCAAAAGCATTTACTGAGATAGTAAGTGGCAACAGAACATTTCCGCCTTAATGCTGCAGCATAGTTACCCACAGATATGCATATTTTAGTGGGAGGAGTGGCTAAGCCTGGGGAGAGGTATGGAGAAGCCATGTGGCCATGTGGCCAGGGCAAGTCATAACTCTGATGCTTCAGACACTGCTGATGTCTTCTGGGAATGTCATTTTGCTGTTTTTGATTGATGTGGCATCGAGAGTCTGCCAAGCAGCATTACCTGATGGTCTTATGTGGTCATTGCTAAGTAATTAATGCCCTTTTTCTATCCTGGTTAATGCTAGCCATATGGTTGCAGAATCTCTCTCTACTGCCACCTTCTGGCTTCAACTGGAATGATTAGCTGGTCAGCCACAGCTGGACACCCTGCACCTGGACTCCAACATATTTGTTGTCATTTTGGTCCTCTTCTAGAATGAAGGATGACAACCAACTGACCCATCAAACCATTAGAGACTTTGAGTCCGTTCCTCCCCCCCCCCCCCATTTTATAGATGAGGGACCTGAAGCCTAGAGAAGTGAAGGGTCTTAAAGTGACACAGAAAGTCAGGGCACAGGTAGAATTCAAACCCAGATCCTTTGCCTCTGGAGCCAGGGTCTTTCCACTATTTTATGCAGGCTCCTTTTTGCCTAATGCAATGTCTAGTCAATGAGCATTTGTGAAGTGCCTACTATGTATCAGACACCAGACCTTGGAAAGATCACTTTCTTGAGTTTTTCTGTGGAGACCTTTATGGGCTCAAAGAGTCTCTTCTCCTTTGCTTTTTCTTGTAGAATGATGATCAGTAAGTTTGTGCTGCAAAGATCCCATATTAGTATGGTTTCTAAAGGCTTTGTTTTGTCCATGACCAATGGCTCGATCATCATCAATGGAAAGTGGACCGAGGAGAGGGCCAAGTAAGTTGTTTCTTTGGGGTCTTTGAGACTCTCCCTTGATTGCAGCCATAATTCATTGACCCTGTTTCTAGGTTTTAAATTCCACTCTTTCCTTTGTCTCAATAATAAAGCTTGTATTGGTAACCTTTCAAAGTTTATTTTCCACCTATTCTTGCATGTGACCCTCACTATAACCCTATGAGGTACGCAATTCCACAAATATTTATGAAGATTCTGCCAGAGTTCTGCGCTAGGTGTTGGGGATGCAAAGGGGAAGGAACGATGACAGTTCCTTCTCTCAAGAGGCAGACAGCTTATAAGCGGAAAATATGACCTACAAGCAAATAAGTATAACACAAGGGCATAGGAGGATAGAGGCAAAGGAGAGAATAAGACAAAAGGTTCTAGGGAAATTTGAGAGGATAGAGAAGAGATGGGAATGAGGAGGAAATCAGAGAAGTAATTTGTCTGATGAGGTGGCCTGTGGCCAAAGTCTGAAAGGAATAGGAGGATTTCAGTAGACCGAAAAGAAGGGAGTAAATTCCAAACATAATTTTGATTTTCTATACCCGGTATATTCAATATAGCAGTCATGACAACATTTATTAAGCATTTACTATGTGGTAGGCATTGTGCTATGCACTGAAGACACAAAGAAAGTCCTCTTTCCCACCCCTGTAAAAACAAAACAAAATAAACAATCCACGATCTCAAGGAACTCACAATCTAAAGGGGGAGACAGCTATGTACAAAGAAACTCTAGACAGGATAAATTGGAGATAGCCAACAGATGGAAGGTACTGGCATTAAAGGGGATTGGGAAAGGTTTCTGGTAGAAAATGGGATTTTAACTGGAACTTGAAAAAAGCCAGGGCAGCCAGGACACAGAGAGGAGTAAAGCATTCCAGGCCTGGAAACAGCCAGTGAAAATGGTAGGAGCTGAGTGGTGGAGTAGCTTGTGTGAAGAACTGCAAGGTGGCCTGTGTCACTGTATCTTAGAGTACTTAGAACAGAGGATGATAGGGATTATAAGGTGGAAGAAGGCTAGAAAGGTAAAGGGGGGTCAGCTATGACTTTCTCAAGTTCACTCAGCAAATATCATCACTGGAACTCTTATAGCTTTGTTAAGGACCATCTTATCCTTGCTGTTACTGGCTTAAATTTTATTGAATTGTGGCTGGGGGGGAGAAGCTCAGGAATTTGATCCCTAGGTTCAAAGTCCCAGCTGAAATGACCAGTGAATGCAGCCTCCTTCAAGGAGTGTGAGGACTGGAGCCATTCCAAAGGGTAGGGCAGGGTTCAGGGTCATTTTGTTACATATATGGCCTTGCACAGATCATTTTGCTTTTCTGAGGGATGAGTAGAGCGTTGTGAATAAAATTCCTGGATTCAGAGTCAGAGCCAATTTCCAAGGTTGTGCCTGTTTAATGATGGCCAACTCTCAGGGTCTCAGGTTCCTCATATATAAAATGAATAGGTGAACTGAAAGACCTCTATGGTTCCTTCCTGTTCTAAATCTATCAACCTGTGAACCTTAGCTGTAGGCACATATGAAACAAGGGAAAGAGAAATCCTAGTTGGGTTATAAACTCAGAATTTTTTTTTTCACCAGAAATAATCATATCCCTTTTGACCTGAAACTGGATGGCATCACCATCAGAGTCAACTTTGATCTAAGGAAGAACAATCAAGACAAGCTTTCTATTTCTGTCTTGGGTTGCATTATCCACATTGGTGATGTTAATATATTCACCTCAACCAACCAAAGGTATGTTCACATACTTCTTGGCTCATTCTTATGAGATTTTTCTAGGACCGCTGGCTCCTATGTTTCTAACCTTGAGATTATCTTTTCTTATTTATTACTATCTCTTCTTATTTATTATTATCATTTATTATCTGCTCTTCCCCTCCCCTCTTATATCCTTTATTTACCTATGCTGTTAATTCCATCCCTCCAACATCCCTCACATACAAACTCTCCTCTCTATTTCCATAGCCACCATCTTTGTTCAAAATGTGTAATTTTTTCTCAACAAATCTTTCTGTCTTCACTCTCTTCCCCTTGAATTCATTCTTCTTACTGCTGCCAGATTAATCTTTCTTCTGATTATGTAACCCTTTTGCTAAGAAATCTTCAAACTCCTTTTTCTGACATTAAAGGACCTCCATGGGGGTGGCCAGGTGGCTCAGCGAGTAAGAGCACCGGTTCAAGTGTCGGGATGACTTGGGGATCGAATCCAGGCTCAGACACTTAGTACCCACTCAGAAACACCTGGCCATGTAACCTTGAGCAAGTTACTTAACCCCAATTGCTTAGGGGCAGCCAGGTGGCTCAGCAAGTAAGAGCACCGGTTCCAGTGTCGGGATGACCTGGGGATCAAATCTGGGCTCAGACACTTAGCACCACACCCAGAAATAACTGGCTGTGTAACCTTGAGTAAGTTACTTAACCCTGATTGCTTACCAAAAAAAAAAAAGACCTCCATAATCTGACACCCTCCCCCATCTTTCCAGATTTATTTCATATCATTACACTCTACCCTACCCCATTCACTTTGCACACTAATCCCAAAAGGTCTACTCGCAGCCTCTCCATCTCCCCCTAACTAATACCTACTACTCTCCCAAGCCTCTATGCCTTTTCTCTTACTGGAGGGAGGAGGAAGGCCTTGAATACCCTCCGGAATGGTCTCATATTCCTACCTATTCAAGTACAATTCACATGCCAAATCCTTCATGGTGCCTTCCCTGACACAGGGCTCTCTTTCCACCCCTCAGTCAATAATGATCTTCCCCTTCAGACCTTGTGTAGCACATTATTTGGACCTCTTTGATGAGTTCAGCACGTCATATTGTGTATTATATTTATCTGTCTTTGTGTCTTATCCTTTCCTTACACTTTAAAACAGGGGTTCTTAACCTTTTCTGTGGGTCATGAACTCTACTTCCAGTCTGGGAAAGCCTATGAGCATCTTCTCAGAATATCTTTGTATGTTTAAAATGAAATACAGAAGGTTGCAAATGGAATTCAGCTTTCAAAACATTTTCATATCCAAATTCATAGACCTACTGATATATATCCATGTACTTCCCAGGGGTAAGAATAAGAAACTTGCTCTACCTTGGTTCAAATCCAACCTCTTTTACTTGCTACCTGTGTGACCCTGAGCAAATCACATCACCTCTAAATCTCAGTTTCTTTACCTGTAAAATGGGTGAGAGGAGTTTGGACTAGGGTCCCTTCAGTTCCTAGATTATGATGCCATGATCCCATGAGCCTTCCTGGGCCCTAGTATACTCATATGTAAAATGAAAGAGCTCTAAATTCTATTCTTATATAAGCTATAGGAAAGTAAGGACCATGACTTTTCTAACCAGAGGTGTCAGACTTGGGATACAGGGCAGCAAACCGTCAGCAAAACTCCCCAGTATGGCCTGGATCAGATTAAAATGTAATTGCAGCTAACGTCAACTTGTGGTTTTCTAAGTCAATATACTACCTAAAAGGATTTGGTTTTATTGGAATTTGACCACCACGGTGATCCAAACGATACGTCCCATGAATGTAGTACCTTGCATCCTCTTCATGCAATCAGAACAATTGTCTACGTTTATTCCAAACTGTTTCTGGTTAGTCAAACTTCTCTAGCACTTATGGTCTATAACAAACATAAACATCTTATCAAAAATTGTCTGGATTCCTATGTGAATTGGGATTGTGAATTCCTTGGAACTATGTTTTGTACATCTCTCTGTTTCCTAGTGTGGGGTACCTAGGTGGTAAAGTAGATAATGTCAGGCCTGCATAGCTCCCCATCTATACAATGAGAAGTTTGGGCTAGATGAGACCGCTACAATATTTTTGACAATAAAACCCCCAATGGGGTCGTGAAGAGGCAGACATGACAGAAAATGACCCAACAACAACCCACAGCTAGTGAGTGCTGGGGGCAGGACTGTCACCTAGGGCCCTTCTGACTTCAGGTCTAGTGCTCTGTACTAGGTCCCACTTCCTCTAGAGAGCCTCAGGTGAAGGCTGAATGGGTGCTTGGCTGGGATGCTATACAGGAGATTTCTGCTTAAGTAGGGATAAACAAAATGCCCTTCAATTCCCTGTCTAACTTTGAGATTCTTTTCTTTTTCATAGTTTGCTGAGAGATACGTATGAGAACAATTTCCAGACAATGTTACATAAGAACATCTTCCAAAAGGTATTACTTAAGGAGTTCTTTCCCATCTCTTGGGAAAGGCCTCAGCTGGCCCTTCCCTTTGCCCACCATTCCCTACGAAATGACTTTTCAGAGGGTGTCAGAAGCTAGGAGGTCAAGACAGAGAACTCAGAAAAGGCCAGGTCATAGGAGTCAGACTCTGGTTTATATAAGAAATGAACAGCTGGGCCCTCTTGCTCATTGGGTAATATTCCACCATGGCATTTTGCTTTCATCTAGTGAAGAGAAACCAAAGGACCTGGCTCCTCCAGCAGATGAGACAAAGAAAAGAGAAGAATGTTCCGAGTCCTACTTGCAGGGAGAGGGCGTAGGGTACTGAAGAGTCCCATTTCTCAGCCTTCATCACTGACTCAGTGTGTCAACTTAGCAGGCTGGTCCCAGTTCTACTACTGTTATCATATGAACCTGGGCAAGTAATTTCACCTCTCTGGGCCCCAGTGGCCCTATCTGTAAAATGAGGTTCCTGGAATCTCTAAGGTCCCTTTAAGTTTGGACATTTTTTTCATTTTGCAATTCTTTATGATGACACTAGGATATTCACTCCTTTATTGATCCTCATTGATAAATAGAGGGTGGAATAAAATCTTTTTTTATGTTTTAAAACACTAATTAATTAATTAATTTTTAGTGGAATCAGATCATCTTGAAGGCCCTTTCCAGCTCTAAAGTTCTACCATCCATGACTTAATGGAATTCCTCTCTATCAAATCCTGCCAGTCCAAGAAATCTTCCTGAATTAACCCCATCTTTGAAGGAATGTTCTCTGGCTCCTACTACTCTCAGTACTGAAAGGATAAAATATTGTCTGCTAGATTGTCAGATCCTAATTTTTTTTTTGCTTCCTAAGTGGTTTCTGCTTGTTTCACATAAGTCTTGTCTCCCCAATTACTTTAAGCTCCTCCACAGGACTGTGGCTTCTATAGAATTAAAATCATTGAGTGTCAAAACTGGAAAGAAATCCTAGAACAAAGAAGTCCCAGTTGAGAGGGCCCTTAAAATATAGGTTACTAAAGCTGGAAGGCACCTGAGAAGACATGATGGCAGAGTTGGAGGAGCCTTGACAGGCCATCTAATCTAGCACAGTACAGTGGAAAGAGACTGGTTTGGGAGTTAGGGGCCCTAGCTCTGGCTCTGTGATTTATCTCTGAGATCTCTGGGACCTTGGGCTAGTGACTTTCTGGAGCCTTAGTTTGTCACCCTCTAAAATGAGGTTGGTGGGACTGGCCAACCTCTGAGGAACCTTCTAGATCTTTGATCCCTCTTATTTTAAAAGAAGGAAACTGAAATCTAGAGAGGGAAAATGACATAAGAGTTAGTGACTTTCTATGCCCCACAACAGCTACAGTAGATGTCTGGACGTGGTGTTCTTTGAGGCTCGTGGAATAAAGGAATGAACGAACAAAGGATCTGTTAGTAGGCAGGGGTCCAGACAACCCCCAAGCCTGGTAGCTAAGGGGAAACATGGTTGTAGGTAAATTATTCCGTGTGAGTGTGTGTGTGTGTGTGTGTGTGTGTGTGTGTGTGTGTGTGTGTGTG
>NW_027187280.1:249868-376544 GCF_028583685.1 Petaurus breviceps papuanus | reverse complement strand
TGTGTGTGTGTGTGTGTGTGTGTGTGTGTGTGTGTGTGTGTGTGTGTAAATTCCAATAAAACCCACAAAACCAAAGAATAGTTGTAGGTCTAGAATGCTTGTGTTTTGGCGCCACCTAGTGGTTGTTCAGAGTCATTAATATTGAGGGTAGGAATCTTATCAGGAGACAAGTGGTTGGCCAAGCCTTTCTATCCTACTGCTTAAGCTCATTTAGTCATCTCTAGGATTCTTTATTTCCAGGAAGCAGATCAGTGTCAAGAAATAAGGGAGGTGATGGTTCTTCCCTAGATCATATTTAGATTATTATGTTCCACTTTGGGAATCCCTTTTTGTACAAGACATTGATAAACTGTATGGTCAAGTAAAAAGAGCCTAGGATTTGGCGATAGAAGGCCTCTGTCCCTCGTGAGCTGTGTGACCTCAATCAAGTCACCCAACTTGTCTGGACCTTGGTTTCCTCACCTGTAAAATGAGAAGGTTAGACTGTGTGACATCTCCTTTAAATTCAGTGATTTTATGTTTATTCAGAGGAGGGCAGCCAAGGATCAGTTATCAGAGTGGAGACCAAAAGATTTGGTGAGGGATAGAAGCAGGAGTGTACTGGTAAATGTTTAGTGACTGGCTCTCTAGGGGAAAATGTGTGAGTTTACATGTGATATACACTCACATACAAATTTGTAAACATAAATCAAGTACATATGTATATAAACATATATACTTAAAAGTGTGTCTATATGTATGTAAGTATGTGTATATCTGTATGTATGTAGGTAGGTAGGCATGTATATATACACACACATACACTTTCAAGCTTAATTTGAATTTTTTTACATTTTCTCCATCACTTTCTTAAGTCTAGACTATCATTAAAACAATGATTAAAGCCCTGATTTGTAGCCAATTTTGCTGAACATTTAACAATCTTTTCTAAGGCAATTTGAACTAGTTCCAGCACACTTCTGGAGGGTAGGATACAGTCAGGGGAAGAGGATGCTTGCTATCACCAAGTATCTGTAGGGAAGTAAAGTCGAAGAGATAACAGGCTTGTTCTGCTTGCCTATAAAAGGAGGGAGCAGAACCAGCAACGATGGAGGGAAGATGAGGAAGGGCAGAGGTTTGGTCTCCATATAAGGAAAGAGTTTCCCCAAATTAGCACTGTTTTAACTGCCATGTGCTGTCATGGGAGAAGGTAGATTCCTCCTTGTTGGAGGCCTCCGAGCAGCCACTTGGAGGACTATTTGTAGAGGGGATGTTGCAGGGGGATTACTTCTCAGGTCCAGGGAGTTCTAAGAGCCCTTTTGAACAGTGAGATTCTGTGATTGTCTGACAGTAGCTGGAACAGAGAACAGCAACTCTCCAATTTGGGTCAAAAGCCTTTGCCTACTCCTTGTCCCATTTGAAACTCCTGTGAAGGAGGAATTCCAGGGATTATTTTGCTAAAAGGATATAGTATCTTAGAACTAGAAAGGATACAAGATTAGAAGTCATCAGATTCAACCTTTGCTTTACTGATGGGAAAGTCAAGGATTGGAGGTCCTCGATAAAAATTAATCCTTCTGTCTCAGGGAATGTAAGTACTTGCCATTGCTGTAGTCTTATAGTTATCGGTGTTGGAGGGGAACTTGTAGGTATCTAGTATAATTAATTTTGTAGATGAAGAAATGGAGACTCAGGGAAGTGAATTTCCCATAGTCCCACAGTAGGTGACATGTATTTAAATACATGTCTTCTGACTCTAAATTTAGTGCTTGTCCTACCAAGTCATAGCTGTGTCCCAGAAAGTCAGAAGAGTAAGGAGCCAGCCCTTGTAAAGGGCCAAGGGAGGGAAGGACGTTTGCTAACCATCTGTATTCTTGGGCTTTCTTCAGATCTGTAGTGTGATAAAAACCTCAACAGCCTCCTACGTGGAACCCTATCTCCACACTATTCCAGGTATGCGATAGTTTCATCACCGGACCCCACGAGCAAGAGGATGACCCTGAGGGTGGGAAGTAGGTGGGATGGTGATGCCATACCCAGTTCATCCCCCCAATAGTTATGTAGCTGCCCGTTTTGAAGTAGAGTTGGAATGTGGAATTATCTAGTAAGTTAGGACAAATAAATTGGATCAACAATAGACATTAAAGAAAGTCTCTGAACCTCTGGCAGACACTTCACTGTATGTCCCTGGCCAAATCACTTAATCTCAATTTCCTCATTTATAAAATGGGAATAATAATACCCATAGCTCTCATCTTGTAAGATTGTTGTGAAATTAAATAATATTTATAAAATTCTTTGCTAATCTTAGAGTACAATATGAAAACCAGTTATTATTATTGTTGTTGATGATGATAAATACTTTGCTCTCTGGTCCCAGAATTTTCCTACCTTCTTCAAGTATTTGAAATATTATTCTTAAAATATTTGAAGGGCTATCATGTGGAAGAGCTGGCCCCTGGCCCCAAGTAGCAGAAGTGGGAGCAGTGATGTATATTAAAGAATCCTAGATCTGAGTTGGAAGAGACCACATTGGCTGTCCCTTATTTTCTGGATGAGAAAACCAAGACCCAGGAAGTTTTCATGTCTTGCACAAGGACACACATAAGTAGTAAAGGTAGAATGTGAACCCAAAGTCTCTGACTCAAATCCAGAGCTCTCTACTGAAGACAGACATCAGTTCTGCTACACAGAAAAATTCACTAAAAATTAAAGTCACCCTGCCTGTTCTAACTTAGGAGATGAGTTGATTAGTCAATCAATAAGCATTTATTAAGTTTGTACTATGTTCCAGGCACTGTACTAAGCCTGGGAATCCAAAAGGAGTCAAAAGATAGTCCCTGTCCTCAAGGAGATCATAAAATAATGCGAGAGACAACAAGCAAACACATAGGTACAAAAACAGGATAAACAGGAAATCATTAAAAGAGGGAAGGCAGTGGAATTAAGAGGAGTTAGGAAAAGCTTCTTGTAAAAGTTGGGATTTTAGTTGGGGCTTAAAGGAAGCTGGGGAGTTAGTAGGTAGAGTTGAGGAGGGAGAGAATTCCAGGCATGGGGCACAGCCAGAGAAAATGCTCAGAGAAGGAGTGTCTTGTTCACGAAACAGCAAAGAGGACAGGATTTTGGGATTGAGAATACACATCAGGGAATAAAGGATTAGGAGATTGGAAAGGCAGGAGGGGGATAGATTATGAAGGGCTTTGAATGCCAAGCAGAGCATTTTGTATTTGATCTTGGAGGCAATAGGGAGCCACTGGAGTTTTTTGAATAAGAAGGTGACATGGCCAGACCTACACTTTTGGAAAATCACTTTGGTCGCTGAACCACTTTGGTTGCTGAAAGGAGGATGTATTGGAGTGGATAGGGATCTGCAGGAAGCCAGATTTGAGGTGATGAGGGCCTGGACCAGGGTGGTGACAGTGTCAGGGGAGAGAAGAGGAAATATTTCAGAGATGTTGCAGAGGTGAAAGCAACAGGTATTGGCAACAGATTGGATATTGAAGGTGAGAGATGGTGAGGGATCCTGGATGACTCCTAGGTTCCAAGCACGAGTGATTGCTAAGAGGATGGTGCTGCCCTCTACTCAAATTAAGGGAAGGTAGGAGGGCTGTGTTTGGGGGGAAAGACAGTTGGTTATGTTTTAGACATGTTGAATTTAAGATGTCTCCTGGATATCTAGTTTGAGATGTCTGAAAGGCATCTGGAGATGAGAGATAGGAGGTCAGCAGAGAGATTGGGGGTGGGATGGGTAAATTTGAGAGTCATCAGCATAGAGGAGGAAATGAAATCCACAGGAGCTGATGAGATCACCAAGTGAAGTGGTACAGAGGGATAGGAGAAGGGATCCCAGGACAGAAGGCTGTGGAGCACCTACAGTTAGAGGGTGTGATCTGGAGGAAGATGCAGCAGAGGAAAAAGAGAAAGAGTGGTCAAATAGGTAGGAGAACCAGGAGACAAGAGTGTCCTGAAAAGCTAGAGAGAAGGGGGCATCAAGGAGGGGAGAGTGATCAACAGTTTCCAAGGCTGCAGAGAGATCCAGAAGGTTGAGGATTGAGAAGAGGTGAGGAGCTCCCCGTCACTGGAGGACAGGTTAGGGCGGATACAAAAGCCCATATTTATACACTGCTTCTGGAACTAACAATCTTCATCTTCATCCTCCTCCTCCTCCATAATGATCATATTGGACTGTAATGTCCTCAAGGGAAAGAACATGTACATGTATTATAATTCCCATTGACAGATATGGAAAGTGAGACTCAGAATGATTTACACAAGGTCACAGGGTTAGAGGCCAAATTTATTTACTAATTCTTTCATACAAAAGATATTTATTTGTTTTTTTACTTCCCTGTGCGTGACTTCTAACTGAGTGGGGAAAATGCTATTCCTTTTTTTTTCTTCCTTCTGAGTCTTCTGCCTCTAAATAAAATTCAACTATCTCTACACCATGCCTTTGTATTGACTGTTTCCCACGTCTGGAGTGCTCTCCTTCCCTTCTTCCAACCCACAGAATTCCTGGCTTCCTTTCAGACTCAGCCCAAGAGTCACCTCTTCCAGGAGGTTGTTGAATGAATGAGTGAGGTTCTGGATATCCCTAGGGTGAGGAGCAGGTCCTTTCCCTCGATCTCTTTTGAAATGACAGAAGGCTTCTTGTATTGACAGGGTTCTTCTTTTTAAAGTCTATATTAGCATTGAAAAATGAGCAGTGACTCTCTTGCTTCTCCATGCCAGTAAAGATCCCTCTCCTGACTAAGTGTGATACCAGTTCTATCTTGGATCTACCTTGAATCTTCAATATAGCTGTAGGAGACCAGATTGGGTGCGTGCCTGATGGCAGAGTGGATAGCACACTCTCTGAATCAAATCAAGGGGCATTAATCCCATGGCAATTTCCTCATTAAATTCAATTCAATGTTTCAATGTTCCTTCACCCCCCACCCCCTTCTCATAGTGAAAGTCAACTTGGATGAAATTGCTGGGATCGATTATTCCTTGATACGGCTCCCCAAATTCAACGGCAACCACCTGGACATCCCCCTGAAGGTGAGTGTCCGTACAAGCAGGAAGGGTTTTCTGCTGAACAGACTCCAGGGGGGAGGACCTGAGGCTCTGAGGCTGGCTGCTTCTCTCAAAGCTGCATTTCCTCTGTTTCAATAGCAGATTTTCCCTATGTATCTTTGTACTCAGATTCATGGGTTCTATTTGCAGCTCTGGGACAGGTCACAGTACCTTTGCTTGGGTCTCATCTGCAAAATGAATAGAACCCCAAATATCTTCTGGGAACTTAAAACTCAACCTAAGTTGCTGGAGTGAGTGCTTTGGGACCTTCCTCTACAAGCCATGAAATAGATACATAGAGAGGTGGATCTTCCTTTTCCATTGACTCAAGTGATCAGGGGAGTCTGCTGCAAAAAAGGAAATAGAAATCAGAGCTTTAAGAGCTGGAATCTAATCCCAACTCTGCTGGGTGACCTTGGACAAGTCACAATCTCTAAGAAGCCTGAATTTCTATTTAGAGTGTAAAAATGTTTGCCCAGGGAATGGAGCCACCCCCAAATGTAATTTCTTGGATGTTTGATATTCAAAAGCACTAGGCCCTAATAGATGAAGTTAAATTTTCTCTTAAACCCCTCCATTTCCTCCAGAGCAAGTAGTCAGTCAGTCACCTATAGACAAAACTCAGCAGCAAGGCTATGGGGATTTTTTTTTTCTTTTAAATGCAGTATGTGGATAAGTCCCTTTGTAATGTAAATAACTACCCAGAATTTATTTGTTTCAAAACTCCAGGATTTTCTACTGTAAATGAGCTTATTATGTAGTGGTAAAAAAGAGGCAGCACTTACCCAGTTGTTACAGGACCTGTATCTGAATCCTAGCTCCACATTCTAACTAATTGTATGATTTTAATGTCTGTGGGCCTCAACTTTCTCCTTTGTAAAATGAGAAGGTTGGACTGGATAGTTTCTTCAAGGTCTCTTCTATAGCTCAAAATTCTGTGGTCTGATCACTAAATATCAGTTAAACTTCTATCATGTGCCAGGCCCTTTGCTACTAGCTGGGAATACAAGGAAAAAGAAAAAAAAAATCTCTGCCCTCAAGGAGTTTATATTCTAAGGGGGTGGAGTGGGAGGAAGTGAATGTAAACTGACACTTTCAAGATTCATAGAGTAGAAGGAAGGTAACCTTAGAGGGAAAGGCTACTAATAGCTAGGGGCGAGCAGAGAGGAAGGTGAGAAGATTGTGTGGTGGAAGCAGCTTAAGGAGAGAACAGAGGAAATGATGCCGGAGCTAGTCTTGATGATAATGGTATGGTGGAAAAAGCAGTCATCTTGGAGCTCTAAAAAGCTGGATGCTTACTTGGGCAGAGATAAAGTCTCTCAATATCTCTGAGCGTGTCTCTAAAATGAAGACAATGCCTATGGAGCCTCACTCACAGGCTTGTTCTAAGGCATGAGTGTATATGTATGTATGTCTACATATGTACGTATGTATACACACACTTCAAAACTCTATGTGTCAAATATTTTTATAATTATAATTATTGTATTGAACATCTTGGATACTTTTCCCAGCATTGCCACCAATGAGTTCTGTTACTTTGGTCCAGTCACTTAGACAAGTGCACTCTCTAGACCTTATGTTCTCAAGCTAAAAAGCGATAGATAGATAGATAGATAGATACGCACACATATAATGTTTATATTTATATAAATTAATATAACAATATAACAACAATAAAGATATAATTATATAATATAATAATGTAATTATATAACATAAGAAACATATAAATACACTTATATATTTATTATATATGTATATAGCTCAAACAATATAAAATAAGGTGCTAATCTCTACTGTGCCTAATAATAACCATAACCACCAACTTTTCTTTAAAAAGGAGCCCATGCAGGGGTGTGTTGGTAAATATCTTATAACTAGCTCTCCCCAAAAATGTATCTATGAGATACTTTTTAATCTTAATCTGCATTATTCACATTTTCTCCATCACTTTCTTAAGTCTAAACAGTCAACAAAATAATAAATCAAGCTCTGGAGCTTTTGTGGATTTCTGAGGTTCAAATGTATACACTAAAAAATTTAACCATCAGTTTGGGAGAGGGTAAGAGTCAGCTTCAGCATCTCCCTGAGCCCATGCTTCCTTGCCAGGGTTCTCATGAAGATTAAACAAAATTCAGGGTAAGAGGGATCTTTGAAAAATATAAAGCAAGGCATTATAATGCTCCTTTTTTATTTCTGAAAAATAGGTATGATTCAGGTATTAAGAAGGGGTAGGAAAAAGAGATGGAGAATATTTAGCTAGAAGGGATTAGAAAGAAACAGAAACACCAGGTTTACTTAATCCTTTCTTTGGCTTTCCCTTCCTTCCTTCTTCAAGATGGACTGGGAGAGTTTTCCATAGATCAGCCAACTGCACTTTCTGTGGCATCCTATGTTACACAGCAGATTCTGGGCAGCCTGCCTTTAAACCAGCTAGTGTTTGCAGAGAAAACACAATTACTTTTAGGATCCTCCAAGAAAAGTACATAAAGTCAAAGTAATTTCACTTGGTGATTCACAGGATTATGGAATGCTAGAACTGGAAGAAACACAAGAACAAAGAATGTCTGAGCCAAGAGACACCATCTAGTCTTATCCCCTCAATTGAGGAAACTTAAGCCTAGAAAGAGAAATAGACAAGGTCATACAGTTTGTAAATCAATTACAGTTATCCCTTCCACATAGTGACTTTCCACATCGTGGTTTTGATATATCGTAGGTTGGCATAAGAAATTAAATGGGAATTTGGGGGGAGTTTTATGAAAAATGTAGACAATATGCAAAGACCAGCAGATGACACAGAAAAAGTTGAGAAACTCAGAAATGCATAAATATATGTATAATATTGTGGAATATCAATGTAATTTATCTTAATGTGATAATGATTCAGACTTCTTCTCTGGTATGAAGGGAGGGCCCAAAAATTTTACTCAGATTTTCCAGATCATCGGAGTGCCTTGCCCCTAAACCCCTACCCCCCACGTGGAAGGCATAACTGTAAGTAAAAAACAAAACAAAACATCATAATGAATTCCAAGGGCAAATAGAGAATTAGAATTTTCTTCTGTTTTGGGGTTGTTTATACTTTTCTCCCATTCCCCCTATGCTCAGCCCTTCAGTATGGTAGTTAATGACTTTCTTTGCATTTTTTTCAACACATTGTAAAAATGTATTATAAAATTAGCATGGTATATAAATACAACTAAACTTGCTTAGAACTATTTACAATTAAATTAATTCAGTACATAAATATCATAACACCTTTTCAATCACAATCTTTAAGTCCTCACAAGGATTTCTGACAATTTATTCTTTTTTTGTTGTTTTGTTTTGTTTTTTGGAGGGGGAAAGGCAAGGCAATTGGGGCTAAGTGACTTGCCCAAAGTCACATGGCTAGTAAGTGTTAAGTGTCTGAGGCCGGATTTGAACTCAGGTCCTCCTGACTCCAGGGCTGGTGCTCTATTCACTGCACCACCTAGCCACCCTGACAATTTAGTCTTATCTAGCTTTCCTTATGTGTTTGTAGTTTATATTTCATTTTGAGGATTCCCATTCTTTTATTGTTACTTTGTGTTAATTTATAAATGCTTCCATAATGTCTCCTAGCTCTAAAATCTATGATCCTAGAGGTTTTTCCAGGTTTTTTTGTACTTCTCAGGTCAGTAATACTAGTATCGTAGTGATCTATTGCATTAAGAAGACATAATTCATTTACTCTTCTATTGTAAAATGTTCGTGTTAATTTTTTTTTGCAATTACATATAATGTGGTTATGAAATTTTTGAACAGATAACTCTTTTTAAAAAAAATCAGGGTATAGTCTTAATAATGGAATTATTGGGATAAAGGTTAAGATAAAAGGGTTATGGTCATTTTTGTATACTTTACTGTGTACCACCAGACTGTTCTTCAAATATTTAAAAAGTTAGCTATTCATTCTACCAACAACGTATGAGTGTACCTGTTGCTATACACTTTTAATTATTGATTGTTCCTAAGAGTTGATTACTTTCTGTGGGAAATCTTTGTCCTTGATTGTATTCTCTCTTGCACTCACTTCTAGGGCCAGTTTTTCGGCTTGACTCATCATAAACCATACCCCTTTTCTCCTTCTGCTATGGATTTCTGTAACAGCCAACTACAGATGGTCTATTTTGGAGTCTCACACTCCTTCTTTGACTCAGCCAGACATGTTTATGAAAACGCTGGAATCAAATCTCTCCAAATGAATAGTTCCATGGTAAGGCAGGGCAGATGAAATTAATTACAACACCCCAGAATTAGAGAGAAGCCCATAGGTCATTTAGTGCAGCCTGTACCTAAACAAGAACCCCTTATTCCACATCATTGCTGACACTTCTAGTGAAAGACAATCACTAGTCCTCAAGTCATTACTTCTGTTTGCTTTTTGGACAACTCTTATTGTTAGGAAGTTTTTTCTTATTTGGACCCAAAACTTGTTTCTCTAGAGTTTCTGTCTGTTAGAGGGGGATGAATGGAATGAGTAAAGCCAAGATTCCTCTCCCGTGCACTCAATCAAGTTAAACCAAATCAGATTTTTATAAAATACCTACTATGTGCTGGACACTTTTTTGGGGGGAGGGGGTTTACAAAGAATAACTAGCACACAACTGTGCAAAAGCAAGACATATGAAGGACAAATTGGAAATAAGCAACAGAGGGATGGTGGTAGAATTGAGGATGATCAGGAATGGCTTCTCTTGGAAGACGGGATTTTAGCTGAGATTTGAAAGCGTCCGGGGAAGTCAGGAGGCAGATAGGAAGAGGAAGGGAGTTTTAGGCATTGGAGACAGTCAGTGAAAAGTCCCAGAGTCAAGAAAAGGAGTGTGTTGGAGTTACTCAGCATAGCAACAGTGATAGAGGGTTGAGGGTGAGCAGTCTGCAGGCAGACAAGCTCTGCGTCCTGTAGCCTAAACTATGGTGCATTGTTATCTCAGGGGCAGGTGGTATGTGTGCCTGGGATCTTGGACTTTGCGCAGTTCTGAGTTTCTGGGAAGATGTTGCTGCTCAAAGGGGTTGTGTGTCTGAGCCATCTCTACTGCCCTGAATATAATTTTTGGTTCTCCCACACAGCTGGATTGCAAGTCTCAAGATGCTTTGCTTTTTCTCTTACTACAGGTTCCAAAGGACTCTGAATACATTTTGTCGACTGACTACTATGGAATTCTGATCCCTCAGGTAAATGGCTCATCTCTTTTTTGTAACAATCTTTGAACCAGCTTGGGAGGGAGAAGATTAGCTAAGCTGCTAAAACTTCACATCATGACATCGGGGTGGCAGCCCATTGTGATTACGAGGGGGACCAGGAGAGCATGGGCATGGATTAGTGCAACTTCTCTCCTCCCCCATTATTGAGAAACCTGTTCAAAGTACATGGTAGGCCCATCTTTATCTATGAAGTTTGACAGCCTAGCAAGAAGCGATCTCTCCTGACTCGAACCTTCTCTACTGCCACTGTATGGATAAATGAATGAATCGATGAGCATCTCTTAAGTGTTACCTATAAGCAAACCACTGTGCTAAGCATAGAGAAGACTAACCTCTAGAAGGGTAAGACAGTCCCTTGCTCTGAAGGAGCTCATATTCTAATGGGAGAGAGAACACATACAGACAGTTTTGGCTGCAGAGCAGATGGAAAGGGACCATGCTCCTAGTCAGGTGTAGGCTGAAGCCAACTCCTACTAGTTCATGAGAGCCAATTATGACATTTTCATTGTGAGCATTTACACTTTGAAAATGGCAAATACCACAAATCAAGGCCTGATTCATTGTTTTGTTGATTATCTAGACTCAAGAAAGTGATGAAGGAAATGTTAATAATGTGAATTAATTATAAAACTGTGTCTTACTATATCTTTTTCGGGAGAGCTGGTTGTTAAACATTGACCAGCATACCATCATCCTTAGAGATCAGTAGTAAAGCAGTTGCTAATGATGCTTGTCCTGTAGTGACATTTCCACCAACAAAAAACACATCTGATGCTGAGACATCTGATAGCACCAGGGACTTGGGTGAGAACTTTCTTTTCTGGTTCTTCAGAAGCTGTGGCTCCTGAAGAGGAGGCAGGGGCTGTGGCAGCCACAGAGGCACTGGACAGGCTATACCTCCACAAGGGTTGCACCTCTGAAGGATAGTAGGGGGCCATGGAGGCTGCAAACAGAGCTGGTGATCTGACTATGGCAGGGAGCTGCTATTTCTGGGGCTCTAGATTACAGAGTCTCAGACTACCTGGGATCTGAGGACTTGGTTGGTGGGTTGGTTTGTTTTCCTGAACTGCTTTTTTCCCCCTCCCTCTTTTCTATTTAAAAAAAATATTATAAGAGGTGATTTCTAGGAAGCAGTATAGAGACATATTGAAAAATAAAGGCATTATAAAAACAAGTTATCTACAAAAAAGTGAAATATTTTCTTCCCTCAAGAGGGACATTCTAGTTGTGGAAACAACACATATACAGATAAGTAAATACAAAACCTATTCAGAACAAATACAAAGTTAATTATGGAAGGGCATTAAGAAATAGGACAGTGAGGAAAGGCCTCTTGTAGGAGATAGCCCTAGAACTGATTCTTAAAGGATCTTGATGAAGATGGAGAACATTCCAGATACAGAGGACAAACTGCAGAGGCCCAGAGATAGAACCCAGCATGTAGGGAAAACAAAGCTAGTTTGGCAGAATCTTGAGTGAATGAGAGGGAATAGTGGGAAATCATCCAAAAATATAGTTCAGAGACAGATTGTGAATGACTTGAAGTTAGTTTTGAATGATTAGAATTGAACAGAGTAGGAAAAGTGTGCTGGGGAGGTACCCAGCTACAGTCACTTAGGATCCTACCAGCAATGGGGCTTATGTAAAAGTCTAGCCCAGGGTTGGGAAACCTGTGGTCCCAAGGCCACATGTGTCCTCAAGTGAGGCCCTTTGACCGAATTTAAACTTCCCCAAACAATCCCCTCCATAAAAGGATTTGTTCTGTAAAACTGGGCCTCGGTCAAAAGGCTGCAGGGTCCCCATGCCTGGGCTAGCCCATCTCTTCGAGGATTTGTGAGAACCAAGAGCTTCATCCTCAACCTCTCTTTCTTTGTGTCTGCAGCTATACAAGGACTTCCCCAGTATGGCAATGAAAATTGTTGTTGACTTTCCCTCCTCTGAACCAACCATCTTCGTCGACTCTAGAACGAAACTGAGCCTCATGTCTTCACTTTCAACCCATGTTTTTGCAATTTTCTCCAACTCTTCTGAGACCCCACTCTTTACGCTGAAACTGGTCAGTTTGGATCAGACTGGGAAAGCTCATGGGTGATGGCATAGCCCAACTGGATGAGCTCTGGTTTGTCCACATGTGTAGCACTATGAAAACAAACAAAACCCAACAATCCAGAAGGCAGGAGATAGAGTTAGGGACCTTGGTTCCCCACCCTTGTCGTAGTCTTCACTCTGATACTAATATGTATTCTGGGAAATGTATTGGATCTGGAGGCAGAGGACCTGGCTTTAAATCCCACATACTTTATCTTGGGCAAGTCCCTTTCCTCTCTAGGCCTCCATTTCTTCTGCTATAAAATGAAGAGGTTGAAGTTGATGATCCCTTAAGCTTGTTTCTAGCTTTAGTCTATGCCCTTAACTTCCTTGATGAACTTGGACAATACACATTGCTTCTCTGGGTCTGTTTTCTTCATCTGGATTTGGAGATGAACTTTAAGGTTCCTCAAGTCCACCTTTCCCCCCTCTCCCTCCCATTTTGTAGATGTGAAAACCGATGAGTGGTTAAGTGACTTGCCCAGGATCACACAATTAGCAAAGTGTTTGAGACAGGATTTGAACTCAGGTTTTCCCTAATTCTAAGTCCATTGCCAGATCCATTAAACCAGAGGTTCTTTACTTGAGGCCTGGGAATTTTTTTTTTAATTTGAGAGCTACTTAAATATAATTGATTTCCTTTATAATCCTATATATTTAAAAACATTATTCTGAAAATCAGTCCATAGGATTCACATGATTGATAAAGGGGTCCAGGACACACATGGAAGTTAACAACTCCTATTTTAAACCATACTACCTCTTTTCAGAGGAGCAGAGTTCAAACCCATGCTCTGCTCAGTGAGGTTCTAAGCAAGTCACATGATCTCTCTGTGCTTCCTTTGTGTTTACTCATCTGCAAAAGTAGAATGTTTGGACTCAGTGTCCAACAGGATTCTTCCCAATTCCAAATTCTTTGGTTCTCAAAATAAGGAGGCAAATAATAACTGGCTCACTGGATGGATGTGTGGGTCAGATTAGATGATGTATATGAAAGCCCTTTTGACAGTGAAAAACTATTCCCAAGAGGAAGCTGATACCAATGCTGATGTGACTTCTGGTTGTTTTGGGGCTGGGCGTTGAGATGTATAAATGATAACACTCTCATGCCACGCTGACACTGTGCTTCATCACTTACAGTGATATTGACGGGCAATGTCTCACTGGGCTCTCCTGACAGCCATGAGGAGGGAGGTAGACAAAAAGGGATTACCTTTATCTTTTAGCTGAAGAAACTTCACCCAAACTAGTGATGTGACTTGCCCCCGGTCATGCCATTAATGAGTGGCAAAGACAAGATTGGAGTACAGATCAATAAGTCAATCAATAAATTACTAACCTACTAAATGGCAGGCACTATGCCGATCACTGGGGATATAAAAAGAGGCCAAAGACGGTCCCAATCTTCAAGGAGCTCACAATCTGAGGATTCCAGTGCTTTTCTGTCTATTCTTTAAAGGCTGGCCCCCAGGTCAGAAGGACTGAGGAGCTGGAGGAATGAAACATTAGGAACGACAAGCCAGAATTCTTACCTGGGGTTGCTGCGGGGGGCATCTTTCCAAGATGACCTGTGGTGCATCCTTAGTACTGCCCTAGACCCAACTATGCCACAGGGGAAGGGACAGAATTCACTTTTCAGAACCTCTGGAAAAAAAGAAAGGAAATGGCCAGGTGAATGGGAAATTCTGGGGTGGCTAAGTGGCACAGTGAATATAGCACCAGCCCTGGAGTCAGGAGGACCTAAGTTCAAATCCAGCCTCAGACACTTAACACTTACTAGCTGTGTGACTTTGGGCAAGTCACTTAACCCCAATTGCCTTCCAAAAAAAAATTTAAAAAAGAATTTTTGGTAATGAAATGGAAGGAATCAATCAATTAACATTTCCAAAGCACTTATTAAGTGCTGCTGAGGTTACAAAAAAAAAAAAAAAAAAAGAAAAGAGAGAAAACAGTCCCTGCCCCCAAGGGGCTCCCATTCTAAATGAGGGAAGGGTTGGTACACCTCTAGTTGAGTTTGCTAATTAAGCAACCTGCTCTACCCCCTTCCTGAGCTCTATAGTTCTAGAATGACTCAAAGGCAACTAGGGAAAGAAAAGTCTGTAATTGTTTAATCAGTCCTTTAATTGCCCCAATCAGAGTATCTCTAGTGTTTCTTCAAAGAAGGGTCTAATTTATTGACTATTCCAAGAAAGGGCTTTTCATAGGCTCTACTGACTTCTCAAAGTCTTTAACAGCTCAAAAATTTCTTGATAATAGGAGCTAATGCAACGATATCACTTTCTATTTTCATTCTAGAAAACAACTGTTACCCTCTATATTAAAGTGAAGTCTGGTTCCTTTTTTGGGCACATGACATTGGAAAGGTAAGATGATCTAGGAGGGTTTTTTGAGTCTAGGCTCTTCCCCCTCCTCACCCTATGAATTTGAGTAATTCATTGTCCCTTGAGGAATACTAGTTCTCTTACTTAAAAAAAATTAGCATTGTTTTCTTTTAAAATTTTAAGTTCCAAATTCTCTCCCTCCTTCCTTCCCCCACCTCTCCCACCCTCTAAGAAGACAAGCAATAAGATATCAATTATACATGTGAAGTCATACAAAACATTTCCATATTAGTCATATTTCAAAAAGAAAGCAAGAAAAATGAAATGAGAAAATTATATTTCAATTTGCTTTCAGAGTTCATAAGTTCTCTCTCTGGAGGTAGATGAGCATTTTTTTTTTTTGTCATGAGTGCTTTGGAATTGTCTTGGATAACTGTATTGATCAGAGTAGTCAAGTCTTTCACAATTAATTATCATTACAACATTGCTGTTACTGTGCACAATGATCACTTGGTTCTTCTCTATTCACTTTACATCAGTTCATAGAGGTCTTGCCATGTTTTTTTTTTTTCCTGAAGCCACTCCATTGTCATTTCTTATAGCACAATAGTATGTTATCACAATCGTATGCCACAACTTGTTCAGTCATTCTCCAATTGATGACCACCCCCTATATTTCCAATTCTTTTCTACCACAAAAAAATCTGCTATAAATATTTTTGTACATATAGATCCTTTTCCTTTTCCTTTACTCTATTTGGGATATAGATGTAGTAGCAGTATTGCTGGGTCAAAGGGTAGGCACAGTTTTATAGCCCTTTGAGCATGAAAGATGTTTTGAGCATTGAGAATGTTTTCCAAAATGGCTGGACCAGTTCACTACTCCACCAACAATTCATTAGTGTACCTATTTTCCCTCATCCCCTCCAGTATTTGTCATTTATGATATATGTAAGGTAGTACTTCAGAGTTATTTTAATTTGTATTTTTCTAATCAATTGTGATTTTAAGCATTTTTGTATGACTATAGATAGCTTTGATTTCTTCTTCTGAAAACTGTCTGTTCATATCCTTTGGCCATTTACCAATTGGGGAATTGCTCTTATTTTTATACATTTGACTTGGTTCTATATGGAGTATATTTCTGAAAAAGTGAGGTCTTCATCATAAAAACTTGTAAAATTTTTTGTTATGACCTCATTGTCTATGGTTACCTGTTAGCAAAAATATAGTTTCCCTAATTATCTCTTTTAATTAGGTCTATTTTTGCTTTTGCTTTGTCTGAGATCATGATTGCTACCCTCTGCCATTTTTTTTTACTTCAGCTGAAGCATAATGACTGCTCCAGCCCTTTATGTTAATTCTCTGTGTGTCTTTCTGTTAGAGGTATAACCCTTGTAAGCAACATATTGTTGGATTCTGGTTTCTAATCCACTCTGCTATCTGCTTCTGTTTTATGGGTGAGCTTATCCCATTCACACTCATAGTTATGATTCCTAACTGTATTTTCTTCTATCCAATTTTCTTGTTTATCCTTCTCTGAATCAATTCCAATGAGAATGAGGTTCAAGCATAGCCTGCCAGCCCTCAATACATTTTCCCATCCATTGTAAAAGCTCTTCCTTACACATCTCTTTTATGTGAGAAGGTTTTCCCCTATTCTACTTCTCCTTCCCCCTTCTCCTAGTGCATCCCTTTTTCTTCCCTCTTCATTTTTTTTGGAGATTATTCCAACATATTAGATTTATACCCATGCCCTCTGTCTATGTAAACTACTTTTAATTGCCCTAATAATGATAAAGTTCTTAGGAGTTGCATGTATTGTTTTTGTATATAGGAATACAAACACTATGTGCTGAATCCTCCCAAGTAGAATGTAACTTACATGAATGCAGGAACAATTTCTTTTTCACCTTTGTATCTCTAGGGCTTAGTACTGTGTCTGGCACATAATAGATGCTTAATGTATTTCTGATGAATAGAATTAAATATAGTGAAGCCTTCATTCAGAACCTATTACTACTTTATTTCTCCCCAACATAATTTTGACATTTATAATTTTTGCCATGGTGCATGGACTTAATATCCTTTTGGTTTTTAAATTTTTTTTAGCATAATAGAGTTTGGGATAAATATAGCTGTTAATCTGCTAAGCATAGAACATGCGGCAGCAAGGTCCCACCTTTTTGAGATTTATTATTATTTTTTTTTAAGCAATAGGGGTTAAGTAACTTGCTCCAGGTTACACAGCCAGTTATTTCTGTGTGTGGTGCTAAGTATCAGAGCCCGGATTCAATCCCAGGTCATCCTGACTCTGGGGCTGGTGCTCTTACTTGCTGTGCTACCTTTCGCCCCACTATTATTATTTTTATTATTATTTCCTCAGATACAAGTGGCCTTTGAGGGGGGAGGAGGAAGGAATGGGGAGATTTTGAATGGCCATAAGGTTCCAGGATGGAGCAGAGAAATGGCCAAGTAGCTAGCTATACTTTCCTCCTTACTGGAAGGTGTAGCAAATTATGGACTTGGACACTTGGTCCTGGAAATGAACTTGAATCAGCAAGAATAATAGTGGACATTCTTATATTGCACTCAGGGTTCATGAATGGGCCCTTGCAACTGGACTGTGAGGTGCAATTATTATCCCCATTTTATAGACAATAAAACAGTCTCAGAAATGGGAAGTGACTTGGTTATTAAATGGCAGAGCTGGGATTCCAGACTAAATGTTCTGGCTACAAATGCTATGTCTCCAGTTGGGTTGGTCAATCCTACTCTGTTGGGCAGAACCTCTTTTCTACAAGGCGCTTTATGAGAGTTAAGTATTTCTAATACCTCTCTTCTGCCTCTAATTCCACTCCAAATCAATTTGAAAACTTTCCTCTAACCCCCAAAGCCTGCCCCTCAAGGTAGAATACTTAAAAGGTCTGAAATTCAAGTATCTCCTCTTCTCTCTCTTCTCTACCTTCTCTATAGCCTCAATGTGGAATTGAAGCAATCATATATCGGCAATTTCCAGGTGAGTCTGAGAGAAACCAACAGCTTTCTGGACTCAAGATTGGGAGGGGAAAACACCTTGTAAACTATTAAGTTTTGTAGAGATGTGAGCAGCTTTTGCTATTTCATGGTCTCCATGGGAATTGCTCTAGGGACCACACCCAGGTTTGTAAAAAACATTAGGAAAGGGCCTGGAGAGATTTCTTACAAGTACATGAATTTGGATTAGAAAAAAAAAAGAAAAAAATTTTTATTTTCACTAACCTCTAACTAAAGTTTATCATTTTCTTCAATTATGAATTAAAAAAAAATTCCTAGAAGGTTTCATCAGAGTGGCACTTGTTCTTTCCCAGACTGCTAGAGGGGTCCATGACCCAAAATGCTTTAGAACCCCTGGACTAGATAATCTCTAAACCCTTTTCCACTCTAAATCCTACGATTTTATAAGATCATAGACAAATAATTGAGTGATTGAATTTTTCACTTTTTTTTTTTAATTGGGGTAAGATGGATTTAGGGAAGCTAGGTGGAACAGTGGTTAGAGTGCTGGGCTGGAGTCAGGAAGACCTGAGATCAAACCCAACCTCAGACACTTGCTAACCCTGTGACTCTGGGCAAGTTTTTTTTTTTTTTTTGCTTTTTGGAGGGCAATTGGGATTAAGTGACTTGCCCAAAGTCGCTCGGCCAGTGTCAATTATCGAGAGGCCAGATTCGAACTCAGGCCCCCCTCCAGGCTGGTGCTCTATTCACTTTGCCACCTAGCCGCCCCTAAGCTTATTCTTTTTTTTTTCTTTTGCCTTTTTTGGGGAGGGCAATTGGGGTTAAGTGACTTTCCCAAGGTCACACTGCTAGTTTTTGTGTTGTGTCTGAGAATAGATTTGAACTCAGGTCCTCCTGACTCCAGGGCCAGTGCTCTATTTACTGCGCCACCTAACAGTGTCAGGCACATAGTAAATGCTATAGAAATATTAATTATGAACATTAATTAATTATCAGTTAATTATTAATAATTTAATTAATAATCCATTAATCATTAATAATCAATGCTCAATACAGAGTGAATGATTAATAAATACTTGTTAAATGATAGTTGGGAAAACAGGCCCAAAAGGAGAAAGAGAGTTGCCAAGGGTACACAGCCAGGAAGGGGAAGAACCAGGATTTAAACTAGGTCTCTTGTCTTATGGGTTGGGGCTTTTCCTACTGTAGTCTACCACTTCCTTTTTTCTGCTCTAAACTGAAACCTCTGTTCTCTTCATTTGATGGTATTGACCTTGAATGGGGGGTGGCAATATCTAATTTCATTTGGGAGAGGGCTGAAGCTTTCAGGGAGAGAGGGAATGAGGAATGGAGGGACAGCAGGGTACTAGAATTCACTGGTTGGGGACTTTGGTCATTAACCATGTCGTCTTCCTTTCTGTTCCCAGGTATCCTTGATGGAGAACCCTTTTACTTATTACATGTCCAAAGTTTGGCTCCCTATAATTAATGGTAAGAAGCATTGGAGGATTGGTTGGTCTTAGGTCCAAGTGGACCACATGGAAATAGCAGGATCCTCTCTCTATTCATCTTCCCTCTCCCCCTAGACTCCAGCTAATGATCCCTATTTCTACAGTTCTCTAATGTTTATCAAACACTTTCCTAACAACAGCCCTGTGAGATAAGTGATCCAAATATTACTATCCCCATTCTGTAGATCAATCGATTGATTATTAAGCCTTTATTAAGCATCTTCTATGTACCAGGCATTGTGCTAAATTCTGGGGATGAAAAAGACAGACCCTGCCTTCAGGGA
This sequence comes from Petaurus breviceps papuanus, assembly GCF_028583685.1. Lineage (NCBI taxonomy): Eukaryota > Metazoa > Chordata > Mammalia > Diprotodontia > Petauridae > Petaurus > Petaurus breviceps. Next base: position 357,074 of record NW_027187280.1, on the reverse strand, counting down.
GTTTAAATTCGATCAGGGAAGATAGCACGTGCACGTGGAAGTACAAACAAAATATATCCAGTGGTACTAGAAGCTGGGGCAGCTTAAGAGTAGCCTCTTTTTAAAAAAAAAATTTTTTTTGAAATTATTTATTTATTTTTAGTTTTCAACATTCATTTCCACAAGATTTTGAATTACAAATTTTCTCCCCATCTCTCCCCTACCCCCCACCCCAAGGTGACAAGCATGCTGAATACCCCTTCCCCCAATCTACCCTCTCTTATATCCCCCCTATCCCTCCCCTTACTTTCTTGAAGGGTAAGATGGATTTCTATACCCCATTGCCTGTATATCTTATTTTTCGGTTGCATATAAAAATGATTTTTTTAACATTTGTTTTTAAAACTTTGAGTTCCAGATTAAGAGTAGCCCCCTGAGGACGTTTAACCCTGTTTGCCAGTATACGTAACCCTGTTACTCCTTAAGAGTAGCATCTTAAGAATCTGGAAGTCGCAGGTGGCTCCAAGGCTTATTTTGCCCCACCCCCAAGCTGGGGGATGATGGGAGAGTGACAGGGGATCCTGAAAAGCCTTAAGTAGGAGATGAGCTAAGCCTAGAAATTCTAAGAGGTAGAGGACACTAAGAGAGGAGCAGTGAGTGGACCCACTGAGTGTCTAGTTTGCTGGTTCAGTACCATTCTGAGCTGTACCATAACGGGAAGCTCCTGATGCTGGGCTTTCTTTGTTTTCACTGCCTTGTCATTGCCAGAGCTTGTCCGTCTGTGTGCTGTGTGGCATCAGGTGGGCTAGTGAAGATAGATCTGTCTTCTCACAGTGCTAGGTACCCAAGGTTGGGTTTTACTCCTGGGTATTCATTCCTGGTAAAGATTTGGCTGATCACTTGAAGGTATTACATGTTACCTAACCCAAAGGCCCAATTCAAGAGTTTCTTCTGTTATGAGGCCATCACTGATTCCACCTCTCCATTCCTCACTCTCCGACTTCCTCAGACCTTACATAGCTTGTACCACTCTAATGTACAAAATACTTAGTACCATGCATCAAAGCTATCTATTATATTGTCTTACCCCGTTTTCCCCCACCTCCCTAACCAGACTGTGAGCTCCAGGAGGGCAGGGCTTGGTTCTCATCTCAACTTTATAACTCCTTTTGTGCCCTGCATAGGGCTCTACATACAGTAGGTGCTAAATGTTGGATGTTCAAAGTGCTGGTTTAGGAGTCAGAGGATTTGTGTTCAAATCCTGGCTTTTCTGCTTACTTCCTATATAACTTGTGCAAGTCATGAATTTTACTAGGCCTCAATTTCTTCCCAACTGTAAAGTGGCAGGGTTGGACTAGAAGAGTGTGTGTGTAGGAGAACCTGCAGCCTTGAGGCCACATGTAGATAGCTCTTTGACTAAATCGAAACTGGACCAGAAGTTACTCTCCAATCCTAAATCTAGGCTCCTAAGACACGAGTTGCCTCTAAGGGGTTAATAGAGAACTTTGGAAGACAGAAAAGATCTCCAGACTCAAAAGATCCATGGCTCCCTCTCTGGATCTCTATGAGAAAATATTTCCTTTTAGGAGTCACCAACCTGGTGAAAAAGAATAAGCATGTGAAATTTGCTTTCATCACGCCCTGCAGTGCTGTTTCTTGCATCTTCTTTATCCTTCTCACTTCATCCTCTGTTTTTCTTTCCAGGGAGGCTGGAGCAAGGCTACCCTCTACCAGTGCCAACAAACCTTCACTTCTCAGACTATATTGTGTATCCTCACAAGGTCAGTAAATGCCTCTTGTAGACTCAGACAGCTATAGCCAGAAGGGATCTTAGAATAGCATATTAAATAGATTTCCATCAATGGAAGACTTTAGAGGTCACCTCTGCCCCTTCTCTTAGTTGAGAAGTCAATCAAGGGGAAATGATTCAGCCAAGGTCACACAATTAATAACAAATGGATGAACTATGATTTGAACCCAAATCCAAAAATCTCTGAGGTCAGTGTTCTTTTTACCACACCATGCTGAGTGTCCCACACTTATCCACACAAAGTAACAATGGAGCACTTTTACTGCTTAAAGGCAGTCAAATAACATTATAAAATATCTAAATTGAGAGTCCATCAACATATATTTGGCAGGCATTACTCAGCCGTGAGATGGGGCACACATAGATCTATGCCCATGTAGAACTATTGATCCATTTGGGGAGATAAAATGCACACATACATACACAAAAGAATAAATAAAAAAATCTAAATCATTATACAGTTAAAGCCCCTCCTTCCTTTACCTGCAAAGCAACAAGGACAATAGGCTGAAAGGAGAGAGAAATCTCTTTGGGCAGTGTTGGGCAGGGGACATTTTGTAGATTGACACCAGGTGTTTTGATGGATAACATGAAATAGTAGAAATAGCACGGGGTTCAAATCTCAGGTCGGTTACTATCTGTGTGGCATTGGGCAGGTCATTGAAACTTTCTGTGCCTCAGATCCTTCTTCCGCAAAATGAAGGGGGCCATAAAGATGGTACATCTAGAGCTGAAAGGACTTTGGAGGCAATCTGGTCCAACCCCTTCATTTTAAGCTGAGAAAACTGAGACCCAGAGGGATTAAGTAATTTGTGCAAATTCTCACGCATTCCTTGACTCCAAATCTATCTCTCTTTCTACTACCCTGTGTTAGACTAGATGGAGTACTTTTACATATGGCTCTAGGACTCCAAATCCAGCACTTTTCCCTGTGGGAAAGCATTGGCCATTTGGGGACGACAAGGTGATGCATATGATGGAAAAAGGGGTGAAAAACAGAGACCAAGAGGTTTTAGGCCTGGGAGAAGAATGGTAGAGCCCTAAGGATGCTGGCAGGGGCCAGCTGGCTTAGGTAGGAAGAAGGGAAGATTGTTTTTCATAGGATTGTGGGATTGGAGCTAGAGGAGAACTTAGATATCATTAAGATGATCACTTCTCCCTCCTCCAATAAAAGAGGAAGCTAAAGCTTCAAGAAGTTAAATGTTAGCCTTCTAGAATTTGAGAGGACAAGTAGAATATCCAAATGGAATGCCCGTTAGGAAACCATGGGACTATTCCAACTTGTCAAGACAGGAAAGGAGATGTGTGTGAGCACACAATATGGCAGTGCCTGAATGTTAATGTTCCACATTGTGCAAACAGCCATTTTTGTGTAGGTGAATGGTTGAGTAAAAGATGTTTGTGTGTCACCTTCTTCCCCCTTCCCAAAATTCCACCAGACTTGGCCTGAGAAGTCTCTACCTTAAAGCTGTTAACTGTGGTTTTAGAAAGTTTTGAGTGAAGGAAAAGGGAAAGAAGAAAGGTTTTGCCAGCTTGATTTAAGCGCAGATTTCTATAAGGGCTGTCATAAGCAGAGATGAAAAATGAAGGAGATCAAACAACTGGATATTCCCCCAAGTCACTAGAAAGAACAGTTACCTGCTGGACTTGCAACAAATCCACTATGGCAGGACTGCCCCAGCTGCCTGACCAATCTGGGCTCCCTCGGAGCAGCCTGGCTTCCCAGCTGTCATTACAGCCTGCATTTTCCAGGCATTGGGATCCTACTGTATCCTCTCCCCTCCCAACACAGGGGCTGATAGTATTTCTTCTATAAAAACAACACACAACAGCAAGACCAAGAAAGATCTTTCCAGTGAACTGAATTTCCATCTCTCTCTAGAATTTCCTGGTGTTTGGGGCAGATTTTATCTATTCTTGAGGGAGGCTGTCTGACTGCCATGATCATCTGCACATCATCTCCATCCTTGGTACCCATAAGGATTGGTGGGGAACTGGCTTCCACTGACTATTACTCTGGAACTTGATCCACCAAGAGACACTTACAAAAACTTCTAGATTTATAATTGGTGAAGAGAAAGGATGGTGTAAAAAAGGAAATGAAAAATGAAAAAAAATGAAAAAAGTTCAGTGGGAGGGATTTTATTTTGTTAAAAAGCAAATGAAAATTTTCTTTGGGTTGGGAGTTTGTGGGGTTAGAGGGAATCCTACTGAGGCTTTCTTAAGGCAATGTTTTTCATTTTAACCTTAATATACCCTTTTCCAATAAACACAAAACCTTGACTCTCTCTATGTTAACATGTCCTGGTATATATAAATCCTAAGCTCTTCTTGCCAAGTCCCTTGGTGAAATGTGAAGCTGTGTAATGTCTGTGTGTGGGAGTAGTGATGGGGAGGGGGTAGGGGTAGATAGGAAACTGCACATATAGTGGAATGGAAAAGCATTTATTAGGCACACATTATTTTAGGAGCGGGGCAGCTAGAAGGCACAGTGAATAAAGTACCAGACTCATCTTCCCCAAGTTCAACTCTAGCCTCAGACAGTTACTAGCTGTGGGACCCTGGGCAAGGCACTTAATCCCCCATTTGCCTCACTTTCCTCATCTTTAAAATGAACGGGAGAAGGAAATGGCAAACCACTCCATATCTCTGCCAAGAAAACTCCAAAATGAGGTCACAAAGAGCTTGACATGACTGAAACGACTGAGCTGACAGAAAAACAAAAATGTTATAGGAGCTATGCTAAATGCTGCGATACAATTATAAGCAAGACAGTGCCTGCCCTCAGGGAATTTCCATTCTCGTAGAGGAAGATAACACAAATGGGGGAGCAGTGACCAGAGAGAAGTGTTTTGATGGTGTTGTTAGATTACTGTTCTTACTAGAGGAAGAAACAGAGTGGGGGCTGGGGGGGAGGAGGGCACACCTGTGGCAGCATGGCATGAAGATGGCTAGGATGAACAGTCATGTTCACCAATCAGAAACCCAGAGTCCCAGAGCAGGAACTTAGAGTGCCCTGCTGGAAGCGGAGGCTGGAGCAGAGGAGGTGGCAGCTTAAAGATGTCTGGGCCATAATGAGTCATTTCAACAGGACAGTAGAAAACATGGTCTCCTCTTAGGAACTGCTCCTCCATGGTTCTCTATAGTTCCTCCACAGAGGATCAACCGAATGAGTTGGACATCTTCTAAATCTGTTTACACCTTTGGATATCAGTGCTCAGGCTATCTGGTCTGACCCTCTCATTTCACAGAGGAGAAAACTGAGGCCTAAGAGAGGTTAAGTAAGTGACTTGCCCAAGGTTACACCAGTTCCTCATCTTCAAATCTGGTTTTCTTGGTCCATAAATTATCCCTTCCTTTGGATGTGACATTGGCCCACCTCCTCGTTTCTGATGTTACACTTCAATCATTCTATCTGTCAATCAACAAACATTTATGTAATTAACTACCATGTTCCAAGTACTGGGGATACAAAGATGAAAAATGAATTAATTTTTGCATTCAAGGAGATTATATTCTATTTTAAGAGGTAATATGTACATATATATATATATACACACACACAAAATATACTATATATAAATATGTAAAATATATATTTATATTGATGTATATATATGTGTGTATATACACACATACAATATATACAAAATAAATATAAGGTATTGGAGGAACAAGAAAGGTCTCCTCTAGAAGTTGGTGTTTAAGTTAAATTTTGAAGGGAACTAGGGATTTTTAGAGGCAGAAGTGAGGAGGAATATCATTGTAGGTAAGGAGGACATCCAATGGTACAAAGCTATATGGGCATTCTGGGAGAAAATGTACAATATCTCCCAGTATGGGAGAAAATATACAGTATCTTAATATATCCTTTGTCACATTTTACATGTTGGTCTTTGGAAATGTATCATGCCTACCATACTTCTCCCCACTGCACATATAACATTAAAGGACATTACAAGACAGCTGTATAAGAGATGATTTACAAGCATCTGAAAACCTGTCATATCAAAGAGGGATTAGACTTATTCTATTTCATTCCAGAAAGCAGAACTAGGATCAGTGGCTGAAGATGCAGAAGGGTTGATATTGGCTCAGTATAGGGAGAAAACAAAGAAGCAAAAAACCCACAGATTTTGTCACAGAGCTCTCTAAAGGAAAGAGGGAGTTGGAGTGAGTGGCCTTGCCTTGGAGGCTATCTATCAGAGGGTATATGAACACTTGTCAGAGACATTATAAAGGGGGTTCTTGTTGGTGCTAGAGGCTGGGCTTGTAAATCACCATCAACTCTAAGATTCACTGTCATAAGATGATATATTAGAACACAGGACTTAAAACCAAAGGAACCAGCTTAATGACCTGAGATTCTAGACGTAGAGCTGGAAGGGACTTTAGAGGCCATTTAGTTCAATCCCTTTATTGAACAGATGGAGAAACTGAGGCCCTGTGTGTGACTTATCTGGGGTCACACAAGGAACAAGTGACAGGGTGAGGATTGGATCCCAAATCCACTGCTCTTCCCACAATCCTATGTTACCTCCATATATTGTGTTGAATGAGGGCCATCGGAACTTGGAGGATGGAGAGGGAGCTCAGGGTTCAAAAAGAAGTGGTTTGAGCTTAGCTCTCCATCTAAATCCATCATAGAACAAGGATTAAAGAGATGAATAAGTCCTGTTCCTGGACCCTGGCACCCCTTGATCCTTGCTAGCTATCTGAGGACTGTCACTGGTTACAGAAGGAAGGGAATGCGGAAAACGAATGTGGACGATTCAGGGCTGCTTATCTCCACTCCTGGGAATACAACCTGTTTTTATGCTCCTGAGAGCACATCAGCTCTCTACCACATCTTAGATCCAAAGCCAATTTCACTCTGGTGGAATCTGACACTTGAAGCCAGGGTCAAGCTGCTTCTTCCTAAATGACTGAGCTCTTATGTCCTCTGGAAGTTGCTCCTCACAAATCCCACGCTGTTCTTTCCTTTTCTTTTCATTGTCCCATAGGGCTGGCCCACAAGGCCAGACCACAGTTAACAGAAGCCCCACCATTTCCTTCCCCTGCCTACTCTCCATAGTGAAAGGAAGCCTCCCTGTCTCTCCTCCTCTACACCCACAAACAACTGATGGCGATCACAACTCTGAAAAGGTTGGCGACCACTGGTTATAATAATAATGTTTTCTTTAGACACAAACACAAATGTTCTTAAGGGAATTACTACAATTTACAAAATTATCCTGAGAGTAATAGAATAATTGATTTTTTTTTTGAGGAATCAGGGTTAAGTAACTTGGCAAGGGTCACACAGATAGGAAGTGACTGAGGTCATATTTGCGCTCAGGTCCTCCTGACTCCAAGGTGGTGCTCTAACCACTGGGCCACCTAACTTCCCCGGACTAACTGATTTTTGTTTTGTTTTGAGGGTTTTTTTTGTTTTTTTTTTTGCTTTTTGGAGGGGAGAGGGTAGGGCAATTGGGATTAAGTTGCCCAGGGTCACACAGCTAGTTTTGTGTTAAGTATCTGAAACTGGATTTGAACTCAGGTCCTCCTGACTCCAAGATGAGTGCTCTATTCACTGTGACACCTAGCTGCCCCCAGACTAAATCATTTTTAAAGGAATAATGAAACTTATAGGATATGTGTTTGAACCCTGCCTCTACTTCACATTTTGCAGAGGAGGCCATTGAGGCACAAAGGAGAAAGATGACTTGCCTAGGATTATAGAGCAGTTTATAGTAGGTAGATCTGCAATCCCTCTTTTTCTTTCTCCTCTCTATATCTTTTTCTTTCTCATACTCTACTTACTTTCTTTATGAGGAAGCATCATATATAGTAGAAAAAACAAGCAAACATTGGATTTGGAGTATGAAGACCAGAGGTCAAATGAGAACTCTGCTTAGACTTGTACTTATCCTCTTTGATACTCACTAGTGGAAAGACCTTGGGTAAGTCACTTCTCTGTAGATCCCAGTTTTCTCATTAAATGAAATGAGGTTGGATTAGAGATCTTAGGTTCCCTTCCAGCCCCAGATTCTTTGACCCTTCCTCACCTATTTTATAGGCTTTCTCTTTGCTTATGATGGGAATTACCGAGTGTAATGGGAATGTAAATTTGGAAGATCTTCCCTGCCCCTAGGCTAAAGTACACCTGAAGCCTGGGGTGGGAGGCTTGTTTTTCAGTAGATACTTTTTGATTGGCCAGTGGGTCAATAAGGTTGTCACATTCTCTGAGCCAGGAGAAGGCTATATAAGCCCTGATGTGAGGCTTTGTTTTGGGGGCTCACTTTGAGAAGTGTTCTGTGATTTGATATGGATTCTGGGAAGCCGTTGTCCTGAGCCGCCCCCCCCCCCCCCCCCCAGGCTTTGAAAAACCCAGATGTTGAAACCCAGATGTTGATTGGGTATGGATGTAATGGTTGGACAGTTTGAAATCTGTCTACTAGATCTGTTTCTGTCTTGATAATTCTGTCTGTGTACTTTGAAGTTCGGGGTACTGACCTTTTTCCCTTGAACAAGGTAAACGATATATGTTTGACTGATTAAAGTAAGCTTGTTAACCCATTTTGAGTTGCTTTCCTTTATCAAAGCAGATCCAAGAACCTGTGGTGGCAGCCATCCTGAGGACGCTTAGGGTGCTTGCTGAGACACCGAGTCAGGCTTGTGACTCAGAGTTGAATAAGTTGCTGAGTCCTGAGTTGGAGGTGTAATCAATGGAGACACTGTGCTGTGTAAAAACAATAATAAACTCCAATTTCTTTAGCTGTAAGGTTTACAAAATGCTTCCCTCAAACCATCCCGTGGTGTCAGTAGTGTCAATATTAATATTCACATAGGATCATAGACAGAGCTGGGAGGGACTTTAGAGGCCAGTGAGGCCAACCCTCCAATTTTACAGATGAGGAAACTGAGGCTGGGAGAGCTTAAGTGACTTAAGTAACACAGCTAGTAAGTCTATGAGGGAGGATTTGAACCCATGTCTTCCTGACCCCAAGTCTAGTGCTCTCTGCTATACCACAATGACTAAGTCATTCAGGTGAAGTGACTTGTCCATAGTCACATAGATAGCCAGTGTCAAACAAACCTTGGTTTCCTGCCTTCTTTCTGTTCCCCCGGATTGTCTCCAGTGGGGAGTATACAAGGCTAGGAGGCAGCAGTAGTGGATTCAAGTTTGGTTTTTCCCACGTTGACTGTGGTGCATGGATCAAATCCTATAGCTTCTGTGTGCCTCATCTGTAGAATGGGTATGATGAAAACCTATCCTACCTACCTCACTTGGGGCTTCAATGTAGCCTTGTACAGACTTGTCTACTGTTATAGCGATGTGCAGAGCGATGGCATATGATTCATCTCCAGAGCAAATTTCCTATGAAAGGTTGTCAGACTGCTGCTAGTTTCCCATAGCAACAATTGTAACTGAACTTTGCATTTGTGGGGTTTGGTGGCTGATCCAGACATCCTTGACCAATTGATTTCATAGGATCATAAGATCATAGATTTAGAGTTGGGAGAACTCTTAGAGGCCCTTAAGTTCAACCCCTTCATTTGATACATGAAGAAATTGAGACTTAAAGAGGATGTGACTTGCCAAGGGTCACACATCTAGTAAGTGTCTGAGGCAGATCTTGAACCCAGATCTTCCTGGACGTTCCTCTCAGTGCTATCTGCACTCCTGCATCTTCATCTCCTTCCCTCTACATGCTCAGACCCTGCCCCTGCTTACCCAAGCTCTGATAGATCAACTTTTGAACTTATTTTGCCTGGACCAGGGAGGTAGTTCCAGAATGATTCCTACACATGTCCTTCTTCTCCTTCTTCACTATGTCAATTAACCAACCTCCTTTTCAGATTGAACATTTTCTGGAAGATACTCTTTGTCACAATAGAGTCATGAATACATGAGATCAGACATTTGAGGGAGAAAGAAAGACAGACAAAGAGGCAGATAGTAAGAGAGAAAGAAAGATAGGCCAATAGAGAAAGAGACAGATAGAGAAGATTCAGGTCAGAGCCTCTGTGTGTGTGAGGGGAACAAGTGTGTGTGTGTGTGTGTGTGTGGGTGTGTGGGTGTGTGGTGTAATATCCACAGTGAGCAAGAATAACATGGTTGATGAATCAGAGAAGACCCAAGAGTGGTTAGACAGGTATGAGAAGAACCAGTGTCATGAAAGCCCAGAAAAGAGTATCCATGAGAAGAGGATGGTCACAAGGGTCAAATGCTGCTGAGAAGGCCTGAGATATGTGAGAACTGACAAGAGACTGTGATACTGGACAAATAAGGGGCCATTGGTAATTTTGAAGAGAAAAGGTTTAGCTAAGTGATATTACAGATTAAGAAGATAGTAAGAAATACAGTAATAAGTTTTGCATGATTGAACAAGTATAACCTATATCAAATTGCTTACTGTCTCAGGGAGAGGGAAGGGAAGGGAGGGAAGGAGAAAATTTGGAACTCAAAATAAAAAAAGTGTTAAAAATTGTCTTTAAATATAATTGAGGAAAAATAAAATATTATTTAAAAAATAAAAAACAAACAAAAAGAAGGTAGTAAGAGCAGAGAAAGTGTAAATATCAAGTATGGATAATTCATTTTCAAGGAATCTTGCTGAGAAAGAAGCTTTCAGAAGAGAGATATGTCCTTTCCTGATTCTTTTCTTCTCCAGCCTTTAACTCATCTTAATATGGCATGGTCTCAAGATCTTGCATCATCTGGGTGTACTTCTTTGGATGCCCTCAAGCTTATGAATGTTCTTTTCAAAATGTGCCAGAGTTAGAAAAGGTACTCTAAATGTGGTTTAAGCAGGGCAAATCAAAGCAGGCTATTATTGTTATTTATATTTATTTAATAGTAATACTTAATATTTAAAGTTATTGACCTCTTTTGTTTTTATATTATCTACATTTTCCAGCATATCACCTACTCTCAGAGATCCATTCTTATAATAAAGGAGGGAGAAGTAAAAAAAAAAAGAAAAAGAAAAATAAAGAGTTCAGCAAAACTAATCAAAGTATTAAAAGTTGTTTTTTTTTTAAAGCAATTGGGGTTAAGTAACTTGCTCAACGTTACATGGCCAAGTGTTTCTGGGTAGGTGCTAAGTATCTGAGCCCGGATTCGATCCCCAGGTCATCCCAACACTGGAGCCGGTGCTCTTACTTGCTGTGCTACCTGGCCGCCCCTAAAAGTTTGATATTAGATGCATGTTCCATGTCAATAGTCTGCAAAGAAGCAAAGGGAGGTATCTTCTTATATATCTCCTTTGGGTCCAAGCTTGGTCATTGAAATGTCACAGCATTCAATTTCTAAACTTTTGGGGTGGTTGTTCTTTCCATTTCCATTGTTATTATTATGTTGTGTATCATTTTCTTGGCTCCACTTACTTTAATTTTCATTAATTCATGCACCTTATACTTTTCTATAATTATCATCTTCAGAATTTCCTAGGGCACAGAAATAGTCTATTACATTCATGTAGCACAATTAATTTTTTCAGCCATTCTTCAGTCAGTGGGCACCTACTTCGTTTCCAGTTCTTTGCTTCCTTAAAAGGGGCCAGTATAAGTGTTTTGGAGTAGAGAGTGACTTTCTTTTTTTGTGATTGACCTCCTTGCAGAATATGCTAGACAATTGGAATCTCTGGGTTAAAGTGACACTTTAGTCCCTCTTCCCATTATTCCAAATTGCTTTCCAGAAGGTTATTACTCACTGTCTTCTAGATACCACAATTCTCTTGGTGCTGCCCATGATTTCTTCAGACTTTTTGACCCTAGTCACACTTATGACTCATACTGCGTTTACAATCCGCAAAACTCCAGGTCTGACATTCTACTTCTCAGCCCTAAGAATGTCCTTAACTTTCTACTTCTCTTCGAGCTCTGCCATTCTGGGTTCTATTTTCTAAGTGCTCTTTCAACTCTGATATTCTATTTTCTAAGGCACATTTCAGCTTTAATATTAAACCTAGAGTTGTAACTAAAAATTCACCTAGGGCAAAATATGTTGAGGAGGGCAATACCAGTTATCTCAGAGGACTATCTCAGGGGAGATGAGTATAGTCTTACCAGAAAAGGGGCTGATTCATCCCACAGAGAATGCAGTGCTGTACTTGTGAGGAAAGGCAGGCCTGAAAGGGAGGTATCATAGTTCCAGGTTGCTGAGCCTGGACACATGCGATGGGGATGGGAGATTGGGGGAGGAAGAACTGTTTCTCTTCACTGCCTCCCCTCCAAGCATCAGCATTTCTTCAGTTAGATTGGAATACAGTTGTATTGGATAGCATGCTTTTTGTGTCTGAGCCCAGAGCTTATCCTTCCTAATTAAGCCAGGAGTAGTTTTGTGACCTGGGAGGTTTTGTCTCTCCTCTGAACCCCAATTCTTCTCAGCCATCCTGTGAAGTCCTCTGAACTGGCAATGATCAGGGAGAAATAGATAGCCTTGGCTGAAGGAGAGGTAAGGCAAAGGAGAAGGGAGCAGCCAGCAGAGAGCTGTAATGGAGAGAGCACTGGGCTTGAAGTTGGGGGATCCAGGGTCCAGTCCTATCTCTGCTGATGACTTGCTATGTCAAGGAAAGTCACTTCTAACATGTCACATTTCCTTTCCTTATCTGCAAAATGAGGGAAATGGAAAATAATGGGGGATCTCTGATGGTTCTTTCAGCTCTGGAATTCTAAATTTTGAGGTCCCTTCCAGCTCTAAAGTTCTATGTTTTATGCTCTTATCTAGTGGCCTTCCCGGTACCAACACCCTATAGTCTGTGAGTATAGACTTGGATTCATCCTGTAAGCCCTCATGGGGCCATAAATATTAATGGAAATAAAAGACTGATTTCAAGAAAAGGACTGAAAGGTCTGACTCCCTAGATACCAACTGGGGCCAAATGAAAGGCCCTTGAGACTCTAGAAGATCTGGGCATTATCTTAGACTTGTTCTCAGTAGCTGTTTGGCCAGTTCCTTAGTCAGTCCATGCAAATCAAGTGAAGGTCACAGATTCTGTCCCCTGGTTTCAGCACTGTTCAGAAGCCAAAGCCTATTCCTTTGTGCCGGGCCAGACCCAGCCAAGTGTTCTGTGTGAATATTAGGGTTTGGACAGGGTGGCTTGGACTTTTCTGAGAAGTCCATCTCCATCCACTACCAGAAAACCACTCAAAGCAGGCACAGGGGAAGGGACTCGATAGGAATCAGTAAACTGGCAAGGCCTCCCCTTCCTGCATAGATTTACAAGAGACTTAGTATCTCTCAGATTCTGTTTCCTCATCTGTAAAATGGGGATAATGGCACTTCCCTCACAGAGTTGTTGTGAGGACCAAAAAAGATAACAGATATAAAGTGTTTTACAAACCTTAAAGTGCTGTAAACCTAGCTATTATTGAAGACGCAGCCTGGTACAGCAAAAACAGACCTGGATTTGAATCATGCCTCTGACACTTGCTAGCCAGATGACAACCTCTTTGAATCTCAGTTTCTTCATCTTTAAAATAGGGAAAATAGTATTTTTAATTAACAAAATTAATCAATCATAACAATATAAAATTATATTTTTATCATTATTTTTTGTCAGTCAACAACCTGCTATGTGTCAGGCATTGTGCTAAGCATTAAGGATACAAAGAAAGGAAAGAAAAAAAAAGCCTCTGCTCTCCAGGGATTCACAGCCTAATGGAGAGACAGCTTGCAAGCAGCTAGATACAAATGAGATCTATACACATGATAAACTGGGGGTAATCTCTGAGGGAAAGCACTCAGATTGAAGAGAAAGGAGAAAGGTTTCTTGATGAAGGTGGTAAAGAACTGAGACTTGAAGGAATCTAGGGAATCTAGGAGGGGGAGATGATAAGGGAGGGCATTCCAAGCATGGAGATAGCCAATGAAAACACCCCAACTTGGGAACTGGAATGTGTTGTTAGAGGCACAGTAAAGGCTGCTCTCCAGTGTGAGTGGTTAGTAGAATATGTGGAAGTAATTAAGGTTTAAGAAGACTGCAAAGGCCTGTAATATGAATGGGCTATAAGATTTTCCCTGCCCATTAATAGGCATTGGATGGAGCCCATTAAAGGAAACTTGCTTAGCGGGAGGCTTGTTTGTGGGAAGGCTTTCACACCTCTTTTTAATTTCTAATTAGCACTGAGTCAGGAGGGTTGTGATGCCTTCAGGCTCTGAGAAGTGTACATGTACTCTGAGTTGGTATTTTGCTTTGGGGGCTTGATTATGAGAAGGATCTTGTGATTTCCTGGTTGAGATTCTGAGTGGCCATGTGTTCAGAGCTCCCTGACTGCTCAGATGTAAACAGTCTCGCGATCCAGGGATGTATGTAAAATGTATAGTTGATTCAGGCAGTCAGAGTCCTATCTATTGGTCTTTATTTCTCTGCTTGTATTTCCCCTGAACTAGTGAATGTAATTAAAAAAGATTGTTGAAGGGAAGGCTAGGTGGCGCAGTGAGTAAAGTGCTGGCCCTGGAGTCGGGAGGACCCGAGTTCGGTTCCAGCCTGAGACACTTAACACCCACATAAAAAAATACTAGCCATGTAACCTTGGGCAAGTTACTTAACCCCAAATTGCCCTCCAAAAGGCCAAAAAAAAAAAAGATTGTTGACCCCTTAAATAGCTATCTTTCCTAGTAAAGCAGATCTAAGAACGTGTGCTAGCAGCCAACCTATGTATGCCAGTGTGATTGATGCTACAAGACCAAACAGAGGTTTTTATATTTGATCCTGGAGCTAATAGGGAACTCCAATAGGAGACACTTCTCACAGCAGGGAGTAGTCCCAGATTCAAGGTAGGAGACAACTCTGAGATGTGTGACCTCTCCTCTTGTGTGAGTCAAGAGGAGAGCCAGCCCTGGCCATCAGGCATGGAGCTACAGAGTAGAAAAGGCCCTGAGAGCTGAGCTAAGGGACCTTGCCAGTAGAGATGCAGTTCCCAGGGGAAGCAGCACGAGGATGGCACTAATAGAGAAAGACTATTGGGGTCCTACAGTGATAGAAAGGTGTGAATTACCTTGAGAGTTACATGTGTTCCCCAAGTATGGACCTCTCTGCTGTGATACTCTGAGGACTTACCTTCTCTTTTTCAATGATTCTGTGTATGTTTGTGGGACAGCAAGCCCTGATTTATGGGCGGAATGGGGGATGTTTAATTTCTAACTAGTCTTATGGTGCTAGCTCAGCAAATTCCTTTGCTTTGGGCTGTGTTTACTGGCTGACTATTAAAAGGTAATTGGAAGAAGTTCATGAGCTAGAGTTTGTACACACAGAGTACCTTGAAACCCAGGTAGTTACCTCTCTGGAGACCCAACCTTTGAGTGAAAGTTGGGGAGGGGGGGACGGTACCAGGGAGGAGGAGGTCACAGGTAAAAGGAAAAACTTCAGAACAAGATCTATCCTGAAATGAAATGAGGGCCTTGGAAGTTAGTGGATGATCCCCCTAAGAGTTTCCAAGTGAGGGCTGAATGATCACTTGTTGCAAGGTAATAGAGGACTCTTTTGTTCTGATGCAGGTTGGATAGAGCTTATCTGGATTTTAGTAAAGCATTTACAAGAAATCTTTATCTTATTCTTGTGGACAAGATCAAGGGATATGGGCTGGACAATAATATAATTGAGTGGATTTGGAACTGGCTGGATAGCTACACCTAAAGTTCTATCTTAGACATATTGTGGCTTTATGACCCTGGGCAAGTCACTTAACTTTTCTTTGCATCAATTTCTTCATCTGTAAAATGGAAATTATAATACCATTTACCTCCTGGGACTATTGTGTCTATCCAATGAGATATGTACAGTGCTTTGCCAACCTTAAAGTACTATGCAAATTCTATTATTATTGCTATTATTATGAGATGATATGATGGTATACTTGGAGACCTCTTGAGAGTCAACGAAAATTAACTGAAATAATAACTTCAGTGAAGTTGTAGGCCATAAAATAAATCCAAATAAATCATCAGCATTCTGATATAAAACCAACAAAACCCAGCAGAAAGCTCTAGAAAGAGGAATTCCATTCAAAATAACTACTACAGAAACTATAAACTATTTGAGAGACAATCTCTTTTAATCTCAGTTTCATCTTTAAAATAGGGATAATTTTTTAATTAACAAAAATAATCAATCATAACAATATGAAATGATATTTTTATCATTGTTGTCAGTCAACTAATATTTGTTAGATGCCTACTATGTGTCAGGTACATAACAAAGATTGATCAAGAATTATGTGAATCAGGGGCGGCCAGGTGGCACAGTAAGAGCGCCGGCCCCAGAGTCGGGAGACCTGGGATTGGTTCTGGCCTCAGATACTTAGCAACCACACAAAATAACTGGCCGTGTAACCTTGAGCAAGTTACTTAACCCCAATTGCTTAAAAAAAAAGAATTATGTGAATCTATAAAACACTTCACAAAAATGAAGAAATAAATAATTTGTGAAACATTAATTGCTAAAGCCAATATAATGAAAAGGATAATACTATCTAAATTAATTATTTATTCAGTGCCATACCAAACTCCAAAGTAGTATTTTATAGAGCTAGAAAAAGTAATAATAAAATCCATGTGGAGGAACAAAAAGTCAAGCATCTCGAGAGTAATAATGGTAGCAGTTGCTTCTTATTGAGACAGCCAGGTGGGTAAGTTTGCAGGGTGCTGTACTTTGAGTCAAAAAGACCTGGGTCCAAGTGCCCCTAAGACACTGGCTACCTGGATGACCCTGAATGACTCAGTCTCTCTCAGCCTCAGTTTCCTTAACCGTAAGACGAGGATGCAGAGTTATAAACATCAAAGGCGATAACCCATGTAAGGCACTTTGCAAAAGTTTTAATAGTTTTGCAAATGTTAATATTGATATTATTGCTATCCAGAGAAGGACAACTACAGTGGTGAAGGACCCAGAGTCTGTGCCAAATGAGAGACAGCTAAAGAAATTTGGTTTGTCAGCCTGGATAAGGAGACATTAGTTATGTTCAAGGATTTCGAAGGGCCTTTGTGTGGAAGAATTGTTAAGCTAGGCCATTTGATTCAGAACGAAGAACAGTGGAGATGTGAGAGTGGTGGTGGTAGGGAGAGAGGAGGGTTTTAATTTAGGCTTCAAGCCCTCATGGTTGTGTGACCCTGGGCAAGTCACTTAACTCACCTACTTCAGTTCCCTCAACTGAAAAATGGGGATAACAATAGTACCTAATTCCTAGAATTATTGTGGGCAAGCAAAGCGATGATATTTGTACATATAAATGCCATGATAGCATTTATATAGTACTTTAAGGTTGGCAAAGCACTGTACATGTTATCTCATAGGACCCTCACAATAGCCTTGGGAGTTAAGTGTTATTAGTTTCATTTTATAGGAGATGAGGGAGATGGAGGGAGGAGACAGATTTAGACTTTATGTAGATAAAGATAAAATCTTACAAACTAAAGCCATCCAAGTACAATGGACTACTTCTGGAAATGAATTCCCCATTGCTGGAGGTCTTTAGGCAAAGATTGCAGGACAAATTTGCTGGTTATGCTGTTGAGGGCATTCTTGGTGGTTTCAGTTACAAGAAGAGGGCCTCTGAGGTCCCTTCCAACTTTGAGATTCCAACTCTGAAGCAGGGACCCGTCTGGAGTTCCAACAGTCTCTGATGTTTGCAGAGGAGTTTTGTTTTTCACTCCTCTGCTCTCCAGTTTCCCTCCCAGCAGCTAACGGGAAATTGCCCAGAGACAGGAGAATTGTGGGAGCTATTTTTGCCAAAGCAAACATAGCCTCTGGCCTCAGGGCCAAACTAGCTAGGTGCTAAGAAAAACTCCCCAAGCATAAATACACGCTTTCCCTTGATTTCCCCCTTATTCTCCCTCCTCTTCTCACCCTTTCCCTTTTATTTCGGAACATTGGAACTTCCAGAGAGCAATTAGGGAAAGCCCTCCCTCCTCCACCCTGCTATAAATGACAGTCCTCTCCTCCTTTCCCTTACACTGAGGGAGACACCAGCAGTCTCTTAACTTCTTTATCATAAGGAAGGACCTTGAAACAATGATAAGGGTGGCCCAGAGTGGGGTGTTGGTGTCTTTACTGCTGCTCTTGGAGGTTCTGTGTTCTAGGGTTGATGCCAGCAATCCAGGAATCGTGGCCAAGATCACCCAGAAGGGCTTGAATTATGGTAAGGAATTGGGGCATCTTTCAAGGCTTCCCACATCTAACTTGCACAGGTAACCTGTTGAGGGATGTGGTAAGGTTGGCATCAGGAGACCTGGGTTCTAGCCCCAGATTTGCTACTTACTAGCTTGATTCATGATAAGATTCAAGTAGACCACTTGCCTTCTCAGAACCTCAGTTTCTTCATCCGTAAAATGGGAATTATAACACCTGCCCCTACAAGGTTTGCCATAGAAATATATGGTAAATTTCTGGGGCTTTTTCACTGGAAAAATTATGGGGAGAAGCTGGTTCCAGTCTTATGGACTGGGTGTGCGTGACGTTGCAATTGATCCTCTTATTAGCACTCCCAGGTAATTTCATGCCTTACTTGGCACAGCTAGGTGGTGCAAGGGATAGAGTGTAGGGCTCTGGTCAGGAAGACCTGAGTTCAGATCCCACCTCAAGCCCTTATTAGCTGTGTGGCCCTGGAGATAATAATAATACCTAACTCCCAAGGTTGTTGTGAGGGTCCAGTGAGATGACATTTGTAAAGCATGGAACACAGTGCCTGGCACATAGTAGGCTCTTAATAAATGCCTGTTCCTTTTCTTCCCTGCTTAGCCCAGAGTACCCAGCTAGCACCTTAAGAAGGTAGCATGGGACATTAGACTGAGACCTAACTCTGGAGTCAGAGGGTGTGCATTTGAATCCTAGTTCTTCCACTCTTGCTGCATTATCTTTACTGATTCTCTGACTCTCTCTCTCTCTGGTCCTCAGTTTCCTCATCTGTAATGTGAGAGGGTTGATTTAGATGATCTCTGAAGACCCTTCTGACTCCAAGTCTCATGGTCCTCAGTGGGTCACTTCCTCATTTCTGAGTTTCCCCTTCTGTCAAATGAAGATTGATGATCTATGCACCAACATGTTGAGGGAGGGGGAAGAGGGAGGATCTAAGAACTCAAGGAAAGTGATCTTGTCAAGCATAGACCCCTGGATGACTAAAATGAGATAACATGTAAAACACTTTGCAGACCTTTAAGGGTTATAAAATATTAGCAATACTCATTGACTGCTTTGTGATGGAAGGTAACCAGAGGGATAGAACATGCAGGATTAATTCTCCCAGAGACTTTTGTTAAGGAATGACTAGGTGAAGGGAGAGAAAAGGAGAAGAGTCTGGAGAGAAAGACAGACAGCCAGAAACAGAGGAGGAGAAAGAAGAAGCGGAGGAGGAAGAGGAGGAGGGAGAAGAGGAGGGGGAAGAGGAGGAGGAGGAACAAGGGGAGGAGGAAGAGGAGGAGGAGGAAGAGGAGACAATGTCCCAAGATAGTAGTTGGGCAACATCCCCAACAATGACCTAGTTCCTCCCAGTTGCTAGCTAACAGTTTATCTTTCCCACCTTAGAATACAGATAGCCAGAGGACGTTAGAGATCATTATTGTCTAATTATTTCTTTTTACAGAAGAGGAAACTTTGCCTTGGAGAGGGGAAGAAATTTGTCCAAAATCACACCTTGAGTTAGTGTCAGAGGTAGAATTAGGACCCAGATTCTCTGACTTCTAGCACTGAGCTCTGAATGGATGTAAAGTTAGATTGTCAAAGGTACTGAATACTTTGTACCACAGCTTAAGGTTACAAACTGGGTGAGGGCTGAACAGGGAAAGAAGTTAAATATTGTTGGACAGCAATCCCAATGGTGTGGCGAGAGGAGGGGCAAGGGGGGACAGGGTGAAATTTGCTCAATAATCATCTAGGACAGAGCTGGACACAGAGGTCCCCTCCCCCATACCACTATTATAGGGTGTCCTCCTCTCCTGTCCTTTTGCCTCTCTGATGGGAGGCAGCACGTCCACGTTTTCAGTGTGGAGAAGGTGATTGGGTTCCTTGCTCAGAACTACCTTAAAGCTCTATATAAATATGAGGTTTTATTATTGTTATGACAGCAGTCACATTTCCATAGCCCTTTACAACTTTCCAAATATAAAGAAGGCAGTATAAGTATGATTTTAAATCCCATTTTAAAGATGGGAAAAACTGAGGCACTCTTAATGCAGAGCCTGAATTAGAAACCCAGGTTTCCAGATCCTTAGGCCTGTACTATTTTCATTACTAAAATCTCCCCTGAGAGAATGTAAAAGCCTTGAGAGCAAAGTCTTTGTGTTTTGTCATTGTATCCCTAGTGCCCAGCACCATTCCTGGAACATGTAGGCACTTGATAAATGCTTCCTGGTAAGGGACTGATTTAAAGTTTCTTAGTTATCTCTTCAGACCCTACTCTCAACTCTAGGACAAATCTGAATTTGAATCCTCAGTTTAATGCAATATAGTAAATGTTTATTTAGTGCTTACTATGTGTAAATTATTGTGCTAGATGCTGGGAATAAAGAGACAGAAGAGAAACAGTCTGTCCCTGGGGAGCTTACATTCTACTAGAAAGAAACCACCTATTGATACATAATTAAATATAAAGCAAATAAATTTCCCTGGGGGGGGGTGTGTTTCTCTCTCATCTAGACTAAGGCTAGATATATCCAGCCCTATGTATTATTATTATTATTATTTTTGCTTTTTGGAGGGGGAAAGGCAGGGCAATTGGGGTTAAGTGACTTGCCTAGAGTCACGCAGCTAGTAAGTGTTAAGTTTCTGAGACCGGATTTGAACTCAGATCCTCCTGACTCCAGGGCTGGTGCTTTATTCACTGTGCCACCTAGCTGCCCTGAGCCCTATGTATTATATGTATATATAATATAATAGCATCGTATATATTACATATGTATATATGTGTGCTTATATATGCAAATATATAATATAATATATCTATATACATGTATACACACATATAGCCCTACCTAGTTTCTCTCTCTGTGGATAATATTATATGTATGCATATATGTACTATACATACATATATATGTATATATCTCCAACTCTAGCCTTTATGTCTTTCTCCAAAACCTTTCCTGTTACTGTTCAAGGCACCATCATCCTTCTAGTCTCCTGGATCTGTAACCTCCTCACTCTCCTGCATCCTACCTAACCAGAGTAGCTCCCCATCATGTCAGATATGTCCCCTTCCCTCTGCTCTGGTAGTCACCACACACGGTCAGATCCTCATCTCCTTTTGTGGGGTAGCCTCCTAGTGGGTCTCCCTAACTCAAGTCTGCCCCAAACCATCCTGAGCAAAGCTGCTAAAGTGATTTTCCTAAAGTTCATTTAGGTCTGAGGATGTCATTCACACACACACACACACACACACACACACACACACACTTACTCTATAAACTCCAGTGGCTCTCTATTCCCTCTAGAATCAAATATAAACCCCTTTGTTTGGCACTTACAGTTCTTCACAACTCCCCTCTATCCACCCTTCTATACCACTCATCTCTTTTTCTCTGCAGCTTGTGCTGAGGCAGTGACTACCTTGGAAAAGGAATTGTTGATGATCACTCTACCTGATTTCAAAGGGGATTTTAAGATTAAACATCTTGGACGCGGAGAGTATCATTTCAAGAGGTGAGATGGGAAGCTTGGAGCCCAGAGGCATCAGTACAGACCTGTGGGATGGTATCGGACAGTCATAGGAAACCTTGGGAAGAGAGAGAAGACTAAAGATCCTGCCCTGTTGGGGCTGAGAGCTCTGTAGAGTAACTGTTTGAATATAGGATTCAGGGGAAGCTTTAGAAATGTGCTTATCTATCCACAGTAACTAATTCTCAACTCAGGGATGTTGGGGTCTGGAAAGCAGTGTCACCCTCACTTATGGTTCATTAGGTGAATGAGGGTAAATCACCTGCCCCCATTTTGGGGAATCCTACTGGTGGTAGGATAGAGACTTCAAAGAGTTAGCTAATGAGAGGTAAGAAGAATCTAAAAAAAATGAATGGAGGGGTTTTATAAAAATATTCAGCTCATATGCTTCCTACCAATTACAGGCCCAGATCACCAGAGTTAACAAAATGAGACTATTCCCTTTTCCTTATGCTCAAGGGGACTACCATTTTAAGGGAAGTACTTTGTGGTATTAGAGAATGAATGTTGAATATGAACTGTTCCCATTATTGTTATGAGCTATTGTCTTCTTTATTCCCATTCAGAGATGCTCATTCTGACCTGATTTCAAAGTGATAACAAACAACTAAGGCAAGGGGGTGGAAAATAATGCATATGAGAGATGCTTGGGTAGTAGAGTTGACGGTCAGCATGGACTGGGTACTGGCCTTGGATTCATTTGACCTGGGCTCATATCTTGGTGCTAGCCTTCATGGTCATCCTGGGCAAGTCATTTCCCATCTAGTCTCAGTTTCCTCATGAGTAAAATGGGAATGATAATACTAGTACCATCTAAGACAGAGCTCATTTCATAAAATTTAAAGCTCTAAAAAAATTGAATTTTGACATGCTGTGCAAGCGATTAACAATATGACTTGGTTGAGACCCTGTAACCCCTTAATGAAAGCCCTTTAAGGAAGAAGATCATCAGAATGAGCCTTCAGAGACTAATTCCGGATCCTGGTATCCCTGCTCAGGCTCCACTCCCAGGAGTGGACTTTACCATATGTATTTTTCTTTTCTAGTCTTAATATAAAAAGTGTTGAGCTAAAGAACTCCAAACTGGACCTGCTGCCTGGTGAAGGCCTAAAGGCATCTATCTCCAATGCCTTTATCCATGTGGATGGGGATTGGAAAGCACGCAAGTCTTTTCTGTAAGTTGGATGTTGTTGCAAGCTTCTGGTTTCACTGTGGCTTCTCTATTCTCGTGACCCTTCCTTTCTTTGCCGGGGTGAGGATTCATAGTCACAGGATTCTGAGATGTCAGAGCTGGTGAGGACCTTAGAAAATAGAGCAGAAAAGATCAGAGTTAGAAGGGATCTAAGAACTGAATGTCAGAATTGGACATGCCTTTGAACTCATATAGTCTAGTACTCTCATTTTACAGATATGGAAATAGATGCAACAAAAAATTCTTTAAGGTCACACAGCTTGATACTTTATAGAGCTTGCACCAGAATCCTGAACTCTGGGCTCTATATAACATACTAATTCATCTTCTCAGGATGGAGGAAGAAGCAAAGAAAGTATCACGTGAAGACTTCACATGGTCCCAGCTCTGAAACGCTCAGGTCCACCATCATTTCCTAGGACTGGTGCCTTCCTGAGTAGGACCCATCATTCCTGATGGGGCATTGTGGCTGCAGGGTACCAGGTTTCAGCTAGGGCCTACCCACAGTAAAGCCATAAAATCGATCTTCAGCATGTCTCTTTCTCTCCCATCTTATTTTCCTCCTAGACTTTGAGCTTACCTACACTTTATCAATTATCACTCTTGGCCTTTGCTTCAGGCCTGTCATCTTGATACTTCTCCTTAGACCCTTCTAATACCCATTAACAGAGTTAATCTAAGTCACCAACTCACCGATTCTATGCCTACAACACCTGTTCTCACCCTCTCTTCCCCCCCTGCCCCTGGCTCTTCCAAACCAAGTAAGAGAGGGAAAGGAATTATAGTAGACTAGCAAGGTTGGAAAGCTTGTGGAACCTCTAGATTTTATGAAAACCTTATTTTCTGAAACAAAAATTGGGAAACACAGTCTGGCAAAGACTCTTTCTATAGTAATTCATAACTAGGAATTCTTGGCACCAGTCAAATTTGTCTTGGAAGGGCAGAGAATGGGGAAGAGCAGAAACCTTAAATCACCCCAGGGCTAGCATGCCCCATCACCCTTGATGTTCCCAGGGTACAGGTGAACTGACATGGTAACAGGAAAAGGTGATCCTTAGAGACAGACATAATGGTGTTCAGACTTATAGAGTTAGGGGAGCTGGAGGTGGGGGTTCAGGAGCAAACACATTTCTTCCTCTTGGAGACCTTTTATCAGTCATCACTGTATTGCTTGGCACATCTACAGCAGAGAAGAAGCATGTTCTCTCTTTTTGATGATGCCCTGGGCAGAGTGTGAGTGGGTTCATTATAGCTATGTCCCCAGCAGTATTCAAGGCTGCAAGATATCACTACAATGGACCCTCCCTCTAGTAATGAAGATATCAATCCCATTATACTTACAAAATCACCCCATGGTGCCCAAACTGGCAAACAGCATCTCCAAACTTAGTCTGGCTCTCAAATGATGACAAAAATTCATTGTTGGTCTTGCACTCAAAGTTTTTCGAGCTTGATTGGTCCTGCCAGAGGTCCTCCCAGAACTTTCCTGGTATGGCTTTTGAAAACTTAGGGGTCATTTCTGTGCCCTGCAGAAATAAGCAAAATTTTGCTTTGAAAAGGAATTTTCTTTTCTCGAGCAATGCTCAAAGCACAATATGCACAACCACACTATTCCTCTCTGGGCAGACCATTCCTGGTTCCAATCATTAGCTCTTCTTTTTTTCTCTACTAGGAAAGTAGACGGTTCCATCGATCTTCAAGTTGAAGGTATTTCCATTTCAGTATCTCTTCAATTGAGCAGTGATAGTTCTGGGAGACCCACAGTCACCAGCAAAAAATGTAGCAGCCACATTGCTGATGTTGATCTCCATGTTTCTGGACAAATTGGGTAGGTAACTCTTAAGAGTATCCTAGAATCATTCTTTGGGTCAATGTCATGGTTTACCCAGCTCACAATTATGCCTCTAATGGGGTCACAAAGGTCAGCCACAATTGTCCTCTTTGATGTTTGTTGTTAAGATAATAGATGGTAGAATCCAAAAAACTCTTGCTAGGGTAGAATATTGAACCAACTTTAATATGGTAAGATGGAGATAAATGTAAAGTATTAAACTCGAGTTAAAAAAATCAACCTCTATCAAGATGGAAATGGCATGGCTAGACAGTAGCTTCTCTGAAAAAGGTCTAGAGTTTTTGACAGACTAGAAGCTCTAAAAGACAAGAAAGTAAATTGATTACATTAACAGAAGCAAAACATCTGGGGATAATAGCCCTTTTGTACTCTGCCCTAGTCAGATCACATCTGGAGTACCATGCTCTTTTCTGAGCACGCCATTTTAGTAAGTTGCAAGGAAACAAACTGAAATTGAATGTCTGGGGAAAAAACCAACAATGACCTCTTGAGAGCTGTCCAAAAGTCTGCCAACCAACTGCCTGGTGAAGTGGTGGATTCTCCCCTCAGCTGTCCAATCAGCTGCCTGGTGAAGTGGTGGATTCTCCCCTTACTTGAGATATTCACACAGAAGCTGAATGGTCATTTGCTGAATGTGTTGGAGGGGGTTCTTGTTCAGGTATGGGTTGTATAAATTTACTGAGTCAATATCGTGTTCCTTGGAAGTTTGTGGGAGATGAATTGGTGGGAAATAAGTCTACAGATTTGTATCTCACCTCCTCAAAAAAAAATTGAGAATGAATTTTTTAGAGTCAGTCATTCTACACCCTCTAGTGGAAAGAATGCTAGTTTTGGAGTTAGAGGGCCTGGGTGGGAATCCTAGAGACACTGACTCTTAATGCCTATGTGGATGTTCTCCTCTATGCTACTTCTCCTCTGTGGACCTCAGTTTTCTTTTAAGTAAAATAAGGTTGGTTTAGACGATCTCTAAGATTGCTTCTGTCTTTAAATCCCATGCGGATCCATAGCATCAGGCAGTTGATGGAGTTTCTGCCTGGGCCAGGGTTGGGATCTCACAGTCACTCTGGACTTTTCCAAAGCCCTGCACACCTAGAGCTACAGCCCCTTCCCCTCCCCCTCCTCCCCAGGTGTTACCTCCTAATTCAACTGCCACTGCTATATACTGTAGGAGGCATATACTTATCACATTTGGGAAAACCCCTTTGGATGCCCTTTCCCTTCCGATGGGTCTTGGTCACAGCTAAGGATGGTTTGGGCTTCCCCCCTCATACCCAGGGCAGCGCCAGTCATGGTAGGTCTTTCTGGTCTGTGTTTGACTGTGTCCTCATGTTTATTGCCTCAGGTGGCTGCTGAACCTCTTCCATAGCCAAATTGAGTCCAAGTTCAGAAGGATCTTGGAAGATAAGGTAACAGGAAGTGGGAGCTCTGGACCACAGTCAGGCACTCTCAAACCCTTTCCTGCACAGCTGATTATTACTGTTATAAAATTGTACCCCAGGCCCTGTGATCACAGATGGTTGCTAGGATTTCTCCTATCTCCTTCACTGCCTCTTGGAAAGAGCTAGCAGTTATATACATATACATACACACATGTATATACACATATATGCACATATATGTATATATACACATATGCATACACATATAAAGATACATACACACATATATGTATGTGTGTATACATATATATACACATGTAATAGTTTAAGGTTTACAAAGTGCCTCACGACAATGTTGGGGAAACTGAGGCAGAAGATAAGTGGCTCACCCAGGGTCACAAAGTGTCTGAGGCAGAATTGAACTCAGAGCTCCCTGACTCTAGTCCCAGCCACCTCGTAAGGCTGCTGGTATGGACAGATAAACTGTGCTGAAGTTCCAGCTTTACCATGAGCTGCTTATGGATGTAGGTGAGTCTCTTCCTCTCTCTTGGCTGTAGTTTGCTCATCTGCTAAATGGAAATAATAATTCCCATGCTGCCTCCCTTGCAGCCTTCTTCTAAGGAGAACCCTCAGCAAGCCTTAACAGGCTAAGTAAAATAAACATAATTATTATTCCTTCTGAACCTCACTTTCCTCCTCTACAAAATGGAAATAATCGCACTCATGCTACCTACCTCCCAGTGTAATTTGTGATGCTTAAAATGCTACAGAAATGTGAGCTGTTATGTTCTTTGATCCTCTGTAGTCTAGGTCATTTATGAGAAGGACTTGGAATCCTTCCCCATTGTCCCATTGCTGGGCCTTCCCTATTAGGATAAGTCACGTAAAGTCAACAATCTTTCATTAAGTGTTTACTTATGGGCCAGATGGGTGAGCTAGGTGGTGCAGTGGATACAGTTCCAGGCCTGGAGTCATCCGGCCTCAGACATTTACTAACTGTGTGACCCTGGGTTTGCAAATTATTTAACCCTGTTTGCCTCAGTTTCCTCATCTGTAAAATGAACTAGAGAAGGAAATGGCAAACCACTACAGTGTCTTTGCCAAGAAAACCGCAAAAGGGGTCACAAAGAGTCAGACACAACTGAAGCAACCAAACAAGATGTGCCAGACGCTGGGCTTAAGTGCTGGGGATACAAAGAAATGCAAGGACAGTCCCTGCTCTCGAGCAGATTGCGACCCAATGGGGAAGATAGCATAAAAATCTAGTCATGAACAAAACAGAAACAAGATAAGCTGCAGAAACCCAATGCAGCGAAGGTATTCCTCTGAAGGGGTATCAGGAAAGGCTTCCTACAAAAGGTGGGGTTTTAGTTAGGCCTTGAAGGAAGCCAGGAGGCAGCCTTAAGGAGGGAAAGAATTCTAAGTTTGTAAAACATTTTACAAATGTTATCTCATTTTATACTCACAACAACCTTAGGAGTTAGATGCTATTATTATCCCCATTTTATAGATAAAGAGAAAGAGTCAGGCAGAGGTAAAGTGACTTGCCCAGGGTCATACAATTAGAAAATGTCTGAGGCTGGGTTTAAACTAAGGTCTCCTTGACTTCAAGTACAGGGCTATATCCATGGTACCATCATGTTGCTTCTATTTAACCTTAGGATGATGCTCTTTATGATGTGTTTTCCAGGAACACCCTGTGTTGAAAGAGCAGGAACTCTTTGTCTTACTGTCTATGTACTTTGGGATGACCCAAACAGTGATCAAGATAGTATGGCAAAGTACCAAGGTCATAGGATCACAGACCTAGTGCAGGAAGGGACCTCAGGCACCATCTTGTCTAAGTATTCATTTTATAGATGGGAAAACTTGCTCTGGGGTTAATGACTTGCCCAAAGTTGCCCAGGTAGCAAATGTCGGAGGTGGGATTTGAATCTAGGTCTCCCGACACCAGTCAGTGCCCTTTTCCCTGTACCGTGGTGGTGCTGATGACCTTTGAACCCCTTCCCCCACAGTTGCTACCTGCTCTCCCCTTCACAGCCACTTCTCAGTAAAGGACAGAGATGAGCAGGGACATGAGTAGGCTCAGGCTAGAATTCTTTATGCCACTCATTGGAAATGGGGGCCAAGCTAATACCTTGGTCACTGTGTCTCAGCATTGCTCTAAGAAAATATCCAAATTTTGAAAAGTGGATGTGTAAAATTGTCTTTACCTGTAATTGGGGAAAAAATAAAATACTGTTTTTAAAAAAAGAAAGCAAATACTGTTAAGGAGAGCAAAGGGCTGAAAAGGATGGATGGATCAGAGTTATAGTAGAAAGAATTCTGTAAAGGGAGCAAGAAGACAGATTCCAGTCCCGGTTATATGGTAATGTGCTATGCGAATGAACTTGGGCAAATTACTTTCTCTCAATGAGCCTCAATTACCCTATTTGTAAAGTAAGGGAGTTGAACTCTAAGGTCCCTTCAGGTTCTAATCATTTCTGGCTTTCTGATTGGGCCTGGATCTATGATTTCATCGTTATTGGGAACTCCAAGATAAGGAAAGTCTGTCCCTCTACTCACATAGGCTGCTCCCTTCTCTTCAACTCCTATTAGAGCACTGAGAGGTTGCATAACTTACCCAGGTTACATAGTCAATATGTGTCAAGGACAGGCCTTGAGCCCTGGTCCTCTTGCTCCCAGGACAGTTCTCTAGATACTTCTCCACAGCTGCTTCTGATTCTCTGACCTGTTTCATTTTCCTTAGATCTGTGAGATAGTCAAGAAGTCAGTTGCTTCAGACCTCCAGCCCTTTCTTCAGACCCTTCCAGGTATGGATCCCATTTGGATGCACACACCATTTTTGAATTTTGTACAAGAGGTAGAAGATATGATGACAATCTCCCATACTATCCTTATCAATGGAGGCTGAGACATAGATGAGACAAACCATGAAGGATACCAAAGTTCATTTGTAATGTATTTGGGAATTAAATCACACCAGATTTCTCTTCCTATTTATGTTTGGCTTAAATAATGAGCTCAGTTCTCCTGTCTATTGATTGTTAGTGATACAGCAGTTATAATTGATTATTATTGATTATATTTTATTTTATCATGTTTTATAATAATAATAATAATTGATTATAATATCTCTTATAAACTTGGGCAGGAAGTCCTTGCAAAAGGTTATAGGATCTAGGTCACTATGATAGAGACAAGAACTGGACCTGTGATTTCATTGATATAGGAGACTTATGAATAAGGAAGTGCCCTCTACCAGTGCAGGTCACTTAAACTTAGTGCCTTAGAGAGTTGCCCAGGTCACTGAGAGGCTAAGTGACTTGTCTGGAGTCATATAGCCAGTATCTGTAAGAGGTCAGACTCACACCTTGACTTTCCTGGCTTCAAGACCAGATTCTCAATCAATTATTCTCTATTTCTTCTCTGTAGACATGTAAATATACACAAATTTAAAAAGAAAAAGAAAGACAAAAAATAAAGAAAAAAAAAGTTTGATAAAATTGACCAGAGCATCAATCACATTTGAGAGTTTATGTACTATTCCATACCCATAGTCCCCTACCCCTTCATTGAAGGGAAGAAAGGGCATGTCTTCAACTCTGATAGAGAAGTTGCTTTCCCCAAGAAGAGTCAGGGAAGGCTTCAAGGAGGAGTTGGCACTTAGTTATTCCTAAACAGAAGTTGTCAGTGGAGATTCTTCTCCATTATATGGCTTCAGACAGAACCATCATATCCTGAGTAGCTAGGCCTGGAGGAGCAGGTATTTTGTGTGACTAGGACAGACAGCTAACAAATCTGTCTGCTATGCTAGATAGTTTCCAAGGATAATATATAGAATGGGGGACTGGAATGCTGATGATACACTGGCCACTTTTGGCCCAACAGGGATCATCTAAGCTCTGGGTGGGGCTTGTGGGACCCACAGGTCAGACACAGCATAGCTAAAATGTTGAGAGTAAGAGGTGGGCCCTAACTGCACTTCTCTTTATTGGATTCTAGTCATAGCCAAGATTGACCAAATTGCCGCCATGGATTATACCCTGACCGGGCCACCCCAGGCCACATCTCACAGTTTGGACACACCCTTCAAGGTGAGGAGCCCTATTCCGCAGACTTTGAGAAGCTAAGCTAGTAGGTCCTGAGTATAGGGCCTGTCTTTAGAGAGCATGGCTGGAGAAACCATGTTCCCAGTTACCAGGCTGCCTTGCTATCCGTTCTGCAGTTTGAATCGTTGATTGAGGACTTGCAGTACGCAGAGCCTGGAACTAGGCACTATAAGGGGAGACATGACTCATGGTCTCTGTGCCTTATGGTTTCCCATTTTCTTTCCAAAAAAAGTTTTATTGTTGCTCTTTTTTACATCTTGTTTATTTACCAAAGACTTTCCAGAATGGTGATGATGATGATGATGATGATGGTGATGATGATGGTGATGATGATGATGATGACATTTATATAGTACTTTAAGGTTTATAAAACACTGTCAAATATTATCTCATTTAATCCTCACAATAACCATGGAAAGCAGGTGCTATTATTATCCCTATTTTACAGATAAAGAAACTAAGTCAGACAGAGGATAAATGGCTTGTCTAGGGTGGCACAATGAACAATGGAAGGGAACAAATCCTTCTCTGTGCCAGTCACTATGCTAAGCACTTTACAAAAATTAGCTCACCTAGTTTACTCAGATCTTGACTCCAGGCCCAGCGCTCTATCCACTGTGCTACCTAAATGCTTCACAAATCCCTTCTCAGAACAAATAAGCACAATTGCCACGTCCTTAAGAGGATCCCTCATTCTGTAATCATGATACATTCTGTTTTTACCGAGGAGGTCAGAGACATGCTTTACTGAGAGTCTGCTGAAGTCTGACCCAGCATGCTTCCTAGAGAACACACACAGGTGTCTGCTGCTAGCCAGTGGTGCCTAGATACAGTGCGCACAGCCAGGCCTACGGGAGCCCCCAGGATGTGTTAGGCCTGGAAATCTGGAAGCCATCCCAAGGCCTTGAATAGCAGGGAGAGGAGACACGTTAGGATGTGATATGTACATAGGAAAGGTCAAACTAGGTGAGTTAGGGAAGGCATCATGGAAGAGGTAACATCTGTACTGAGTCTAGAAAGACAAGAAGGACTTAATCAAGAAGTCAGGGAGGAGAGCTGGGTGATGGTGGTGGGAGAATTTGCTCAAGGCATGGTGGAAACAGCTTAATAGCCAGTATGTGACTTACCCAAGGTCACACAACCAATAGGTTACATATAACTCAAACTCAGATCTAATTTTCTCAGGTAACTGCCAGTAGACAGATAGTGGTATCTAATTAGGGTGCCACAGGATCTATATGTATTAAATTTGGAGTAAAAAACAAAAACAAAGTTTGAATTTTAGCTTTTATCATAGGCAAATCACTTAATTGTTCTGTTTCCTCATCTGTAAAATGGGCACAATAATGTTTGTACAATAGTGCCTCCCTCTTAGTATTATGGTAAGGCTCAAATGAGATGATGTGCATGAAATGTTTTGAAAGTATGTAAATGTTAGCTGTGACTATTGTTTTTGTTTTCCTACATGCAAGACGAGTCAGTAATGTCTTTGCCTATAAAGTAGAACCACTTTAAAGATAGTGATTGAAATATTGATTTAACAAAATTACAATGTAAAGAGGACTGACTCTGAAGTCAAAGGCCCTGGGTTCACATCCCTCCTCTGATGCTTTCTAGATCTGTGACCTTGGGCAAAGCATTTAACCTCCCTGGGCCTGTTTCCTGATCTGTAAAATGAAGGCTTTAGACTAGATTACCTCTGGGGTCACTTCTAGTTCAAGATCTGTGATCCCACACTAAATATAAATTCCTTAATGTGACATTTAAGATCCTCTGAAATCTAGACACAAACTGGCAAGCAGACTTACTTGATATTGTTCCCTTTCATGAATTCTATACTTTAGCCAAACTGGATTCTTGACTGTTGCCAAAACTTAATATCCCATCTTCTCCCCACGTGTCTTCATATAAGCCATGCTTTCTGCTTGTAATGCCTTCCCTCTTTTATTATTGCTGTTCTAAATCCTAGCATCTTCCTCAAAGTTGAACCTCAGGCATCTCTTTGTGTGTATAAAGTCTTCCTTAATCCACCTGGCCCTTAGCGCTCTTAAATAATTCTGAGAGGTCTTGTTCTCACCAATCTCTTGTTCTTGTTCAGGCATTTCAGTCATCTCTGACTCTTTGTGATCCCATTTTTTGAGTTTTCTTGGAAAAGATATTGGAGTGATTTGCTATTTCCTTCTCCAGCTCATTTTACAGATGAGAAACCAAGGCAAACAGGGTTAAGTAATCACTTAACTACTTGCCTAGAGTCACATAGCTAGTAAGTGCCTGAGGTCGGATTTGGATGCATGAACATGCCAAGCCCAGTATTCTATCTGCTGTGCCACCTAGCTGCCCTCTTCACTCCCTACCCCTTAATATATTTACCGGTGTTTATGTTACATCTTTTCTTCCCCATCCCCAATAAAAAAATAAGTTCCTTGGAGGCAGGGACTGTTAAGTTTTTGATTTATCCCCAATACCTCACATGGAATCTTGCACACAAATATTTGTTGAATTGAAATTTACATGTTTAACATTGAATTTTAAATGTTTGTTGCATTGAATAGTGCATGTTTACATATTAACTTTAAGAAAAAAAATGTCAGTTGAAGCAAGACAAAACAAGTTATATACATCCTCTATCTATTAAGAATGATGACAATGGGATTCATGATTTAGGTATGAGTTGGATCAGGTGACTCTGAGACCATTCCATCTTTAGGTGCTCTCCACTGTGGAAGATATATCTCGTCAGCCCTTCCTCAGGGCACATCACAACATTTGAGGTATAGAGCCAACCTAGGAGTTTGGAAACCTGGGCTGTAGACTTCCTTACTTGCTCACGGACTTGTTCTGTGGTCATGGGACCAGAGAAGATCAAGATCCTTAGTGGCCTTTCAGTTATCATTTGTAACCCCAGGCTCTTCCCATCTTCAGGGTCTTAGGAGCCAAGGTATGGTGGAAATGATATTGAAATGATGTCAGAAGACTTTCTTCCCATCCTAGGTCCAGAACTTACTAGCTATGTGATAAGCAAGACAACTAGCTTCTGTTACCCTCAGTTTCCTCATCTGCAAAAAGTTCTAGCCCTACTTACCTCTTAGGGTTGTTATGAAGAAAAAGGCTTTGTAAGTCTCAAGGCACTATATAAATGAGTTTTTCTCTAGGCAGTTCTGGCCTTTTGAGAAGAGAAAGTATCTACCTGTATGCTGTCATTAGGCATACAATGATCTCTAGGCATGGTGACATCCATTCAGGATATAGCAATAATAATAACTCACATTTTTGTAGCACTTTAAGGTTTACGAAGTATTTTCCTCACTGCAACCCTATGAGGAGGACAGTTCAAATTCCATTTTATAGAAGAGGAAACTGAAGTTCCGAGACAACAAGACTATACTTTAGCTTAAAAGGATGAATCTTGGGGTGGCTAGGTGGCACAGTGAATACAACACCAACCCTAGAGTTAGTAGAACCTGAGTTCAAATCTGACCTCAGACATTTAACACTTACTAGCCATGTGACCTTGGGCAAGTCACTTAACCTCAATTGCCCTGCCCTCCCTGCTCCAAAAAAAGCAAAAAAAATTAAAAAAAAGAATGAATCTCTAATGGTTGAAGTTCTAAGACACTAGGAAGGAAGATTTTGGGGTACAGAGAGTTTGACAGTGATTTAAGGCAACCTTCATATCACACAATATGGGTGGCCACCTACTCTGTGTATTTGTATGATCTTAGAAAGCTAATCCCTGGGCTTGATTTAGGTACATTCTGTTTTTAGGTGAGAGCCCTTGTCTAATGATATTCCTCTCTCTTTGCAGGGGGAGATTTTTAGGCAGAGTGATCATTCCCCTGTTCCTTTTGAACCTCCTGCCATGACATTCCCTGAAGACCATGACCTCATGGTTTACTTTGGAATTTCTGAGAGAGCCTTCAATACAGCTAGCCAAGTTTACTGGGAGTCAGGCTTCATGAGCTACACCATCACAGATGACATGGTAAGGAAGGAGCTTTGGAGGCAGTGACCTCTGGAGTCAGAAGATACACCCAGAGCTTGATGGTATTAGGACTAAAGTCCTGCTATCCCTCAGCCAGGACCAGGGAACAGCAAGTTTACAGAATTCCTAGAATTACAGACCCGGAAGGAACAAAGACAACCAGGACAGAGGCTCTAAGCACTTTACATTCTTAGTTTTCCTTTTTTTCTCTCTCCAGTTATCAGAATTTATATTTTCTCCCTACCGCCTGCCCCCCTTTTCCAACTCAAGGAAAATAGTTTCCTATATATGTCTCATTCTTTATCTTGAACCTGCTCCCTCTGTGTCAGAAGGTGCATCACTGGTCCTCTGGAATTATGGCTCGTCGTTGCTCGTCTACAGTCCTTAAGTCTTTCAAAATTGCTCATTTTTACAATATTAATGTTATAGTGTAAATGTTAAAGGAGCTTACAGTCTAAGGTGGAAGGAAAAGTACAAAAATCAATTGGGTCAAGCATTTATTAAGCACTAACTAGGAGGCATTTTCCTAAGTGTTGGAAAGACAGAAAAAGGCAAAAACTGTCCCCACCCATGGAAGGCTCACATTCTAATGGGGTAGACAATAAGCCAACAACTATGTACATACAAAATATAAATGACAGCGATCCCCTGAAGACCAGGCATGTTACATTGCACCCCTTCCCCAGGGTTCCCTGGTATTCTTAGAGGGGCTGAGGGAGTCTAGTCCAGGGGTGGGGAACCTGTAGCCTCAAGGCCACAAGTGACCTCTAGGTCCTTGGGTGCGGCCTTTTGATCGAGTCCAATTTTTACAGAACAAATCTTTTATTATGTGGATTTGTTCTGGGAAGTTTGGATTCAGTCAAAGGGCCCCACTTGAGGACCTAGAGGGCCACATGTGGCCTTGGGGCCACAGGCTCTCCAACTCTAGGCTAGTCTCTCTGCTGTTGTCCCAAGCCCCTATTGATGCTATTCCACTTAACCTCTGAACAGTCAGATTAATTTTTTTACAAAGGAATATTTACTTCAAAAGTATAATTAAAACAAATATAGACATCCTTCCCTCCCAATATGTTGGGGTGTAGTCTTTCATCACCCCACTCTCTGAGCAGGGATACGGGATTAGGTTCATAGCTTAACTCAGATCCTACCACATTCCGAGACCAAAGCTTTCCTCAGGCCGGAGTCCCAGTAAGCCTGGCTTCTCAGGCTTCCTTGCTGGGCCAGATGCAATACTCATCCTGGAATCCTGTCTCCAAGATCACCATGGCTTGAGTACAGATCCGGGAACTCCATTACCTGCATCTAGAACTGAAAAGGACAAACTGAACTAAACGAAACCTCATGCCTGTTTCTCAGGGTCACATGGCTTAAAAGGGGGGAAGGCGAAGGTAGTTCTTTCCCTCATCCAGGTCAGTCCATGGTTCCTTTGCTGTGGGTGAACTGACCGTTGACTTCAGTCTTGCGTACTATCTTGGGGAGGAGAGAGAAAGCGGGGGAGAGAGAGAGTGGAGGGGAGAGAGGGGGAAAGAGAGGGGGAGAGAGACAGAGAGAGAGAGAGAGACAGAGAGAGAGAGACAGAGACAGAGAGACAGAGAGACAGAGAGAGAGAGAGAAGGGGAAGGAAAAGAAGAGAAAGTAGGAGAGGGGTGAGATGGAGAGAAGAGAGAGAGAGGGGAGAAACAGAGATGGTGAGAGAAATATAAGGAGAGAGAAAAGGGAAAAAGTAGGAGAGAAAGGGGGAGAGATAAAGAGAGGAGACAGAGGACAGAGACAGGGGAGAGATAGAAAAATAAGGAAAGATTAAAGGAGAGAGAGCAAGAGCTATATATATACATAAATGCATATATGTATTAGGCAGGGGTTAAACTAGATGAAGCTCCTTTATATCTTTGAGGTTCTAGGATTCTATGATCACTATGGGTTGGGTAAGAAGGTGAATTTGAGTTGGGGTAGGGGCTATGAGGGCCCTCAAGGTGTGGTGAACCTGGCTGGTCAAAATCCTGGAATCTTTATGGTCACTGGGAAATTATTCTCAACATTTTTCCTAAGAAAGGGGTAGTATAAGGGCCTTCTTTTTTTTCACAGAGAAAATCTGACTTCATCCAGCAGCCTAAGGGTGGGATAAAGGATGACAGGGAAGTTGAGGGAGAAGGCCTCTGGCGTCTTGGCTTTAGGGCTTCTCAGAAGGAGTGTCTGATTAAAGCTCCCTCCAAGGGTTTATTGCTCAAGTTAAACTACAGGGCCATGTGACAACTGCACAGAAAGGTGCCTATATACTCATGAAAAGATGTAGATCTGTCTCCTTTAAGAAAGTCAAACTGAAGGTCAAGGTGGGGGTGAGAACATGTTGGATTTTGGTGGGGAGTCCCTTCCCTTCCCTTAATTTCAGTGCTGTTCCCCAGTTATCACAGCAACACTCACTGTTTGGGGGAGAGAGGTAGACTGCTAGTCCTCAGCACATTCCAATTCCTTCCACTCCAGTCACCTGACAATCTCACCTCAGCAGGAGGGCTCTGAATTCCCGGACAGTTCTAACTTCTATCATGCTTCTTTTGGTTCAGATCCCACCCAGTTTTAGCATCCGACTGATCACCTCCTCTTTCCGAGCTCTGGTCCCTCAGGTAAGGCCCCCCCCCCCCTCCCCGGTTTCAGAAGGAATAAGACAAATTCATGTAATCTCAAAACAATTCCATTTCCTTCCAAACCTTTGGTGGTCCCCAAAACTCTAAGAAAGTCCTTTATCTTACTTCATTTCAGTTGTTTTTCAGTTATGTCTGACTCTTCAGATCCCCATTGGGGGTTTTCTTGGCAAAGATACTGGAATGGTTTGCTATTTCCTTCTCCAGCCCATTTTATCGATGAGGAACTGAGACAAACAGGGTTAAATGCCTTGCCTAGGATCACACAGCTAGTAAGTGTCTGAGGCTGGATTTGAACTCGAGAAGATGAGTCTTCCTGACTCCAGGCCTAATTCTCTATTCACTGCCTCCTGGGTACCCAAAATTCTGTGGGAATAGGTTATTGTTAAGAAGAACTAATTTCCAGTAGAGAACTTTATAGCTATAAAGCTAGAAACCACATTGGAGCTCATTTGTCTAATCCCCTCATTTTATACATGAGGAAAACAAGACCCTGAGAAATTAAGTGACTTACCTAAGGTCACTCAGGTAAGTAGCAAAATTGGGACCTCAATGCAGGTCCTTGGACAAGAGCAAACTTTACTAAATTCTCTTGACTAATGTGACCAAGGTTGACTTTAGGAGTAGACACTATAGACATCAATAATAAGAGGTGAATCCTAATTCTAATTTTTTTTCCTTGTCTACTACTAAGAGCTAGCAGCTAGGTAGTATGGTGGATAAAGAGCTGGGCCCGGGGTCAGGAAGATAAATCCAGCTGTGTGACCCTTGGCAAATCACTTACTGTCTGCATCAGTTTCCTCAGTTGCAAAATGGGGAAAACGCCAGTACCTAATGTGCAGGGATATGTTGAGATAACATTTATTAAGCATTTAGTACAGGGTCTGGCACAAAGTAGACACTATATAGATCCTCATTCCCTTTCTCTTTACCTCTCCATTACTAGTAGCTAAATCTTGGGATATGGGCTGCTATAGTTGAAGGTATGATATTATTATTTTGCTTCAGAAGATTATGAAAAATGAAGACTTACTTGTCTAGAGAACAAGTAGGAATGAATCTGTCTGTGGCATGCAATGCATCGCTTTCCCTTTGCCTTTGTCCTTGACTCCCCTTAATGTGTCCTCTTTCCTCTGCAGTTGGGCAAGCTGTATCCCAATATGCCAATGGAACTTCAGATATCGACTTCTTCTCCTCCTGTCATGGAGTTCATTTCAGGGAATGTGACCCTCACACCAGTGATGGACCTCCAGGCCTTTGTCATACAACCTAATTCCCTCCGGGCACATCTCTTCTCACTCAGTTTGGTCAGTTGGGGGCAAGCCAGTATAGGAAGGATTGGTTCGCAAATCCATTAGGTGTAGGGCACCCCCACTGGT
The DNA here is from genome assembly GCF_028583685.1 of Petaurus breviceps papuanus. NCBI lineage: Eukaryota > Metazoa > Chordata > Mammalia > Diprotodontia > Petauridae > Petaurus > Petaurus breviceps. The sequence continues at coordinate 319,116 of NW_027187280.1, read as the reverse complement.
AATGACATTTGCTGTCACTGATTTGTGTTTGCAAAGTTTCTGAACTAGAGATTACTTTCTTCTAGGCATCATTCCTGTTATTTGGGTAAGCTGCTACCAGGTAGATGGGTACCTAATTTTTGCCCTTCTTGTCTGAATTACTTGGATTCCATACATGTGGTTAATTGCAAAACCTGAGCATGCCTATCTCCTCAATTATGATTTTGTTGAAATCTACCCCCCAATATTGCTGTATTAAAAAGTTTTGCATAAACAATTATTAATCTGTAGACAGCACGATAGAGAAAAAAGACACTGGTCTGATATGCATAGGATAATGGGATTTAGAGGAGTTTTTGTTTGCTTTGAGATCGGCTCTCCTTTTCTCAGCCTGGGAGTATAGTAGCCACTCATAGGATAGCATCACCGTTGATTGGTGTGGAGTCTTTATAAGCTATTCATTTTTTGACCTGGGCTTATTCCACCCTCCTTGGACAGCCTAGTGGTCTCCTATGTTCACCATAGTAGCAACAAATTTATGTGGACACCCCATCAATTTTAACCCTACTGAAGCTCAGAACTCCCCAGCTCATGTGATTCACCAGCCTTAGCCTACCCCAACAGCAGGGATGACAAGCATGCAAGACATCTATTGGCAGGATTTAGTCTTTTAAGAGACCTTATAAATAGTCTAATTCAGCACTCCTATTTTATAGATGAGGAAATTCAAGTCCAAGGAAGTCTAGTGATTTTTCCAAGATCATATAGAAAGTTGCCAAACCAGTATTAAAATCTATTTCCTGTCATTCTAAATCTAGCACTTCTGACCTAGGTTTTAGTCTAGGCACCAACACTAATTTACTCTGAGACCTCAGGCAAGGTAGTCTCTGAACATATTGTAAAACATATTGTAAAATGAATATGTTGTAAAATGTAAAAAAAAAAAAACCCACGAGATTGGATGTTCTTACCTTTTTTTGTGCTATGGAGCCCTTTGGCAGTCTGGTGAAGGCTATGAACCATGCTTTTTTTTTTAAATTACTAATTGAAAGAAATGCTAAATTTCGGTTAATGGTTAGTGAAAACATATAAAGAGTTAGTCCTGTGTTCTAATATCCTTTTCAGCCCTGACTTTCTATGTTCACTTGTATCTATTTGTATCTACATAGCTATTTATTTCCATCCATATCTATTTTGAGTTCTGACCTTCTAGGATTTTATCTATGTTACTTTACTATCTGCTCCACCCCTTTGTCACTGATTTTCTAAGTTCCATTCCCAGAGGAGTCACCATATCCCTGTGCTAACTTTCTTGTCACAGGCTTAGTGTAGGTACTAATGATATTGTTCCTTATTCCTAGAAAATCAGTGCCTGGGCCACCATGGGTGTGAATGCCAACAGACTTGTCTCCTCTGTTACCCCAGGAAGGTAAGAGGCAAGGGGTGGCTTTCTTATTGTCCTCTCATTTTATTCCCTAACCTCCTAATTTCAGTTTTCCCCAGTTTGCTTTGGAAAATTGCGGCTGATTCCCTAGGAGTGGAGACTTGACGGTATAAATAATTCCATTATGTTATTGTTATCAACACACTGTGAGAAAGAAAATTCGTGTCTTTATGATCCAGATGTGAATATAATCTTCCTCTTTTATGTCTCACCAGCCTCTGTGCTCTTTCTGGGGTTTTTGAGCTCAATATCTTCTAACAGTTATGGGATGGATGGACAGTGAGGGGAGGGTTTGGCAATTATATACATCCTGTGCTTTCTGGAATAGTCCCTATTTTGAGAAAAGAAAGTATGCTTTCTATAAGACTTCATAACTGGCAAAATTTCCTCTAGGGAAATGAACAAATTCAGTGCCAGAAAAAATTTAATTAATATGAATTGAATTTAACTTCTTTGGGCTTGTTTCACCCCTCTAGGTCCTAATCTTAGATTTTCAGTTTGTAAGGAACCTCACATGGCATCCAGTCTAAGCTGGACCTGAACAAGAATCTCCTTTATAGCATTCCTGATAAGTTCATACTTGGCCTTCTTTTGAAGACCTGTAGCAAAGGAAAGCCAATAAATTAATCAATAATCATTGAAGATTTAAGTGCCTACTATGTCTTCCCCTCCCAGATTGATTTTTTTTTACTAAGAGGTCATTCTCTGCCTTATTTCTTATTAAGCTTTAATCACTGAATGGATATTGCCTCAGTCAGACTGAGACCCGTCAAAGACCTTAGCTTGAAAAGACCAAGGTCCCCCACTGTAGCCTGGGCCATCTTCAGTTGTCTCAATCTATATCTAGACCCAGATGGCTCAGGAGGAGAAAGTGAGGCCGGTGACTTTGCACAGCCCTCCCTCACTTTAATCCAATTCACTTGCATGTTATGGCATCACCTCCCTGATGTCATGGTCCTCTTCAAGAACAAAGGACAAATAACCTCTGTGAGTAGAAAAGACCTTCCTTCCTTCCTTCCTTCCTTCCTTCCTTCCTTCCTTCCTTCCTTCCTTCCTTCCTTCCTTCCTTCCTTCCTTCCTTCCTTCCTTCCTTCTTTCCTTCCTTCTCTCTTGTTCACACATTGTATTACACTCTTACCTATGGGTACTCTTCCCAAAGGGAATGTAAATTTTAGTTGAAACTTCCCCCCTTCCTGCTTTTTTAAAGACCAGACAACCCCAAATCACTCTGGCTCTCATTTATTGGTCAACAGTAGGTCCCAGGCCAAGCCCTACTTGGTCATTGTTTAGGCCCTGATTGACTCAGAATGAATGCAAATCAGAGTTCCTTTACTGAAGTTGTTAAATTTTTTCAGTTAATTTTTAGTTTAATTTTTAGAAAAACTAGGGTTTTCTAAGTAAATATTAATTTTGCTTGAAGTACATCTAACTTTGTTCCATCCTCAAATGTTGATGCCTTTTCTTTTCTTTTGGAGGGCAATTGGAATTAAGTGACTTGCCCAAAGTCACATTCATATGGCTAGTAAGTGTATCAAGTGTCTGAGGCTGGATTTGAACTCAGATCTTCCTGACTCCAGGGCCGGTGCTCTATTCACTGCACCACCTAGCCTCCCTGATGCCTTTTCTTAAAGCACAGAACTCTTTAGGAAATGCAGAAACTAACACGAGAAAGTTTCATTCCTAGGACTCCAGACACTCTGGCCTGACAATGCCCTTACCAGGCACTCTGTAGGGGTGGGATTGGGGTGGAGGCAGGGAGGTTACCCATATACTGCACAATTAGTCTATGTAGTAGCAAAACCTACGTTGTGGGGTAACATAGTCTTCTCTCTTTCCTCTCATAGTTTATTTACCATGGAACTAAAACACTCAGACATTGGCCCAATCAATGTAAGTTATTTCCTTTCTTTGTCATTCATTCTACACAACTTTCTTGAGCTCCCTTCAGTGCCCACTTTTGTTCTGGGTTATGCTAGGGGGAAACCAGGTGGAAGAGATTTATGCTTTCTTTTTGTACCACAGATTCACAGTCTAATTGGGGACATAGGGCATACAAGTAGGAAGAAGTTATGTGATAACATAAACTGGTACAGGATAAAGAGTTAAAAATGAATACATGAACACACATATTCATTTATCCAGCATACATTTGTTAAATGCTTGCTGTATGCAGAGTAATATAAAGGCTGTGTTGTTGGTCTCCACCCTCAGTGAGTGTCACAGTTGAGGAGGAGACAAAATACAAAGAACTATAATATGCAATATTACTAATAAATGTTAGAAAGGTGGAAACATGGGGCGGCCAGGTAGCACAGTGAGTAAGAGCACCGGCCCCAGTGTTGGGATGACCTGGGGAACCGAATCCAGGCTGAGACACTTAGCACCCACCCAGAAACACCTGGCTGTGTAACCTTGAGGAAGTTACTTAACCCGAATTGCTAAAAATAAATAAATAAAGGTGGAAACAGGGACTCTAGGAGAGTGGATCACCAGCAGCTGTGGTGGTTTCCAGAATTATCAACCCATAAATGCCAAAGACAAAGTGAGAGGTCAGTAGACTTTGGGAACAGGGAGTCCGGGAGTGCAATTCATCCTTTGCCCCCAGAGGGAGAAGCAGCTGAGGTGCCACAGTCATGCAGCTGCTACCGTGTGGCTGCTTCAGAGTTCCTGGCCTTTAGATTGTAGGGGGACCAAGGAACCAGTCTGAGGGGTAATCACTCTTGCTTTAACTGCTTGGATCTGGATTTCTATCTTGGGTAGAGGTCCTGGGGTGTGTGACCAGTGAGCCAGAGCATGTGGAGGTTTCAGAGAGGGGCACCCAATTAATAGCTCTGGCAGCTGAGAAAACCCCAACAATTTGCGACAAAACTCTCCTCTCTGGTAGCAGAGCTCTACTGTGGCAAAAAGTTCAACAGTAAAGGAATTGAGTGGCAACATGAGCAAGCAAAGGAAGCAAAGCAAGCACAGCAATCTAACTTTGGACTCCTTTTTTGGGGACAGAAAGGATCAAACAAAGCATGGAACAGGAAGAAGACAACCAAGTCAGAACTCCAGCACCAAAAGCTTCCAAGAAAAGTATGAACTGCTTACAGGCCATAGAGGAGTGTAAGAAGGATTTTGAAAACCAAATAAGAGAAGTGTAGGAAAAATTGGGAAGAGAAATGAGAATGATGCAAGAAAATCATGAAAAAAGAGTCAACAACCTGGTTGAAGAAGATATCACCTTAAAAAATAGGCTAACTCAAATGGCAAAAGAGGCTCAAAAAGGCGATGAGGAGAAGAATGCCTTAAAATGCCAAATTTGCCAGATGGAAAAAGAATCTCAAAAGCTCACTGGAGAAAATAGTTCCTTCAAAATTAGATTGGAGCAGGGACAGCCAGGTAGCACAGCAAGTAAGAGCACCGGCCCCAGTGTCGGGATGACCTGGGGGATCGAATCCAGGCTCAGACACTTAGCACCCACCCAGAAACACCTGGCCATGTAACCTTGAGCAAGTTACTTAACCCCAATTGCTTAGGGGTGGCCAGCTGGCTCAGCGAGTAAGAGCACCGGCTCCAGTGTCGGGATGACCTGGAGATCGAATCCAGGCTCAGACACTCAGCACCACACCCAGAAATAACTGGCCCCGTGGTGTTGAGTAAGTTGAGCAAGTTACTTAACCCTGATTGCTTAAAAAAAAATAGATTGGAGCATATGGAAGCTAGTGACTTTATGAAAAATCAAGATACTATTAAGCAGAGCTAAACAAATGAAAAAATAGAAGGCAATGTGAAATATCTCATTGGAAAAGCCACTGACCTGGAAAATAGATCTAGGAGAGATAATTTAAAAATTATTGGACTACCTGAAAACCATGATCAAAAAAAGAACTTAGAAATCATCCTTCAAGAAATTCTCGAGGAAAATTGCCTTGATATTTTAGAACCAGAGGGCAAAATAGAGGTTGAAAGAATCCACCGATCACTTCTTGAAAAAGATCCCAGAAAAAAAAAAATAAAACTCCTAGGAATATTATAGCTAGGTTCCAGAGTTCCCAGATCAAGGAGAAAATATTACAAGCAGCTAAGAAGAAACAATTTGAATATTGTGGAAACACAATATTCTGGAGGTCAAAGGATCTGAGATTAAAACCAAGAATCACCTACCCAGCAAAACTGAGTATCAAGTTTTAGGGGAAAATATGGTCATTCAGTGGAAGAGAGAACTTTCAAGCATTCTTGATGAAAAAAAAACAGAGTTGAATAGAAAATTTGACATTCAGTTACAAGGAGCAAGAAAAGCATGAGAAGATAAACAGGGAAAAGAAAGCATACAGAACTTATCAAAGTTTAACTATTTATATTTCTACATGGAAAAGTGATAATTGTAACTTATGAAACTTTTCTCAGTATGAGAATAGTTGAAGGGAATATAAATGTATATATATGTATACATACATACATATGTCTATATAGGAGGGTATATGGGCATATGAATACATATGTGAGTATGTGTATATATGTGTATACTTATACATAGACAGAGGGCACAAGACCAGTTGAATAGGAATGATACTTAAAAGGGAAATTGAGAGGTGAGAGAGGAATATAATTGGAGAAGATGGGGAGAGACAGAACGGGGTAAATTATCTTATATAGAAGAGGCAAGTGAAAATTGTTACTATGAAAGGGAAGAACAGGAAGGCAAAAGGGAATGGTTCAACCTCACTCTCATTGAATGTGGCTTAGGGAGGGAATGATATATACACTAAATAGGGTAGCTTGCCCTACAGGAAAGTAGGGGGCGAAAGAGATAAGATGGGGGATGATGGAGGGGAGAGCAGGTTGTGGGGGATGGAAATTGGAAGCACACACTTTTGAAAAGGGACAGGGTCAAAGTAGAGAATAGAACAAGTGGGGGGCGGGATAGGATGGAGTCTTATAGTCAGTCTTTTACAATATATCCAATATGGAAATGTTTTGCATAGCTACACATGTACAACCTATATTGAATTTCTTATCTTCCCAGTAAGGGTGAGTGATGAGGGAGGAAGGGAAAGAATCTGGAATTCAAAGTTTTAAAATCAAATGTTTAAAAAAAAATAAAAAAAGAAAGGTGGAAACAAAATATTGTGGGAGATCTGGCGTTGCAGGAAGGAGATCATTGCTAAGTAAGTAGACCAGAGAAGGCCTTGTGAAGGAGTTGCTAATCAGTGTCTTGGGAGCTCAGAGTAAATTAGGATGTGGCAGAGGGATTTGGGAAGGCTTTTTGAAGAGGCAGGGACTTGTATCTGAGGCCAGACTTAAACTCAGGAACAAAAGAAACAAAAGAGGAAAAGAAGCAGTTCAGCAAAACTAACCAACACATTGAGGTTGTATTTCATATTGCAGTGCCTCCCTTCTGTAAGGAAGGGAGGCACAGTCTGTCATTCCTTCTTCATGACCTTAATTTAGTCATTATAATCATCTAGTGTTCCATTTCAGGGGTTTGGTTTTTTTTCTTATTTATGCTGTTGCTGTCATTGTCTATATTGTTTTCCTGATTCTGTTTACTTTTCTTTGCCTTAGTTCATATATTGTGTGTGTGCTCACTCTGCATCTCCTGCCTCCCCCAGGTGCCCTTAATGCAGGCAATCCTGAAACACTATGCTCTGAGCACCCTGTTACCTGCTGTCAATGGTAAGAGGCAGCTGGGAAAATGTCTTTAGTCTGTCCCCTTTGAGTGGGGAAAATGGAAAGGGGGTAGATAGGTCAGGGAGTCAAGGGACCACAGTTCTAGTACCTGTTCCACTTCTCATTTTACCTTAAGCAAATCATCAGTTTCTCCATCTGTAAAATGGGTTTAGGAACCTCTCCTGCCTTGCTTTCTTCTCAGAACATTTTTGGCATTCACTGAGATCATGAATGTGAATGCCTTTGAGAAAGCTGCATGGGGAGTGAGGAAGGGTTTGGGAAAGATCTGATGCCTTCCTTGGGTATATTGAGCAAGACTGGACTCTCAAAGACTGGGAAAGCTGAGCACAAGCTCTGCTATGTCCAGCCACGGTGAAAAGGCTTCGCATATGGACCCAGGGACCAGCTTAGCTCAATGTGGGGAAGCTCATCACCTGGAGGGGTGGGTCAGCATAGGTGGAGAAACTAACACCTATACTTATAAAATCTTACAACTTCTGAAATATTGAAGTAAAGAAGTGGGTAGGAGGTGGACTCTATTTACCTTATAGAACAAATGCAATACAGGGTTATCATTCTACCCTTTTCCAATTCTCTATGTAATAATAGCCTTCTCTGTTCTGTGGTAATTTTCAGAAAATCTGGAGATAGGTTTTCCTCTCCCTTTGCCAAGAAATATTCAACTGCATGACCTCATTATTCAACCTTATCAGGTCAGTGAGAAGACGCTGGACCCTCAGGAGGAAAAGTATATAGGGGTATGGTTGATGGGGCCCCTTTCAGGAGCCAGGAGCAGAGTGACAAGAGTGGAGGATGGGATGGGGTCGGGGGGGATGGTGGCACAGGAAATCTCAAGGAAGAATTAGGTTCAGATGTTTCCAGATGCTGTTAAGAGGGGATTAGGGTACTGATCTGTAATTGCATAGTCGTGTCCCCTAATGCGATCTGCCTGTCTTCTGGCAGGGTCACACCTGCTTTGGCCCCACCAAGTGACTCAGATTCAGAGGCATATTCTTCCTGGGCTCCCATAGGTAACCAGAATTAGGAATTGGAACTTCTAGAGTGGTAAAAGAACTCTAAACTGAATTAGGACCCATGAAGCGGGGGATACGAATAGAGCTTGAAATCCCTTCTGAAATTTAGTGCAAACCAGGGTCCTTGGACTCTTAAAAATTATTAGCAATTTTTTGTTTTTGTTGTTAACATCAGCTATGCTTCCCAGTGTTTCCCTCCCTCATTCCTCTCCTGGTGAACCATCTCTCATAATAAAGAATAAAAAAGGAGGAGATGGGGAGGAAGGTCAGCAAAGTTAATCACCATCAGTTAAGTCTGACATTATATATAGTATTCCATACTCCTAGTCCATTCTGTCTACAAAGATGAAGAGGAGGTACTCAGGAGTCAAATAAAATGTTCATTGCTATCCTTTATTTTCATGTTTATTTCTGATAATATCCCTCCCCATCCAAGAAACCATCCTTCATAACAAATTATATAGGAAAGAAAGAGCAGTTCAGCAAACCAAACACATAAGCTGAATCTGACCATATAGGTAACATTCTATACCCATAGTCTCTCAGCTCTGCAAAGAAGGGAGAGAGATGCATTTTCTCAACTCTTCTTCAGTGTCCAAACTTGTCTACTGACATTGTGGAGAAGTGATATGGAATGTGGAACATATGCATAGCCAGTTTGTATAACTCAATCTCAAAAAAGAATGAAAAAAACTGATAAATTCTCCATGCCAGGCAGCCATTATTGAACTAGTCTTTCCCATTGGATGGAGAAATGGCAATATGAGCTCAGTACCCAAAGGAAGAAATTCAGCACATACATTCTCACTTCTTATTTGAAAAAATCAGGTAACCCCAGCATTATTCAGTTGTATTGGAAACACTATTTGGAAGGATAGAATTAATAGAAAATTAGGAAGCCAACTCAGAGGGGTGAAGATATAAAGCTGAAGAGACCTTGGAGACCAATTAGTTCAGTGCCCTCATTTTACAGATGATGAAGTTAAGCCCCCAGGGAGGTTTTCACTTTTCGGATAAACTACAAGATCCTTGGGAGCAGAGATTATTGCATATTTTGTCTTTATATCTCCAGCACTTCACCCAGTCACATAATTGGCACTTGATAAAATGCTTGTTGGCTACTAAGCCTTAGAGGCTGAATTTATTTATTTGTTTGTTTATTTTTGCTTTTTGGACGGCAATTGGGGTTAAGTTGTGTTAAGTGTCTGAGGCCGGATTTGAACTCAGGTCCTCCTGACTCCAGGGCCGGTACTCTATTCACTGCACCACCTAGCCAAACCGAGAGGCTGAATTTATACCCAGGTTCTCTGATTCTAGAGTCAAAATTCTTTCCAAAGTACCATACTGCCATGATGATGATGATGATGAAACTGATGAAGATGAAAAGGGTCTTCACTTGCTATTATCCAACAGCGAACAACAGCTGCCATTGCCTTGAGTTTTAGAAATTGATTCTTTTCTGCATGAAAGGAAATTAATCAGGGGGCAGAAGTGTAATGCCAGGCAACTCACAATTTTGCTGTTGTATGCTTGGGAGAGAAAATTTAGGTGACAGAAAGGGACATTTAGCTGGTCCTCCAGAAAGGCATCCGTTTGTAAAATGACCAATAAATAGGGAAGCGGCTGACAGAGGCTGTGTTTTTACTAAGATCACAGGATCTAGGGAGTATTTATGACCTCTCTGGGTTGATTTTGTTTTAGTTAGAATAGGACTTTCCATTTCCCAAGGGTTCCCAAGGGAAATGACTTGTGTCTCCTTAAATTAGAGTCTCTTTGGGAAGCAGAGGATGATCGTTCTCTCCTGTCTTCTCTGCACTTTTATCTCTAGGACTTTGTGCTTTTGGGAGCCAACGTCAAGTATACTAAAAAATGAAGAGTGAGAGGACTGACAAGTAGGAGTCACAGATGGAGATGGGAAGGTTGTTTTTCTACAGGCAAGGCTTCATTTCTGGTGTAGAATTAAAGGGTGGGCTCTCTCTCCCGTTGTCTGGGTCTCTAGTTCTGTTCTGTGGCATGGACCTGCTGAAGATAAGTGTGTGACTTGGGGGTTCAGCCTGTGGATTCCAAGTGCTGGGTCCTCTTAGGACTGCCATACTCTTCTCTGTATGAATTGGCTTTTTCAGTGGTATCCATTGCTCTTCATGACTACCATCTTCTTCTGGAGTTTGCTTACTGTTGTTTACATTTTGGTTCTACTCCTTTCTCTCCTCCCAACCCCATATTCTCTTCATCTCTCCTTGGGTATATCCAATGAATCCTCCTCCTAAATGACTCAATAAAAGACTGGATGACTATCACCCTTGTTCTGGTCCACATTGTCCTCAGACATGTTCACATGTTTCAGGTATGCCTATCTTTTGATTTGATGCATTGCAGAGTACTTTATTTGGAGTTGGAGGACCCTTGGTTTGAATACTAGCTCTCTCCTTTATTGCCCTTGTGACTTTGGACAACCTCTTTGGGCTTCTGTTCCCTTGTTCACAAAATGAGAGAATTGTATTGGAGCAGTGGTCTCCAAAGTGAGCCCTGCTATGGTGCCAAGGGGGTGTGTGATCAATCAACCAGAAGGTAGAGAGGTGAGGGACATCCTTCATTCCTGGTGATTTGTGAGGTTTGTTGAGAACATAATTATACTTCATTTATCCTTGGCCAACATTTCTCTACTCCTCCCTCTCCTGCTGCTGTACAAAATCCCAAACTCCCTTCTTCCACACAGGGAGTTGCTGGCCCCTCAGGGAAATTCTAAGGAAATTGTGGTTTGTATCTAGAAAACCAAAATCAAAACAATTCATATCCATCCCCTTTTCTCTACTTAGTCACCACCTTAGTTTGGACCTATTTCTTCTCCATCTTGGGAAGCCCAGAGAAGCTCTATAGCACACACACACTCCAGAGAGAAAGAAAGGAAACAAGAGTAGAATTTGTTCTTCCCTTTTAAATTCAGTGGGCTAAAGTGTCCACTTTCTGACTCAGTGGCCATCTCTTTTTTTTTATACATCTCCTTGTTTTAGCCATAGAGACTAAGGGGTTGTTGCTTCATCCTCCCAAAACTATTTCCTCACCATTAATTTCATGTCTCCCTGGAAGTGGCCAGGGTGCATGCTTCGTGAGGTGTATTCTAATTCAACCTCCAATACACTAACACAATTATTGTTTACCCTCAGGACATATATAAGATTTAAAAAAATGAAGTATGTTAAATCACATTACTTTCACCTAAAAAATATTTTTGGTGAGAGGAAAAAGGTCTTCTATACTGTTAGTAGGTAAAATATTTTTTAAAATATTTAATCTTTATCTGACCCTTTTGAAATTTCTATGTTTTGTATAGGTTTTATAATACACATAAGATATTTGATGGCAGTACATGTATGTAGATACTCTAAAAATAAGTAAGTAGGTATATATTAGAAGTTTGTGCTGAAAAAGATAGGGGTATATGATCAAAAAACGTTTGGAGATCCTTGGACTAGATGACCTTTACGATAACTTTCTGCTCTTTATCTTTGGTCATATGATCTCAGTCTGCTCCCACATTAGTGGAATATATAGGTAGACCACTGTACTGGGTGCTGTGGCAATTGACCTTACTGTTCTGAAAGCACCCACTTTGGCAGTGTTATCATGTTTATACTCTGGGATATAGATTTAACTTGATGCCATCTCTCACACACCTGTCCCCAACAACCAATCCTGCAGTCTTTTTTTTTCTCATCTGAAAAATAGTGGGATTTCAAAACTGTTCTAATCAATTAGTTGCAATAATTATTCATTTTCAATTGTTACAACAGTTAGTTCATTTTCAACTTAACCTTAGAAGGTGACATAATGGCTTCTAAGGTTGATATAGGTCCCCCCATTTCTTAATTTAAGGAATTTATTTTAAACAAAAAATTATGAATTCAATTATGATTGCTCCAAGCCCCCAGCTAGGGAAATTCCTAACATCTAGGTCAATGATTCTTACTTTTATTATGTGTCATGGACACCACTGGCAGTCTAGTGAGGTACATGGACTCTTCAAAATAATGGTTTATTGCCTCTATTTGTAATTGAAGGAAATTTAATGCTAAATTATAGTTTGAGGTTAGTGAACATAAATACTTTTTTCCTCATCCAAGTTCATGGATCCTCTGAAATCCATTCACAGACTGCTGAATAAGAAAACCTAATTTTGACAAAGGTTGAGTTCTCTGCCTAATTTTAGGGGAATATAAGAGGAAAAAAGATTAAAAGTATCAAGGATTTTAGGAAAAAGAAAACAGTTAAAAACTTTGAACACAAACAAATAAACTAACAGGGAAGATACTAAAAACAAACAAACAAAAAAAGAATGTGGTCTTCAGACCATCTGAACAAGTCCAGTTGTCTCTGAATAAATATGGTAAGGCAAAGGAAAATGAGTCAATGCCTGATGAGACACAGGACTCTGTGAATTCCTAAGAGAGCATGAAACCATAGAGGGATGTTCCTGAATGCTTTAAGGGAAAATTTAGAAGGAGTAGCGAGGTGGTGCAGTGGAGAGAATACCAATTCTTGAGTCAGGAGGACCTGAGTTCAAATATGACCTCAAACTGGCTGTGCAACCCTGGGCAAGTCACTTAATCCTGATTGTCTCAAAAAAAGAAAAGAGAAAAAAGAGAGAATTAAGAATTGTGAAAATGGAATTTATGGCCTGAAAAGCATAAAATAAACAGACTAGAAAAATTTGAATCCACAGGGGCAAATCTTATTAAAGAAACAGTAGAGAAAACTGCTGATTGGGAATACAAATATACAGAAGTAAAGGACAATTTTTTAAAAAAGCAATTGGGGTTAAGTAACTTGCTCAAGGTTACACGACCAGTTATTTTGTGTGGGTGTTAAGTATCTGAGGCCAGAACCGATCCCGGGTCTCCCGACTCCGGGGCCGATGCTCTTACTCACTGCGCCACCTGGCTGCCCCAGTAAAGGACAATTTTAAAGAACAACAGCAAAGAGTAAAAACATTAAAAGAAAACATGATCTCCATGGAAGTCAAGCAAATCACCAAAACAAAATGCATAGAGGCAATTTAAGAATAACTCAAGAAGTAAAAAACCCTGAACATCATAATGTATGAAATAATGCAGAAAAACTCTCCAGAACTTTTGAAAACAGAAAACAAAGTGCCAATAGAAAGAATTCTCTTGGTGAGGGGGATATAAAAACAAACTATATACTGGAAACTCCAAGTCATATAGTTGTTAAATTGAAGCATTCTAATGACAAATACATTCTGCAAGTGACCAGAAGAAAGACCTTTAGCTATAAAGGAAAGGGAATTAGAATAATGCAATGGGGAAAGAAAGGGGAAAATCTTGATTCAGTGGTAGGAGGTCCCTTGGGGAAGCTTTAGGATAGGGATTATCTCCTTATTGCTTTTGTATTCCTCATGCCCAGAATGGTGCCTGGCATATAGATGGCTAGATGCTGTTAAAAAGTTTGCTAAATAGAAAGTGAAGAGAAGAAAGGTAAGGAGAAGGAGATTAAAGGGAAAGTCAGAGACCAAATTTAGCCCCAGTGTGAAAGCAAACTGGCTGAAGGGGAATCCTGGACTTGCTACAAAGCATCACATTAGAGACTAAAACTGGAAAGATGATTAAATTAAAACAACAATGACAATTAGTATTTAAAAAACCTATTACGAATCTGATTCCATAACCTTGGGTCTCACCTCTGAACATGAACTTGGTGGGACAATGTTACATGGGAAGTGAGTTAAGTTTTGAATGTACTCTCCCCAGAGACAAAGGTGGTATAGGGGAGAGTACCTTTCTAAGGTGTTAGAGGAAAATATTTTTATGCTTATTTTTTCTGTGTCTTTGAATAAGTATCCCTCGGGAAAAGTTAATTGATGTTAGATTTAGTGGAATTGAGGGTCCTAGTGACTAGAGTCAAAAAATGGACAGAACATAACCAATGGGGGCTTGAGGGTGTGGTATTAGAGAAGAGACATTCCAAAAACTCCTGAGAATACTTTAGAATCCTGAAAGGCAAGGTATAAAAGCCTGAATCTTGAGAGAAAGGGCTAGAGTGACTTAGTACAGAAGAAAAAGTAGCAAACCTTATACAAGGGCCAAACAGAAATCAATGATTCTATGAAACAATAAGGAATATTAAAGAAAAATCAAAAGACTGAAAAAATAAAAGAAAATATAGTACATCTGATATATGTATATAATATATATATTTGTGTGTGTGTATATATATATATATAGAGAGAGAGAAAGAGAGATCTTAATATTTATCTCTCTCTACATATTTGTCTATCTATCTCTATCTATAATATATAACTAACCTGGAAAACAGATCCAAGAAAGTTAATTCAAGAACTGTTGTACTCTTTGAAAACTACAAATTTTTTAGAAAGCCCAAATATATATATATATATTTGCTTTTTGGAGGGGGGAGGGCAGGGTAATTAGGGCTAAGTGACTTGCCCAAGGTCACACAGCTAGCAAGTGTTAAGTATCCGAGGCCGGATGCAAACTCTAGTCCTTCTGACTCCAAGACCGGTGCTCTATTCACTGTGCCACCTAGCTGCCCCCCAAATAATATATTTTAAGAAACTATAAATAAATAGCAGCACTTTTGTGGTGGCAAAGAATTAGAAATTAAAGGGATGCCCATCAGTTGGGGAATGGATGAACAAGTTGTGGTATATGAATGTAATGGAATACTATTGTGCTATAAAAAATGATGAGCAGGCGAACTTCAGAAAAACCTGGAAAGCCTTATATGAATTGATGCTGAGTGAAGTGAACCAGGAGAACATTGTATGCAGTAACAGCCACATTGTGCAACGATTCACTTTGATAGACTTATCTCTTCTTAGCAAGGCAAGGATCAAAGACAACTCCAAAAAACTCATGATAGAAAATGCTGTCCGCATCCAGAAAAAGAACTATGCAATCTGAATGCAGATCAAAGCATATTATTTGCTTCTCTCTCTCTCTTTTTTGTTTGTTTCTTCTTTCTTGTGGTTTCTCCCATTGGTTCTAATTCTTATTTATATATTACAAGCCATTTTGGGGTGGAGGGAGGGTAGAGATGGGGAGAAAATTTGGAACTCATAATCTTATGGAAGTGAATGTTGAAAACTAAAAATAAAAAAAGTTTGGATTTGGAAAAAAAGAAATGATAAATAAAAATTGCCTAGATATATTGGAACTAGAAAGAATTCAGTTGTTACCCACTGGAAGGAATCCTGAAAGGAAAAGTTCTAGAAATATTATAGTCAAAATTCAGAACTCCCTAAGTAAAAAATACTGTAAGTATTCAGAAATAATCAGTTCATCTACCTAGAAGCTACAATCATGACCATAAAAGACATGGCGTCTTCTACTAAATAAAAACAGATCTTAGAATATAGTATTTCCAAAAGGTAAGAGGTATAGCCTTGCAACCAAAAAAAAATCATTTACCTTACAAAGGTAAATATAATCCTACAAGGGAAAAAAATAGATCTTTAATGGAATAGAGGATTTTCAGTTACCTCTGATCAAAAGACCAGGGCTAAGTAGGAACTTTGAAATACAAACACAAGAGTCTAGAGAAACCTAGAAAGGTAAATTTATATGACAAATTAGAAGGATCTGTATGATGATGTTGTATGACCATTCTAAAAGGGAAAGATAAAATATGTGTTTTCAAAACCTTAATGTACAGGGTACTAAGGGATTAAAATAAGAAAAAAACAGGGGTCTTGGGGACTAGGCTGTTTCTATTCTGAGGTTTTGAAGAAGGCAAAGAGGTAGAAGGAATATACTGGCATAGTAAGGAGGAAGAAGAGGATAGATACTTTTCATATTTGGAGTGTGTGTGGAGAACATACAAACATGGAGGAAAGGGGTGGGCAGGAGTGGACATCAGATGAACTTCAATCTTATCTGAAATGTACAAAGGAGGGTTGTACATACATGTATACACACAAACAGTATGATACAGAATGACATCAAATTTCAAAGAGAAACAATCAAGAATAGGGAGGAAGTATTTCAAGAGGAAAAATCATACCAGGGAGGGAATAGTCAATCACAATCAAAACAAGCATCATGATCTTGAAAAAAAATGAGAGAAGAGAACAGAAGAAAGTTCAGAAGGAAGCACAAACCAATAGGACAGTCTTGAAAGTAACAAAAAGATTTTAATATGTACTTTAAAAAAAGCAAGAGATGGGAAATGGAGATCTAGATTTCTTAAAGAATCCACTTTTTATATTCTGCTATGTAAATGGAAATACCTTTTATTGGAAAATGCTAAAAAAAAACTTCAATAAGGAAGCTATTCATTCCTACGTAGTATGGAGGTTTATAATCATGTACAGATGTAAGAAATGGCATCTGGATTTGAGAAACTCCAAGTAGCTGAGTCTGACTGACATGCAGAGTGCAGAAAGATTTAAAGGCATAAAGGAGAAAATATGAAATAAGAAAATGTGAAATAAGGCAGGAAAGAGAGATTGTTTGAGACTCAAGGAATAGTCACACTACTGAAGGAGAAAAAAAATTGAAGACTGTAAAATAACACTCAAATTAATCCCTTACCCTTTTATTGGTGTTGTAGAAGAAAATAATAATAATAATAATCAACTTAATAGTGCAAGTATGAATTTGATTGGCTAAATGTCACAATTAAGCATTAAAGTCTTTTAGTTCTAATACTGTCATAAAATTTAACACAACCTTATAGATCATCTAGTCTAGCTGTAAAATTAAAGGAAGTATTAGGCTAGACAATGAAGTGATTTTCCTCAGGAGTTGATGTTAGCTGGTCATTGGAGGAGTGATTTGAAACCAAGTCTCCCACACACTACATTGTTATGCCTATCTTTAGTGGCTCCTAAGTTTGCACAGCACTCTTCTACTATTGAAAACAGCAGCAGCAGCAGCAACAACAACCACCACCACCAAAAACTAGAAAACTTCTACTGAGAATATACTCTTTGAGGGGAAGTATGGTTTTGTCCACTTCAATTCAACAAACTATTCTGAGTATTACAAATATTTAAATAAACTACAAAGGATTTATGAAGGAAGATGCTATCAACCTCCAGAGAAAAAACTGATAAATACACATATGTATAGTATGGTTTTATATTTATATCTATATATGATATACATATCTGTTTATATATGCATACCTTTCTGTCTGTCTATCTTTCTTTTTCTTTCTGTCTGTATGTCTATCTCTCTGTCTATCTGTCTGTCTCTATGTCTATCTGTCTGTCTATCTATCTATCTTCTATCTATCTATCATCTATCTATCTATCTATCTATCTATCTATCTATCTATCTATCTATCTATCTATCTATCTATCTATCTATCTATCTATCTATCTATGTCAAATGGGGGCCTCCTCTAGAGTAGGGTGGAGAGGGAGAAAGACAGTTCAGAACTTAAAATGCAACAACACAAAGAATAAAGTTAAAAAAAAAACAAGCAAACAATTGTGTGAATTATGTGACAGATAACTCTGTGCTAGGTGCAGGCAACACGGAGACAAGAATGAAATGGTCTGGCCTTGGAGGAGCTTTTTTTAATGTAAAATCCTAATAAGACAAACAAAATTGCATGCAATCTTCATTTTCAGTCTCTGACTTTGAATCCCCAGTACCAAGCAGTGTGATTTCAATGATGAAGGGAACTATGAGTGATGCCCTCTCCCAATGCAAATTTCAGCATATCCAAAACAGATTAAAATGTTCATTTTCAGGGCTGAGCCACCAAGCCTCCAGCATATATTTAAAATGTTTATTGCTACATCTTTGCACAGAAGTAGGCAGCTTACTAATTTACTCTAGCTAATTCAGGGTTTGAAGTCCAATTTCACAACTTTTTTTCTCCTTGAACTTGCGCTAGCTTTTCTTGAGTATGGCAGAATCATAGTAAGTGACCTTAGAAGTCATCTGTTCCAACCCCTTCATTTCACTGATGAGTCCTGGAAAAGTTAAATGACTTATTTAAGAACACACAGACAGTAAATGACAGCTGGGATTTGGTTCCAGGTTCTTTGACTCCAAATCCAATGTGTTTTTTTGACTACACCAAGTGCTGTTTTGTATTGTTAGAAGTTAGGTATCTAATTTGGAAGTAATTGGTTCTGAAACATTACCTCCATAAAACAGAAATGAAGGGCATTAGCATCTCTACCAGATGACACTCAGTGCAATGATTTCATTTGGATACTACATCTCAATGTATGATGCTATGTGACTTTATTGGCACCAAAGACTCTTTTGTGTAGAGGCTCTGTAAAAACATGTGTATTCAATTGTTTTAGTTAGCAAAAGAAAAAGAGCTGAAGCCAGATCATGGGAGGCCTTAAATCCCAGGCTAAGGAGTATGTGGTATGTGAATAGTGTATCATTGCACCATAAGCACCATGCCTTTTCCCCCACTTTCTACCTTTTAATGGAGAGTTCTTTGTGGCGGGTGAGGAGAAAGGTAATTTTAAAAAAAGTCATTGCAACATTTATTAAAATGAGATAAGAGAATAGAAGAAAACTCAGAAGGAAGCACAGATCAACAGGGCAGTTTTGAAAGTAACGAGTAGAATTTATTTTATATACTATTTTAAAAAGCAAGTGATGTGAAATGGAGATTTATGTTTCTTAAAGAATGTACTTTTTGTGTTCTTCTATTTATATATAAATACTATTTTTTAGACAACACTAAAAAATCTGAGATAAGGGAGGCATTCATTCCAAGTATGAGAGGGAAGGCTTATCATTGTGTACAGGTGCAAGAGATGGTATGGGAATTTGCAGGAATAAAAGGTATCTGAGTTTGGTTGGTTTGGCTGGTGTATAGAGTATTTTATCCCAGAGAAAGCAGAAAGTTGTCGAAGACTTTTGATCGAGTTTCAATAAGCCTGTGCTTTGGAAAGATTGCTGTGGCAGCTGTATGGAAGATGGATTAGAGGAGGGAGAGATGATAACTCATTAGAAATCTATCTCAATCAATTTGCTTTTGTTGTTTAGTTGTTTTTGAGTCTTTGTGACACCATTTGAGATTTTCTTTGCAAAGAGACCGGAGTGGTTTGACATTACCTTCTCCAGATCATTTTACAAATGAGGAAACTGAGGGGTGGCCAGGTGGCTCAGCAAGTAAGAGCACCGGCCCCAGTGTCAGGATGACCTGGGGATCAAATCCGGGCTCCAATACTTAGCACCACACCCAGAAATAACTGGCTGTGTAACTTTGAGCAAGTTACTTAACCCCAATTGCTTTAATAAAAACAAATGAGGAAACTGAGGCAAACAGGGTGAAGTGACTTGCCCAAAATCAAACAGCTAGTAAGTGTCTGAGGCTGCATTTGAACTCAGTTCTTCTTGACTCCAGGCCTGGCACTTTACTATCCACAATCAGTAGTCAATATAAAAGGTGATTAGGACCTTCTGAACTAGGCTGGTGGCTGTGTGAATGGAGATGAGAGGACTGTTATGATAGAAACCTTTAAGGGAAGCTGTACTTGGCAACTAATTGTATTAATAAGTGGGATGGAGAGATAGTGAGGGAGCAAAAGAAGTCAAAGATTACTCTGTTTTGAATCCAGGGTTACTAGGAGGATTTCAATGTCCTTAATAGATATAAAGCAGCTTCCTCCCTCTACTTCTCCTTTAGTTTTCTCTCCCATTCTTCTCCTTTTCCTTTCCCCATCCTCCTCTTCCCTTCTCTTTTTCCATCCTCCTGTTCTCTACTCATTCTTTCTCTTTTCTTCCTCACTCCTGACTTTCATCATCTTCCTTTCCCCATCCCAAATCCCTAACCTCCTTGTTCTTTTCCCCTCCTCCCTTTTCCCCAAAGTTGCTGGTCACAGATGCTGGAGAGAAACTCTTTTGATTCCTCATTTTTCCCTTCAAGGCAAGTGGAGAAAAGAAAAGAAAATGACAGCTCTCCAAGGGTTACAATTCAGTGCCTATGGTTCTTTTACAAGGCACTGCCTTCAAACAAACCATTTAAAAAAATATTACCTTCATTTCTGAATATATCTTCACCCTCTCCTTTACCCAATTAGTCAGTCCTTACAAAAGTAATTTTAAAAAAAGAAATAAAGAAAAAGCAGTTTAGCAAAACTAGACAACTCACCAACTAATCAAAACTAATCAACACATTGAGGAAGAGAGGAAAGTATTATAAGAGGCTTCCTATTGAAGGGAAAATGATCTTTTGGTTTAAAAATGGAAACTCTTGTGGTGGCTAGCTAAAACGTTATGGGGAGGAGCAGAGGGAGACTATTGTTAGAATGGGAAAGACTAAATATCTGGTGGTAAGAAGGGGAGAACTGAGTAGAATAGTGGAAAAAAGAATACTGGATCTGAAAATCTGAGGAACCAGCTAATTCAATCCTCTTTTTTGTATAGGTACATGAAAGTAAAATGTCTTAGCTAAAGTTATACAGGTAGTACAAAACAAGGGAAGGGACTAAGTATTTATTAAGAACCTGCTATGTTCCTGGCACTGTGCTAAGCACTTTACAAATATCATCATACTTATCATCATTTGAACCCAGGAGTTACCACTCAAGAGCCAGTGTCCATTTCCGGGGTACCATGCTGCTGCTTGTGGGACTCAGAGGAACTAAGTTTAAAACTTGACTCTTGGGGGGTGGCTAGGTGGCACAGTGAGTAGAGCGCTGGCCCTGGACTTGGGAGGACCCGGGTTTGATTCTGGCCCCAGACACTTAACATCCACACACAAAACATCTAGCCATGTAACCTTGGGCAAGTTACTTAACCCCAATTGCCCCCCCCAAAAAAAACAAACCAAAAAACAAAAAACTTGACTCTTCCACTTACTATCTTTGCAACTTTAAGTAAATTAATTAATGTCTCTGGGTTTCATTTCTTCATGTGCCCAACTGGGTGTTGGACTCTATCACTAAAGTCCCTTCTAAGTACAGCCTCTGTCCCTCCGTCTATTTGTAAAATAAAGATAACTGTAAAAAAGAAAAGATAAAGACAAGCACTTTTTGTAATCCTTTAAAGCATTATTGAAAGGGGAGTTAGTATTATTATAGTGAAGGATTCTTATTCTTTCCCTTCTAAGTAGATACCGAAATGAGAACAGTGGGTTTCTTGGAGCAGGATATCAACACTCTGTTCAGCAAATTAGGAGTTTCTGGGGAATAAATTAGGAGATGTTTGGGTTTGGGGTTTCATTTGCAGAGCATTACTGAAAAACAGTGCTGATCCCTAGAGACATTTATGGGTCTTGAAGTCTCTGAGATGAGACCAATTTGCTAATTACCAAGCAGTGGATGCATTCCATCTCATAGACAGTAAGGCATCATTTCCAAGGCCCATTTGGATCCCTAAGGAGCTAGAATGTGAAAGCTTGTGGGGAATCAATTGTGGGACTAGACTGAAGAGCAGATGGACTTGGCTGCTGGCTAGACAGCTCTTTTCTAGGGAAAAAACCAGCTTACCCATGGGAAAAGTAAAGCACACACTAGTTCTTAGTTACGTGATAAGTTGTTGCTCAGCTGGCATAAAGCTGAGCTGTGATTTCTTTTCTTTCCCTTCCCTCTGCCCTTTATCTTGAAGGAGCCACTTTTCCCCTGGTGGGGTGCCTCTAGCCCAATAGATTGAACACAGTTTTGTTTTTATACTGAGAGCAGGGAAATAGAGGGCAGTGTCTCAGCTTCTGTCCACACTTAGGGATTCAGTTTAGAAACCTCAACACTGATGGAGTCACCACTCTGGAATCTACTATACTGTACTCTGCTCTGGTCAATCCACATCTAGAATATGTGTTCAGTTCTGGGTTTTACATTTGGGAAGGTCATTGGTAAGGTGAAGAGCATCTAGATGAGAACAATTAAGATGGACAAGGACCTTGAGATCATATCATTTGAAGATGACTTGAAATGTATGTATGTAGTCCAGGTGTGAAGCAATGAGGTCCTGCAAAAGTGTAATGGCAATGTTAGAGGAGAGAAATGGGCTTATTAGAGAGACACTGCAAATGTGAAGTTGACAACTCTGGGTAACAGATTGGATATGAAAGGGCTGAGAGATAATGAGGAGTTGAGGATGATGTCTACGTAACAAATTTGGGGGTATTGTTACCTTCTGCAGTAGTAGGAAAGGTAGGAGAAGGGGGAGTTCAGGGGGAAAGAATATGAGTTCTATTTCGTACATGTTGTGTTTAAGATGTCTATTGGGCATCTAGTTTGGGATATCTGAAAGCCAATTTGAGATGTGAAATTGGAGGTCAGCAGAGAGGTTGGGTCAGGATCAGTAGATTTGAGAATGAACAATCTAGAGTTGGTAATTAAATCCATGGGAGTTGACAAGATCACTAAGTGAAGTAGTGTAGAAGGAGGAGAGAAGATGTCCCCTAAGGGATCCCTACCTTTAGAAGTTATGATCTGAGGGAAGACCCAGTAAAGAAAACAGAGAAGGAGCAGTCAGGAGAAGAACCAAGATAGCAGTGTCCTGAAAATCTGTAGAGAAGAGATTACCAAAGAGACAAGGTTGGTCAACAGCGTTAAAGGCTTTAGTGTTCAAGGAGAATGAAGATTAAGGAAAGGCTACTGGATTTAGCAATTAGCAGATCCATTGGTCCTTTTTGGAGAGACCTGCTTCAGTGGAATGATGAGGTCAGAAGATGGATTAAGGGGTTTAGAAAATAGTGAGAGAAGAGAAAGTTGAGGCACTCTTATGGATGGCTTTTTCAAGGAGCTTATCCACGAAGGCCAAAAGAGATATAGGATCATAGTTCACAGACTTAAAAGGATTAACTAACAATTTTTTGAGCTAGGGAGGTAGGGAGACATAGGCATGTTTGTAGGTGATAGAGCCAGTAGACAGGGAGAAATTGAAAATAAGTGGTAGAATGGGGATGACAGATGGGGGCAATTTGTTGGAGTAGACACGAAATGGGATTGCTTATACAGGTAGAGGGATTAATCTTGATAAGGAATAAGGTCACCTCTTCCTATGAAACAGATGGGAAGGAGGAGATAGTGGCAGCATGTAAGTGATAGGAGATGAGGAAGAGAGGAGAAGTGGGAGCTCATATTGAATGACCTCAATTTTTTTCTGTATTTTTAGTTGAGAAGGTGGACAGGAAAGATGTTATGAGAGGTTTGAGAAGAGATAACAAAAAGTTTGAAGAGTCACTATGGGGAATGGGATAGTAATTTGATGAAGAAAGTATAGTAGGATTGCCTGGCAGTGGTGAGAGCCCAGTTGAGGTTGTGTAACATAAATTTGTGGTGGACCCAGTCAGAATGGTTAAATTATTTTCTCTGCCTTCATTTAGCAGCATGTGTATAGAAGTGAAGGCAGTGGATAGTGGGAATGATCTAAAGCTAAGGTTAGGAGCAATGGGTAATATGATAAGAGAAGAAAACAGTGTAGAGTTTAAATGGTTCACTAAGGGGTCAAGATGGATAAAAGAAGAGAGAGTGGCTAGTATAATGAATGGCCTGAGAGAGAACAGAAGAGTAGAGGTACTGGAGGTCACAGTGTGGGCAAAGTGTAGGGTTTGGTAAAGGAAGGCAAAACAAAAGGTGGAAAGAGAATAGATTCTAGTCAGCTAAGAGACTTTCAGAATTTTTGAACATGGAGGTGGTGCATTTGCACGTGATGGTAAGATGAAGAAAACAACAATCTTTGCGTGTGGCTGAGGTGAGGTAGAGGAGCAGGTAATTGGAAGTGAATAAGTTGAGAAACTGACTAGGGTGTTTGAAGGAGAGTCAATGTATATGTTGAAGTCCCCAAGTATGATGGCAGAAATTGGGGAGGAGAGAAAAATTGTAACCAGATCATAAACATGTTGAGGAAGAAAAGGAAGTGACCTGGAGGTTTTAGATAGCAGCTACAGTTATTTTAATTATGTGGTAGATATGAGTTGCATGAATTTCAAAGGAGGAGAGGTTACTGAGTGATGGAAGTAGGGGGAGAACCTAGAAGTTGTAATGGAGGACAAGGAAGATTTCAATTTCCCTATCTCAGCTGGTGATGTGAGGGGAATGAGCAAAGGTGCAGCCAGTGTTGGAAAGGGTGACCTGGGAGGGTGTGTCATCAGGTGAGCCAGGTTTCAGTAATACCTAGAAGATGGAGGAAATGGAAGAGGAAAAGCTCTAGGATGAAGGGAAGTTTGTTGCCTAAAGAACAGGAATTCCAGAGGTCACAGTGGAAATGGAGAGTGGTGTTTAGGTGAACTTTGGGGTATGAAGGTTGAGAGGCATGAGACTGAAGAATCAGGTAGTGGGGGGAATGGATAATGGGTGTTTTGATGATGACCTACAGACATTCAGAAACACTGGGAGCAGCCAAGTGTGAAAGTTCTCCGTCCTTTTCTCCTATAGCTGCTCACTGCCCTTATCCTAAGGCAAAATAGTAACATGCATGGAAGGAGCAAAAGACATGGAGTCTGGGAGAACTGGGTTCTAGTCCCAGAACTGCTTTGTTATTTACTAGCTAAAAGACTGACCAAAATACTACCCTACTTTGAGTTTCAGTTTCCTCATCTACAAAATGGGGAAAATAATACCCTACTTAAATCACATTTTGTTGTAGTGAAAGCATTTTGTAACTTGGAAAGTATATTGCCAATATGATACCCATAGCAGCCACTATGAATATGCAAGACGTATTTCCAGGGTTGAATCACAAAATATAACAAACTCTCTTCCTCAAAGATGAAACCAAAATATTTATTTAGAGGCCAGAAAGCAGATCCAACCATGGTAACAAAGAAGTTTATACACATCACCAATCCAGGGAGTGCCAACATCCCCAAGCCTTCCCTCTGTTAGACCTCCCCACAAACAAGTTCCCCTAGGCAAAATTCCTCCCTCTCTCACTCACTCTAGCTACTCTGCCTCAACTCTTGCCTCAGTCTCTCTTCCTGCCCCACCCACTCCTCCCACCTTAGATGGGTAAGTATTGGCTGTGTGTGCCTGCTTTCCCCAGCTTATTCTCTAAGTTCCTGAGGACAGAGATGTTTTCTTTTCTCAAATACCAAACATTTATTTTCCCTTCCTCCCCTATCTCCACTAAAAAAAAAAGGAAAAGGAAAATCAAAATGGTCACTACAAATATGTGTAGTTAAGCAAAGCAAATTTTCAATACTGTCCAGGCCCTCAAATCTGTCTCATTCTGTTTCTTAAGCCTCTTGCTACTCAGTCAGGAGGAAGGGAGTATTTTTTTTTTTTTACTATCAGTCCTCCGGAATCACGGTTGGTCATGGAACTGATAGTATTTTAGGTCTTTCAAAGTTGCTCCTTTTTAAAATGTATTTGTTTGTTATTGTTTAACTTGTTCCAGGTCTGGGATTCTTAGAGGCTGATCAGAGCTGGAAGGGACCTTAGAACATAGAATGTCAGGTTTGAATAATCCCTCAGAGCTCTGAAGTTCACTATTCTTTCTAGCTAAGGAGAAATCAGCTGTTTCTTTGCTTCCCACAGAACAACAAACATCTCATCATTTAATGTGTCAGTTATCCTGGCTTTGTTAGGGATAGAGACTAGACCCTTGATTTAAGGAACTTCCAGGAGAGGAAACACCCTCCCTTAAATGGGCACCTTCTCTGCATCTTACAAGGTCACATAGTCAGCAGGACTATGGTTGTTGGACTTAGGTCTTCCTGGTTTTGAAGCTGTCTTTCAATTCAGTTCACCATGCTGTCTGCTCCCCAGGTTTCTGTCATCTGCAAATTTGATAAACATGCCATTTATGCCTTTGTAAATGAATGCTAGATTGCCTAATGGGTAAGTTGGATAGCTTTAGAGTTAGGAAGAGCTGAGTATGAATCCTGCTTCAGATCATTACGTGACCCTGGGCGAGTTTCTTAACCTCTCTCAGTCTTAATTTCCTCACCTGTAAAATGCTGATAATAATTTGTTGTTGTTCAGTCATTGCAGTTATGTCCAACTCTTTGTGAGGCCCATCTCCCCTCCCCCCCCCACATTTGGGGTTTTCTTGGCAAAGATACTGGAGTGGTTTGCCATTTCCTTCTCCAGTTCATTTTACAGATGAGGAAACTGAGGCATAGAGCATTAAGTGAGTTGCCCAGGGTCACACAGCCAGTAAGTGTCTGAGGTCAGATTTGAATTCAGGAAGATGAGTCTTCCTGACTCCAGGCCCTGTCCTCCATCCACTGTGTTACCTAGCTGCCCATGGGGACAATAATAGCAACCTAATGTCATGGTCCTCTTGGGGAACAAAGGACAAACAGCAGCGTTCAATGGCATCTATATGATGTAATTTTGGGGTAGATGCGCTTAGCTGTTGAGTATCAGAAAAAGTCTTATGTTAGAAGTAGTTTTTGACAACTGGTTTGAATTTTCTAGGTGGAGAGTAGGAAAAAAACTGAGCTTCTGGCCTGTTTCCCTCCTTGGTTCTTTCCCCCACCCCAGGCAGTCATATCCTTTTAAAAGGGATAATGAGCAGAAAGACTAAAGTTATAACCAGACACTTAGGGCTTTGATTCAGGGTGCCAACATTACAAAAAATTAAAATAATTGTGCAATTAAAAATTTTGCTGCATTTACACATTGACAGCATGTTCCTTTGGCAGCTGAGCTTACCCTCTAATTAGCAAGAATAATTAGTTAATATGGTAAGCTACCAGATGGTTCCCATTGTCAATAATCTATCTAAGGCCATCATAATGAATAATTTTTTCTTATGCTCAACTGAATTTATCCTAATTCGCTGAATTATTTTCAAAGTGAATTTGAGGACTCTTTATGTTGCTTGCCCCAGGGGCCAAAATCAATGTCTTCCCTATTAGAATGTATGCTCATTTTTAGCAGAGATTGTTTCATTTTTTTCCCTCGTACTTGTATGCCTATTGTCTAGAATAGACAATCTATGTCAGGGGCGGCTAGGTGGCACAGTGAGTAAGGAGCCAGCCCCGGAGTCAGGAGGACCCAAGTTCAGTTCTGACCTCAGACACTTAACACCCACACAAAAAAACTAGCAGTGTAACCTTGGGCAAGTTACTTAACCCCAACTGCCCTCCAAAAAGCAAAAAAAAAATGACAATCTATGTCAGAGGTTCAATTCTCCCATGAATTCCCTGGGTACACTTTGAGGACTTCTCACCTTGTTGTCCCCACTCAGATGATCTCAGAATTTTAGATCTATGACATCCCTCTAATGGGAGGCACCAGCTTCCCCCTACAAGAACATAGGTTCACAAAGTTCAAATCACAGTTTAATCTACAAATTAATGAAAATAGGAGTATTCCCTGAGCCCTCAAAAGTTAACAATTCCCACTAGTGAGTAATCCCAGAAGCTATGAGAACAGGTAATTCTTATTCCTCCTTGTCAGTGTTTTCCATGGCCTATCTGCACAATGTTACATGGTCTCTGAAACTTTCTCATTCTCCACTATTCAGTTCCCTGCAGGTGGTATTCATTTTCTAACTGTTCCTGTTTTTCTTATGCAGCTTAAATTGCTGAAGCTTTCCTCAGCTCCCAGAAGATAGTAGGTCTGTATCTAAGCTGAATCTCTTTTTCTTAGCCTGATATTTACTGCAGCTTCTCTTAGATCAAAGAAAGTAGCTGGCTAGTTCTCTACTATCTTCATTAGCTTTCAGCAGGTGATGCTTCTTCCTTTCCGAGAAATAGGTTTTATCACCTTCACAGCTCCTGGACACATAGAGAGACATTCTCCTTACATCTCACCAGCAAGTCTTTGCCTCTAACTCCACAAAAGCCCATGGGGATTCATCATTTGTCTCCTTTTCTCCTCTTTCTCATAATAATAATAATAGCTAGTATTTATACATCACTTTAAGGTTTGTGAATCATTTTACAGATATTATCGAATTTTATCCTTACAACAACCCTGAAGGGTAGGTGCTGGTATTATTCCAATTTTACCGATGAGGAAACTGAGGCAGTAGAGGTTAAATGACTTGTTCAGCCTCACACCCAGATTTTTGTAATTATCTCAGACCTTCTCCAAGACAGCTGGGCAACATTATTTAAATTACTCAGCTTTGCTTCTAGCAACACTAAAAAAGTAATGATGATACAGGTACTTTTGTTTTGGGGAAGGTTAATTCAGCAACCATTTACTGAGGACTTTACTAAGCACTAGGCCCTGAGGATACAAAGAAAAAACTGAAACAGTCCCTGCCCAAGGAGCTCTGGATCTAATCTAATTGTCCTTTTTGCATATGGAATGTTATAACTTTGTAGCTCTTGCCCCCAGGACTTGGTACACTGCTAGGTACCCAGTAAATGTTCACTCAAGACGTGTTGACAAAATGCTTGCTGTTAAATGAATGATCAGTTTTAACTAGAACTGCAGAGAGGTATCACATTCCATAACTGTGAGGGCACTGGCTTGAAGAATGGGATTAGGTGGCATTGCCCTGAATATATCTCCTGAGCTGGAGGCATGATGGAGAGAGAACCTTGAACTAGAGAGCTGGAGTGGGGCCATCTCCAGGTGTCCTGATCTATATCTTGTCACCGAACCCAGGTGGTATTTGGCTAGGTCTTTTGCTATCCTGATTGTGCTTCCACAATACTCAAATTATTTCTTCCTGTCTGCTTGCAGTATTTTCTCCTTGACCTGGGAACTCTGGAATTTGGCTATAATATTCCTAGGAGTTTTCTTTTTGGGATCTTTTTCAAGAGGCTATTGGTGAATTCTTCCAATTTCTATTTTACCCTCTGGTTCTAGAATGTCAGGGCAATTTTGCTTGATAGTTTCTTGAAAGATGGTGTCGAGACTCTTTTTTTTGATCATGGCTCTCAGGTAGACCAAAAATTTTTAAATTATCCTCCTGGATCTATTTTTCAGGTTAGTGCTTTTTCCAATGAGATATTTCACATTGCCTTCTATTTTTTCATTTGTTTGGATCTGTGTTATAGTATCTTGATTTCTCATAAAGTCATTAGCTTCCAATTGCTCCAATCTAATTTTGAAGGAGCTACTCTCTTCAGTGAGTTTTTGAAATTCCTTTTCCATCTGGAAAATTGAGCTTTTTAAAGCATTCTTTTCTTCATTGGCTTTTTGGGCCTTTTTTGTCATTTGAGTTAGTCTATTTTTTAAGGTGTTATTTTCTTCAGTGTATTTTTGGGTCTCCTTTAGCAGGCTGTTGACTCTCTTTTCATGATTTTCTTGCATCATTCTCATTTCTCTTCCCAATTTTTCCTCCACTTCTCTTACTTGATTTTCAAAATCCTTCTTGAGCTCCTCCATAGCCTGTAACCAATTCATATTTTTCTTGGAGGCTTTTAATGCAGAAGTTCTGACTTTGATGTCTTCCTCCTGCTCCATGCCTTGATCTTTTTTGTCCCCAATAAAGGATTCTATCATCTGTTTATGCTTCTGTTGCTTGCTCATATTGGGAGCCAATTACTTGACTTTTGAGCTCTTTGCCATGGTAGAACTCTGCTTTCAGAATGGAGAGAGCTATGTCTCAAATCGCTGGGGTTTTTGCAGCTGCTGGAGCTATTAGATGGGTGCCCTATCTACAGCCACCACACACTCTGACTCACTGGTCACATACCTCAGGACTACCACCCAGGACCACAATCCGGATCCAAGCAGGTCAGAGCAAGAGCAATTACCCCCTGAATCGTTGCTTGGTCCCCTTACAATCTGCAGGCCAAGAGCTCCATACGCAGCTATGTGGCAGTGGCTGCAGTCACTGCGCCTCCTCTGCTTCTCACCCAGGGGGTAACAACTGGACCGGGCTCCCCCTGTTCCAACAAAGTTCCACACTGATCTTTTACTTTGTCTTTGGCATTTGTGGATTGAGAAGTCTGGAAATTGCTACAGCTGCTGGTGATTTACTCTTTTGAAGTCTGCTCAAGTCATCACTAGAGCCTTCCTGGGGCTAAAACTGCTGCTCAGTTGGGACTGTGCTGGGCTCCTAGAATGCTATGATGGACCCTTTCTGATGGCCTGCCAGGCTGCCTTCAGCCCGAGATTTGTTTCTCTCTGTCACTTTGTGGTTTCTGTAGCTATAAAGTTTGTTTAGAGTCATTTTTTACATGTATTGGAGGAGGTGGAAGCTGGAGCCACATGGAAGTCCTGTTTCTACTCCCCCATCTTGGCTCCGCACCAATCTTTCCCTTTTTAAGCCAGACATGTAGGGCACCTTTTGGGGGAGTGGTGGTGGTGGTAGTAGTCTTTGTTGTTTATATCCTGAGGGCCAGGATCAGAAACTTCTTCCTTAAGTCAATATGAGGAAAAACTTCTTAACACTTAACACTTGGACAATATGGAATGAAAAGCCCTAGGAAATAGAGACCTCCCTATCAGGGCACATGTTCAAGGCAAGTTTGAGAGACATCCTATTATAGATGCTATAATAGCAATCGCTAAATCATGCAGGAGGTTGGACTAGGTAGCCTCAGGGGTCCTTCCTACCTCAAAATTGATTCTATGCAGACTCATTGGTTCTTCGATTTTATGATTCTTAATTCAGTCAAACCTTCTTGGTAGTTAATTCTCTTTCATTTCCATTCTATGAGCCTGTAAATTACTGAAAAGCAAAAAGTCAAGGATTCTGTCCGTTTCAAAGCCTCCATTTCATGGTGTCTGATTGAATGATGTATAAGCTCATATGTGCACAAGGTGACACCTAGCTGAGGTAAGAGCAGGAGGGTGATCAGAGAGTAAGAGTTCTAAACCTAGCATTCACAGATCGATTTCAGGTCTGTGAGTTTGGTTAGGGAAAATATTTACATCTTTATTTTCAAGCTCTAACTGAAATTTCCCATTTCCTTCCATTTTGAATGTAAGCACCAAATTATTATTCTGAGAACCCCTGTCAAAAAGGTCCAGGTTTTACTTTTGGACTTCTTAAGACCTAAGCAATCAGGGGCACCAACTCCATTAGGATATGATAGGGTAGTGGAGAATGATGACAAGACTAGTCATAGAATTAAAATCCTAGAGCTGGGATTCTGGGATCCTCAGAGGTCATTTAATTTAACCCCCTACCAAATCATTTAGTTGGACCCTCTCCCAAGGTAATTAATCTCACCCTTCCCCAAGGTCACCTAGTCAAACCCCTTCAGGGTCACCCAATCTAATTCTCTCCCAAGATCGTCCTAACAACTAAGTTCATCTTGTCTGCCCCAAACCTGTAGCATGGCTCTCTTTTATGGTGTTTCTAATGAGTGGTCATTCATCTTCTGTTTCAAATGCTAGTGATGGGAAACTCACCACCTCCCAAAGCAGTCTATTCCATAGTTTACAACCCCAGGCCCCAAGAAGTTCTTCCTCATATTGAGTTGAAATCTGTCTTTCTAAATTTTGATAGACATTTATTAAATACTTAATGTATTCATGGCCATGGGTTCAGCCCTAGGAGTAGAAAGATAGATATGACATAACTTTTTTCCTCATAGAACAAATAGTTTGCTGGGGGGAGAGAGGAGCTTATAAGATTGTATTTCATCTGATTGAGATAGGGTTATAGGACCCAGTCCAGACATGGGAATGGCATAAGTAAAGATCCAGAGGTAGAAGATGTCAGGGTGAGAAATCAGAGTTAGGAAGGAGTCTGTTTTGGCTGGAATATAGAAGACATGAAGAGAATCAATGGGAAATTAGAATGGAAAAGTAGACTGAGATAAGAAAATCATAGAGGGCCTTGAATGTCAGGACCAAGAACTTGACCTTTCTCCTTTAGGAAATGTAGAGCCTTTGAGGGTTTTGGAGCACAAATGTGCCCTGATTACTTGGGAATTCTCACTCAACTCTGTTCCCCTAAGCTTCCCTAGCAGACATACCACATTTTATTACTACTTGGTCTTGGATTTTGTTCCCTACAGACTGGCCCCTTAGGCCTCTAAAAGCTCTCATTTGATCCTTCCCTCTCTCTTCTCCCAAAGCTTTTTCCCAGTGTGATGCAATGAACTTTGGCTCCTGTTTTGTCTTTGCCGTCACCCTCATGTTGCTTTTCTGCTTACTGACTGGTCTGTGGATGTCCTTCTTGTATGGTAGCATCAGTCTGAGGCATTCACCTCCATGGTGGGATTTAGATGTTTAAGGTCAAGCACTTCCCCCAGCCCTAATCCCCATATCCAGAGCAATTCTATGTTGTGGAGAGAGCCTTGGGAGCCTGGAGACCTAGATTCTAATCTGGCCTTGGCAACTAGATTGTCACAATGTGACTTCTGGCAAATAATTTCCCCTCTCTAGGTCTGTGACCCTCTGTGAAATGTACTTGATGAAATGTACTTGGAAAAGTATTGAGGCTCTTCCAGTGTTGGCATTTTAGAAACTTTTCTATGAAATAGACTTGGGAAAGTCAATTCATATCACAGACCTCAGTCTCTTCATCTTCAAAATGGGTACAGTTAAAATCTCTGCTCTGATTCCACCACTGGGTTTTTTGAGGATCCACTTAAATGAAAGATGCAAATGAGATACAGTAACTGCTCCTGCCCAGTAATAATATATATATATGTATGTATGTATGTATGTATCAGTCTGCTTAAATTTAAGCAGAAAACCGAGGTGACTTATTGATGGCTTCTGTAACAATTCTCTTTCTAGCCATCCAGAAATGGAATGCCTCACCATGCTCCTCCATTCCTCATAAACATCTAGGACCAGCAAAGCCACCATGAGAGATCAACTTTCTCTCAATGACACAAGAAAAGCACATTGGAACCATGCACAAAGGGCTATAAAACTGTGTATACCCTTTGACCCAGCAATACCACTTCCAGGTTTACATCCCAAAGAGATCATAAAAATGGGAAAAAGACCCACATACACCAAAGTATTTCTAGCAGTTATTTTTGTTGTGGCAAAGAACTGGAAATTGAGGGGATGCCCATCAATTGGGGAATGACTGTACAACTTGTGGTATATGAATGTAATGGAATACTATTGTGCTATAAGAAATGATAAGCAGGTGGACTTCAGAAAAGCCTGGAAAGACTTATATGAACAAACACAGAGTGAAATGAGCAGAACAAATAGAACATTGGGCACAGTAACAGCCACATTGTGCAATGACTAACTTTGAGAGACTTATCTCTTCTTAGCAATGCAAGGATCTAAGACAGCTTCCAAGGGCTCATGATGGAAAATGCTGTCCACATCCCAAAAAAGAACTATGGAGTCTGAGTGCAGATTGAAACATATTATTTGTTTTCTTTCTCTCTCCTTTTTTGTTTCTTCTTTCTTGTGGTTTCTCCCACTGGTTCTAATTCTTCTTTACGCTATGACTAATGTGAAGATAGGTTTGATATAAATATATATGTAGAAGCTTTATCAAATTCCACACTGTCTTGTGGTAGGGGGAGAGGAGAAATGGGGAGAAGATCTGGAATTCAAAATCTTATGGAGGTAATTGTTGAAAATTAAAAATAAATAAATACATTTTTTTAAAAAGCACTTGGGAAAATAGAAAATAAAGTTAATACATAGTATTAGTCTTTATTTCCCTAGTGCTTTTAAAGTTTACAAAACACTTATTTCATTGTAGATTTGACCTAGGTAGTGTATTCTCATTTTATAGGTGATGGAACTGAGTCTCAAAGAAGTTAACTGACTAACTCAAGTTCCCCAACTAGTTTGTGGAAGACCTTGGACTTAACTTAAGTCTTCTGATTCCATATCCAGCATTTTTTTTTCTATTATGCCTACTGTGAAATTTGTCTTCAGCAGCTCCCTCCCTGTTTCTATTTCTTCCTTTGCACTGTCACACAAAAAGTTTCTAGAGTCCTCATGTTACTTTTGTAACAAGGGCCTTCAGTGTCTTAATTCCAAAGAAACAAAGAAGCATAATTTCAGTCAATGGGGGGTATTTTAGGGCGCGGGATGAGGCAGGAGAAATATCACATGATCTTGCAAGAACTTGGACAGGCAGCTTCCCTTGTTGCCAAGGTATAAGGCCAACCCTGCTCATTTTGAAACTTTGTTCTTCTTTGATTGAACAGGTTCTGGGGGAAGAAACAATCTGAGATCCAAGAAGATGCTAAAATGGAGGCAAAGAGTGACACCAGAAAAAAAGTGGGTCAGACACTGCCTTGATTGAGGGTCTCAGTGTAAAATGGAGAGAGGGAGACAGGTGAATCAGATGATTCTTTGTTCCTCCAGATCTGACATCTCTGAATCTGTGGTACCATTAGACCTGCAGTGGTGGAACTGGGGTAAAGACCTTAGAAACTAGGGAGAGAACATTTCTCATTTACTTGCCATTATCTGGGATGCTCTTTCTCCCACATCAGAGAGAGGTTGGCCTGCTCACTGGAAGCCTTGGCCTCTTGCCTTCTTGTCCTTTGGGCCCTTAGAGCCCCAAGGCCTCTGTTTTAGAGTCAAAGGATTGGATGTGGGAAAACCTGGATGTCAGGTAACAGGATAGAGAATAACCCAGAGTGGAGGGCAATTCTGCCCCACTGATCACTTTCACTTTTCTTTCTAGGATGCAGGAACAAACAGAAATCCTTGCTGTCAGAAAGATGGGGCTCAGGGAATTCCAGTTTCTTATGCTCCAGGCATAGTTTTCCCTCATAGACCTGAGGAGATGGGCATCATCATCTGTGTCATTGAGAGGGGGTTGACCTCCCATGGTGGCCCTGCTGGTCCTAGGTATCTATGGGGAATGGAAGAAAGTGGGGAGGCCATTCCATTTCAGGATCACTAAAAAAGGCAATTGGTTACAGAAGCCATCAATAAGTCACCTTGGTTTTCTGTTTTAATTTATGCAGACTGATATTATTTAGCTTGGCAGGAGCAGCTATTGTATCTCAACTATGCAAATATCTGCAATGGATAGAACATAAGGCCTGGAGTCAGGAAGACCCAAATTCAAATTTGACCTCAGGCACTTACTAGGTGTGTGACCCCAGGCAAGGCATTTAATCTCAGTTTGCCTCTGTTTTCTCATCTGTAAATTGGGGATAATAATAGCATCTTCCTCCCAGGGTTGCTGTGAAGATCAAATGAGATAATAATTGTAAAGAACTTTGCCCAGTGCCTGGCACAAGGTAAGTAATATATTTATATTAGTGATTATTATTATTCATCTACTCTAGAACAGGTTTTGCCTTGATCATACATCTGCTTCCCATCCTCAGTCTCTGGAAACCTCTGGTAGTCCCAGAAAAAAAAATCGGTGAGTTGTGTGGACTCCAGCCTGTTCCCCCCTCCTTCCTGTTGAACTAATTTAATCTTACATTTCTTTTACCTATGTCGCTGCATTGTAGTTCACTTATGTAAATATTAATATTTAATTACTATATGTATTCTCATTTGTCTCCATGGAAAAAAATAGGATAGACTACCTTGGGAAACAGTTAAGTTCTCTATCAGTGAAGGTCATCAAATAGAGGCTAATTGGCCACTTGTCAGGGATGCTGATGGGGCATTCTCAGATATAGCTTGGATAAAATGCCTTCTGAGAAGAGATCCCTTCCAGCTCCAAGGTTCTGGGATTCTAATGGGTTACAGGAGGGATATAGATCTCTCCCCAGAGGGTGCAAATGGGATTTGATTCACAGTGTATTCAGAGACATGGGATTGGAAGCTGTCTGATCCTGCACTCTGTGTGTGCCCAGGAAATGTATGGCCTTTCCCTAGTGTTTCTCCAAAGCAGGATGTTAAGATCTGATCTCTCCCAGGGAGCCCTGTTCCATGGTCTCTTCCCCACTCACAAGTCCTTCTTGACTTTGGTCTTTACAAATCTTGCTGCCCTCCACCAGGACCTTTCTACAGTCTCTATTAACTTTGTAGCTTTCTGTGTGACTTTGTCACAGGCATCACTATTATCACAGTCTCATTCTTCTCTCTGTCCCAAAGGCCATACCTCAAATGGTGGTTTGACCTAAAGGGTGAATCAGTTAGGAGCTGGGTCTGATTAGGCTCAGCTGCCTGTCATGTGGGGCAGCTTTGGGAGGGTCAGGGTTGCTGCAGAGTGCAATTCATAGCTAGGCTCTCTTCACTACCTCCTCCATTCCAAATTCTTCCCCTCATCCATCACCTCGATCACTTGCAGTTCTCGTGGTATAGTGGAAAGCACACAGGGATAGGAAGCAAGAGACCTGGGTTTAAGTCCTAACTATATCATTATCTCACTACATGGCCTAGGTTAAATCATCTTACAATTATAATTAAGTCACCTTATCTCACGGAGCCTCAGTTTCTCCATCAGATGGAAAAGAACCTTAGATCTGGAGTCAGGATAGCTGCATCCTGATCTAATGGCCTCATCAACTTGCTGGGTGACTCTAGAAAAGACTCACCTCCAACGATGAAGATGCCTTTTGAGATAACAAATCCCTTTGCGGTCATTCCTGGAGGGGTGGATTGGGTCACTTGACTCACATTTCCAGAGGGCAGAACCAGAATCTGCCAAAATGACTGGGAGAACCACCTCCATTTGCTTAGTCTGGTTCAGTGGAACAAACTCTGACTTCAGAGTCCGAAGACCTAAGTGCAAATGCTTGACCTCGGGCAAGGCTCAGTTTATCCACCTGTAAAATAACAGTAATACTAGCACCCCTCATCTTACGGGGTTATTGTAAAGAAAATGCTTTGCAAACTGTTAAGTGTTAAATAAATGTATGCTGTATTACTTTATTTTTACTTTATTTTTCTTGAGTTTTTTTTCTTGCCTATGTTTTCTTTCACAACATGACTATTGTATATATGTTTTGTATGACTATACCTGTATAACATATATTGAATTGCTTTCCTTCTCAATGGGGGGTGGAGGGAGGGAGGGAAGAAGGGAGAGAATTTGGAGCTCAAAATTTTAAAAATGAATGCTAAAAATTGTTTTTATATGTAACTGGGGAAAAATAAAATACTGAACAAAAAGACAACAACTACTAATTTGTTTTTTGCCTTGGTGTTGTCAAAATAGTAGGAAAAACCCTGTTTTCCAGAGCTGAGGCCCAGCGAGTAGACTTGCCCTGAGCTTGGCATAATAATAATCCTTTAGTTTAGGCTCTGCATGATCTCAACCTCTGGAAAAATCCCACAATTATTGTATTGCTTTGACCAGCACTGGGTGTTCCCTGATCTCAGACAAAGTCGGGACAGGTGGGACAAGTTCTGGTCGTGGAGCTGTGTTATGAATCAAACCTGTCACGTTATTGCTGTTACCTCTCATTGTCAGTGCTACACTTCACTGCGCAGCCATTAATATAAAG
Source organism: Petaurus breviceps papuanus (assembly GCF_028583685.1). NCBI lineage: Eukaryota > Metazoa > Chordata > Mammalia > Diprotodontia > Petauridae > Petaurus > Petaurus breviceps. Next base: position 281,880 of record NW_027187280.1, on the reverse strand, counting down.
TACAAAATATCAAGATCTGCCTGCTCTACAGGGGGTCCCTTCACTAGGGGCGGGGCCCCAGCATGTGTCTAATCTGCCTCCTTACTTACAAGCCATTTCTCTCACTTTGAAATTAAAACTTCTATCTGATTCCTGAAAAAAAAAAGTATGCTATGGTTACTGATGGAAGTAGATTGTAAGGTGAAGAGAAAGCCTCTCAACTCTCTTAGCTGGGCCACCTTTGACACTTCTGTGTTTCTCTATGTTAGAAAAGCTATTGCTTTTCCCCCATATGCATTGACCTATCGGGAAGCTTGGAGGTAGTACTATAATGGAAGCTGGAAATTCACCCAGAAGACATCCGGTATAATGGGAAGAAACTTGTATCCATAGAACCAGATTTAGAGCTAGAAGGGGCTTGAAGAAGTTATCAAATTTAGCCTTAGACACTTACTATGTGACCCTAGGAAAGTCACTGAGCTTCTGCCTCAGTTTCCTCATCTGGAAAGTAAGGATAATAATAGCACCCTCATCCCATAGTCATGAGGATAAAATTCTATAACATCTGGAAAGTGCTTAGGGAAATGCCTGACACATAGTCAATGCTTAATATATGATTGCTCATTCTATGTTATCCAGTCTCCTAGATTTATAAATGAGGAAACTGAGGCCCAGAGAGGTAAAAGACTTGCCTAAGGTCACACAAGTAGTAAGTAAGCATCAGTGATGTGATTTAAACACAAATCTTCTGACTCCAGAGTTACTGCTTTTTCTACTGTACCAAACTGCTACCTGGGAATTCACTGTGTGACCTTGGGCAAATCACTTTTCTCAAGCTAAAATGTTCTCCTTTGTGACTTGGGGGAATTTACACAGACAATAATTCTCCTGGCAATGATGGGGTGATTGGGTGCCTGTGCTTGGACCCCAGTTCCAAAATCACATTTCTCCCTAACTTCAACTCTCCCTAGCCTTAAAACACTGTTCTTAGGCACTTTCTCTCTAGCTCAAGGGCAGCATGACCTAGCAAAATACTTGCCTCTCTTCCTGACACGGTGGCCAGCTGCACCTATAGAATATATTTGTGTTGGGGGCCAGGAAGTAATGGTATATGGGCTAGTGCCTGCTTGCTTGATGTATAACCTTAAAAGGTAATGAATAGAGCTGTAGAAGATGATTGGCTGTGTGTATCTATAAGTTGTCCTGATACGGAAGTTCAGTCAGTCACGATGTAGCTGAGCCTGAACAAACAACTCCTTTAAACCTCGGGTGCTCTATCTGGTAATTCCTCCTAGGAGGCCGAAGACTTACCATGGGTAAGTAAGAGGACGGGATATCAATAGCCCACCACAACTGGCGCCCAACGTGGGGCCTGGGTAGGGTCCGAGAAGACCGTCTGGGCTGTAACTTAGCTCTCCAGACAGCCTCATCGGTAAAAGAGTACCGTTGAGAAGATGGGAGGGGCAATGAGTGCAGGGGCAATAAGTATCCCTGCAATTTTACCCGAGGAGAAAGGAGTTATCGCCGCGCAGCTTTATAAGACTCAGGTTGGGACATCCTTAGCAGGCTCCTCTAGTGAGGAGTCGGAGGAGGAATCGACTAGCCGACCTCCTCAATATCCATGGGAGGAGATGAGAAAGGCAGAGAGGAATTTAGCAGGCGAGGAAGATGGCGATAGGGAAGGAGCTGGCTCCGCGCTGTTCGCTGGGAACAAGAACCCGGAAGGGAGGAGGCAGTGGCGCAGCAAAAATTAGAAAAAAGGAAGTACCTGACTTCGACGCCTACAGGGCGTCGTCCAAAAAAAAAAGGAGGAAGTCCCCACAGGGGGGGCAGCCGCCTGGGCTGCCGAATGGGCGGAAGGAAGCCGCCCTCCTCCTTTCAACCCTGCCGGAGGCCCGATCCCTTTCAAGGAGCAGATAGACAACCCCTTCAGTCCTGCCCGCTCGGATTGTGAGTTAGAGTCCCACGTGATAGCCTGAATTTATTATTTTCTTTGTCTATTTGAATTTTATGGATGAATGTTGGATGCTGTGCACAGAACTGTTATGTGTCGTCACTATGTTTCTGCTGTGTTCCGTCCCTTTCGTGTCTCTGTTTGTCCTATCCAGTCATCAGGTCCATTATGGGCCAAGGGTCATTCATAACCGGCCCGAGTATTCTTTTGGAAGGCAGTACCTCTTCCCCTATTTATCGAGTGTAAGCTGGAAAGGGGGAGAAGGAGAGTAACTTATTGCCTTGTTTAGGTTAGATGATGGTAAATGAAAAGTTAGTTTGGAATTAGAAAGAAATAAAGTAAAAGCAAGAAAATTTAAGCATATAGCAAGAAAGGAATATGGGTAGGAAGTTAAGATAGAGATAAAGTTAGCTGCTATTGAAAAGTGTAAATAGAAATTTAAGGTCATTAAAGGTTTGAAATTCTCCTCTTCATTCCACTCTGGCCAAGTGGAGTGAAGAGGGGGTGATGGGAGGGGGAAGGAATCTTTTCCCTCAGAATAAAGAGGCGGATAGATTAACATTTAACTACTTCCTGCCTCATTTAAAAGAAAAGTTTGTGTGATGGAAGGTAATTGAAAGGTAATTGAGTACATTTTGGTCATTTTGAAAAGTGCCACTCCTAATTGGATGCTAAAGAAAAGTTGGAATTTATTTTATTACTTGGCGTTTAGGCAAATTAGAATATTTTTTTAAGATTTGATATAGAAGGTGAGGTTTTTGGGTTCTCTAGAACTGGGATAAGGGAGTAGGCGCCACTCCCTCTCCCCTTGCTAGGGAAGTCAAAGCTATTGTTTTTAAAGAAATTTTAAGGAGTGGACACCAAAATTTATTGAAATAAAGTTGAAATACCAAAAATATTGGGGGGGGGGTATAATAGTTATATTGAGGGCCCTTAGGGTATGTAGATAATTTCTTTTTAATTTTTTCAATTGTAAGGAGAGGAGTAAAGCCTCTGTATTTATTATTATATATTTTAATAGGCCTACCACATAATCCGATTGGTCAGGCCATTGGGGACTGTGCCAATTGCACTATTTAAATACACCCTCTTTAAACAAAAAGGGGGAGAATGTAGGATGGTGAATTCCCTTTAAATCGATGGCACCTCCCCAGCAGCATGAGACCAAAATAAAATATAGGAAAGAATTGGCTCGCCCACAAAGGCCCTCCCCAGAACCCCCGGAATGCCAATTATGTGGCGAGAGGAGGAGGGGAAGTGGCATGGGCCAGCTGTAGTAAAAAGAAGGAAACAAGATCACCTCTCGTTCCATCCAACAAATAATCCACAGGAGCCTGAAAAACGGCTCCCTCTGCATAAACCAATAAATTTGGGTATCCACCCCGAGTTTTCGGGGTGAGAAAACCTCTTCTGTTTTCTTTCAGGGTGGAGTGCCCTCCTGACGCTTTTTTCCCTGTTGGCGACCACGAGTGGAGATCCCCGATGGGGCAGCTTAACTGTCTTTCAACATAATACCACGGTGTTTCCTCGCATGTTTACAACTAATAGGACCCTGGATCTTCCCTTCCTGCCATTTGATTCGACCTTGGCCCCAGAGACCGAAAATAGGAGTATACCCTTATCAAGAGCCCTATGTTTTTTGATTACATACCAAAACCCTAGTCAGAGTGTATCTTCCAATCCCTTCGATGTTTGGTTGTTGTGTAGGGTGGGAGGGAGTTGTACGGATATTTCTCCTATTTCCATGATATCTGGAGGAGCGATTGGTAATGCGTCCGGCATATGGAATAATTCAGATATATTTGAAAAGACCTTTAACATAACAGATCCAGGACAGAACATCTCGTTCTCCCCCACCCCTGTGTGCCTTTGGCAGCCATTTCTTTTTATAGTAAGCAATAGTTCAAGTGTGACAACAGTGGGAGAAACACTGAATTGCACCAGGAGAACCTGTTTCTACACTTCCTGCTGGAACGCCACTGCGTTTCCCCTTGCCGTTGCAATGAGCATGCCGCAATAGGTGCCAGTCCCTATTGATGCCAATGGGCTGGCTACCTGGCTTAGCTCCCTGGCCTCCTTCACACAGATCTGGGGAGGTCTAGGAGCCTCCCTGGCTGTTGTTTTGTTGACCATAGGGTTGCTTGTCTGGTGCCTCTGCCGATTGCGGAGAAAACAACATGGATATATGTTGCTTACACAAAAGGCCATTATGGCCATTGAGGAAGGAGCAGACCCACAAGTATGGCTGGCTTCCATGGAAGACATGTAACGCTCTTGAAGTAAGACGGGATCCGTTCTATGATGGGCAACCTCTCCTGACCCGGCCTCCTAAGACAGGGCCCGAGGGCGTTGGGTTACCGAGGACGGGTAAGGTTCAGAGATCAGGAGATGACCCAAGCCAGAACATCCCGCATTCCCTTATTGCCGCCAGGGCCTGCTAAATTTAGGTTATTGCAACTGCACCGCTTAAGGCTGTACCGGACAAGCGTCCTGATTAAACAAAAAGGGGGAGATGTTGGGGGCCAGGAAGTAATGGTATATGGGCAAGTGCCTGCTTGCTTGATGTATAACCTTAAAAGGTAATGAATAGAGCTGTAGAAGATGATTGGCTGTGTGTATCTATAAGTTGTCCTGATATGGAAGTTCAGTCAGTCGCGATGTAGCTGAGCCTGAATAAACAACTCCTTTAAACCTCGGGTGCTCTATCTGGTAATTCCTCCTAGGAGGCCGGTGACGACTGAAGACTTACCATGGGTAAGTAAGAGGACGGGATATCAATAGCCCACCACATATTTGGACCAGCTCTGTACTGGCTGAAGCAGCTGTGTACTGGCTCATAAAGATATTTACTATTCACTGACCTATCATATGTATCCTAGACAGCCATATGTATACTCCCTTATGCTTATTTTGTCCAACAAGACATTGATGGGGGCAGTCTGGAGTCTGGGTATTTCTCAGTCAGCCCTGACCATTAGTTGACTTATGACATTTCAGGCCTAAAACCACACCATGATATAGCATCCCCCCCCCTCCCACCTTGGGCTATTTCCCAGTGAACTCTGGGTGAAATACCTGTGCAGTAGATACTAAAAGTGCATGTTCCTTTAATAAATGACCAGTCCTTAACCACTCCCTAATCCTGCCCTGACTCACCTAGTTAGCATATTTGGCACATGTTTTACTATAGAATATCTTATGTAAACTTTAACTGTGCCCCTCTAAGTTTGCAGGTTCCCTAAGAACTCTTGTCCACTGAAAAGCATAAAGATAAATCTTTGCCTCCTTGACTTAAAGAATGCTTGAGCCCGAAAATTCTTTCCAGGCAACCTTGCCCTGGGAACTCTGGTCTCAGGATCCCTATATCCCTGGGGGTTTCTCCCTGTAAGGGTTATGGGATTTAAAGATCTTCCACGCCCCATTGTACTTGCTGACGTAGCAGGAAGGGGCGGAGCAAGAGGAAGCGGAAGCCAAACTAGAGTTCCTGCGGTGGCTGGCGGTGGTGGTGATGGCGGCAGCAGCAGCAGAGGCAGCGGCAGCGCAAAGCCCTTTTTGAGTTAGCCAGAATTTCTGCTAAGGACTCCTGCTGAGGACTGCCAGGGGCCGGAGCTGCTGGGAGCGCGCTTCCCAGACGGTGGGTGGTTGCTGTGAGTGGGGAGAGGAGGACCTTTGCCTGAGGTAGCCTGTTCTGTTTCAAAGGCTTGAAAATGTGGGTGCTTTCTACTTTATCTACCTGTACCAATGTCATAACTACTCTGATGGCTTTCACTTTCTGGTTTTGGGACTCAGTGTTTTGGTATCTTAATAAATTTTCCAGCTTATTCCCCCATATGGCAAGCATGATGTATTTTGTGATGGATAATTATATCAGCATATCTGTAATCTCCATAGGCATTATGAATATGTCATTGCTGATACATTTGGTGACCACGAAGGGACCACAAAATGTCAGGCCTCTATTTGGAAGCAGTGGGGCTTTAGAGGGAGAAATGGCTATTCCAGGTTGGGAGGATTTGCCTTATTCCTCTCTAGCCAGAGAATGGGCTAAAAGCACAGGGCCCTGTGAAAACTGGGAACCAAGGCTAAAAGAGGGAGAACCTGGAGATTTGGAAAGATGTTTGAAAGCAATACCCATAGAACCAGGCAAAGAACTGGCAGGAGTGTGCAGGAGAGGCTGGGTGCTGCTAACAAGTTATCGCCTTATGTATAAAAGTAGGGATAAGCTGCTGAAGGAAAGAGCTCTGATGGCTAGGGAGTCAGCTGGTTTGCCTGAGGATTCTTCTGTGTCACAGCACTCAGAAGACCAAACTGGGGGGACTCATGTGGTCCAGGAGCAAGCTACTGTTCATGTAGCTAAAAGGAAGCAAAAAACTAGCAGAACGAATGTGCATACAGCTTTTGTACAGGCTGGGTAGAGTTGCCCTGACAGCTTCCAGGAGAATATGTGTGAGCAGAATGGAGCAAGGTTAGATGAGGAGTCTTCTAATGTAGAAGCTCTCCCCATACGAAGAAGAAGACAGGAGAACCACTGAGGCAAAACAGAGTCCAGGGAGATAATTGAGCATTTCACTCAACAGGAGATCACTGATATATTGAGTAGATTCACTCAAAGAATGGGGGAGTCTTTAGTGTCTTTGATAGTAAGAATCACTGATGAAGCACACTCCAATGTATCAGCAATGCCATATTCACAATGCCTATGGAGATTACAGATATGCTGATATAATTATCCATCACAAAATACATCATGCTTGCCATATGGGGGAATAAGCTGGAAAATTTATTTTTTTATATAAATAAATTATATACAAATAATTGTATATAAACACTGAGTCCCAAAACCAGAAAGTGAAAGCCATCAGAGTAGTTATGACATTGGTACAGGTAGATAAAGTAGAAAGCACCCACATTTTCAAGCCTTTGAAACAGAACAGGCCACCTCAGGCAAAGGTCCTCCTCTCCCCACTCACAGCAACCACCCAGCGTCTGGGAAGAGCGCTCCCAGCAGCTCCGGCCCCTGGCAGTCCTCAGCAGGAGTCCTTAGCAGAAATTCTGGCTAACTCAAAAAGGGCTTTGCGCTGCCGCTGCCTCTGATGCTGCTGCCGCCATCGCCACCACCGCCAGCCACCGCAGGAACTCTAGTTTGGCTTCCGCTTCCTCTTGCTCTGCCCCTTCCTGGTACGTCAGCAAGTACAATGGGGCATGGAAGATCTTTAAATCCCATAACCCTTACACTCCCTCAACATTTCTGACCCCTCACCAGCAAGGGATGCTGTTTGGTTGGGGAAGAACATGATGATATCTCTACTTATAGGGTCCACTAAGATTGTGGAAGACCTGCTAGTGGGTGAAAGCCTTGTATAGTGGCTGCTGATTGGTCACACATTGTGCTTTAGATTGTGGGATATGTCTATCTGGTTCCAGATTTTTCAGAACTCTGTGCTCACTTTTCTCCCCTGCATCTGAAGCGACACCTGGTGAATGTCTTGGCCTCTATGAACCAGCCTTCCCTTCTCCCAACCCCACAATTCCTGACCTCCAGGTGATAATGATTCTTAACTCTTGCTCTGACATTCTAGCTTGAATCTTTGACTTCTGCTTGTGTAATGGGACTGATCTTGGAGTCCAAAAATGAGGGGTTTTGTGAACAAAGCACTTTGCAGATCTTTAAAGTACCATGCAAATAATAGTTACTGTTATTTTAAAACTATGAGCAGAAATTTATTTTGTACTTTGGTACAGAAGACTAGAGATAATACATTTAAAGTTTGCAAAATTGCTTTACAAATATTATGTCATTTGATCCTCACAAGGCTATGAGACATATGCTATTATTATTTCATTTTATAGATAGGTAAATTGAGGCAGAGAGGTTAAGTGACTTACCCAGGGTCATACAGCTAGTGAATGTCTGAGGCAAAATCCTCTTATCTATTATGCCACCCCTATCTGCAAACCTTTATTATGTGGACACTTAAAAAAAATTGAACTGTTCAAAAGTGGAATGGGCTGCTTTGAGAGGCAGTGTATTCACCTTCACTGGAGGTCTTTAAGACCACCCATCAAGTATGTTCTCATAGGGATTCCTTTCCAGTATCTATTGGTTGGTCTAGATGGCTGCAGATCAACACTGTTCCTGCTCCCCTCTCCTCACCTCCTCTGCCTTCATGATATTATTCGACCAAGTTTTTTTTTCCACCGGTTTCTGTAACCAACTAGGAACTTGAGCATCAGGGACCATCTCTTCCTTCTCCCCTCAATCCATAATAACCATTTTTGCTCTTATTAGCTCTTCTTCCTAGCCCAGGACTTCTTTCTGGGCTAATGACTAGTGTTCTCAGGGGTTATTTCTTCTTCTTCCCTGCAGGGTGGGGAGGGTGGGGGGTCGAGTGGGGGGGGGTGAAGAGGGGGAAGGGGTAGGGAGATGGGGGGGAGGTATAATGTTAATGGAATTTAAGATCTTTGCAGCCCATTAAATACATCTCGGGTGGAGTCCATTAAGGCTTTCACACTTTTTGCTAATTTCTAATTAGGGAGGGTTGTGATGCCTTCTGGATCTGAGAAGTGTGTGTGTGTGTGTGTATATATATATATATATATATATATATATATATATATATGTACTCTGAGTTGGGTATTTTGCTTTGGGGGCTGGCTTATGAGAAGGTTCTTGTGTTTCCCTGGTCCAGATTCTGAGCAGCCATATGTTCAGAGCTCTCCAACAGCTCAGATGTAAAGGCTCTCTCCTTCCAGGGATGTATGTAAAGTGTATAGTTGATTCAGGTAGTCAGAGCCCTCTCTGTTGGTCTTTATTTCTCTGTGTTTTCTCTGAAGTTCAGGGTGCTGACTTTTCCCCTGATCTAGTGAATGTAATTAAAAAAGATTGTTGACCCCTTAAACAGCTATCTTTCCTAGTAAGCAGATGTAAGGAAGAGCCTGTCGGGGGCGGCCAGGTAGCACAGCACCAGCTCCAGTGTTGAGAAGACCTGGAGATCGAATCCCGGGCTAAGACACTTAGCACCCACCCAGAAACACCTGGCCGTGTAACCTTGAGCAAGTTACTTAACCCCCATTGCTTAGGGGCGGCCAGGTGGCTCAGCGAGTAAGAGCACCGGCTCCAGTGTCGGGATGACCTGGATCAAATCCAGGCTCAGATACTCAGCACCACACCCAGAAATAACTGGCTGTGTAACCTTGAGCAAGTTACTTAACCCCGATTGCTTTAAAAAAAAAAAAAAAGAAAGAGCCTGTGCCAGCAGCCATCCTGCGTATGCCAGTGTGGTTGTTGCTACAGGTCATTCAGTTTCAAATACGTCCCCTGTATCTAATGATTCCTGGTACAACTGGCTGTTCTTATGCTTTCATACTCCTTCTCGTGGCAACACCTCCCAATTCCATTGTTATTGACTCTAAACACTTGATGGTCAAAAAACATGGTAAGGTTCTAAGGAGCAAGGAGAAGAAAAGTCTACTATTTATCTCATGGGGTGGATGGTATGGCTCTATCCTTCTGTCTCTTCCCCTTCTCAGTCAGCAACTTTCTCCCTTCCATGTTCCCTCCTAAGACTCCTTCCCCCTCAGTTCATGCCCCATCCCCTTGGCATGATGGACTTTTGTCTCTGACTCCATGAGGAGGAACCATTGTCCCCTCAGGGTACCAGTGGCTGGACCTAAGCCTAGGCTGGCAGCAGTTAGAACTTGGATTCACCAAGCAAGAGTGATCTTTTTCAAGTAGGTAAGAAAGGAAAGAGTAAATGGAGAAGCGGGGGGATTTAACTAGAAAGTAGAGGCAGAACTAACTTTTTATCCTATAGCTCTAAGTTTGGGGTCTATGGACGGGAATTATGCAAGTGAATGGTCTATATAGCGAATTACTAACAAAAACCAGACTAGAACCTAGGTCTTCTGATTCACACTCCGGTGCTCTTTTTATACCACCATGTATTTACTGTTTAACTCTGTGTCAGAGAATGTCAGAGAAAGGTAATAGCTTAGAACAGAGTGTTGGATCTGTGAAGGACCTTAGTGCATAGAATTCTAGTTAATCAGTCAAGTATTTGTTAAGCACTTACTGTGTTTGTGTGAGGCACTGCGGTAGATGTTGGGGATACAAAGATAAAAGTGAAATAGTCCCTGCCCTCAAGGAATTTACTTTTTTTTTCTTTTCTTTTTTTTTTAAGCAATCGGGGTTAAGTAACTTGCTCAAGGTTACACGGCGAGGTGTTTCTGGGTGGGTGCTAAGTGTCTGAGCCCGGGATTCGATCTCCAGGTCTTCTCAACACTGGAGCCGGTGCTCTTACTCGCTGTGCTACCTGGCTGTCCTGGGATTTACATTTTTAAAATTGCTTATTGATATCTTTGTTTTTAAGTCGACAAAATTTTCTGCAGTATATCTACCCTCGCACCCTTTTAAAAAGTCATCCCATATAACCAAAAAAAAAAAAAAAAAGAAGAGGAAAAAAACAATCAGCAATAGTTTGGGAATATGTGTGATGTCCCCCACCCATGGACCTCCGCCCTCTGCAAAAGTCTTCTCAGATCTTTTCTTTGGGGGCCATACTTGGTCTTTGTAATTCGGCAACATTTACTTTTGATTGTTTTGCGGTTATTGTCCTTTCTATTTGTTTTGTTGTAGTCATTATGTATGTTGTTATCTTGGCTCTTCTTACTTCTTCCTGCATCATTTCATGTAAGTCTATAGAAGCATGCATTTTAAAGGGGAGCACATCCCTCCCTCCCCCTTCCCTTCTTTCTCCCCATCTCCCTCATTCCATCCCTCCATTTCCTCCCTTTCACTATCTCCATCTTCCTCTCCTTCAGCTATCAACCTATATACCTATCAACTATCTGTTTTCTATCTATCCAATCTATTTATCAATGTCTGCTTATTATCTATCATTTTATTTATTATCTATCTATCCATCTATTTATCAAGCTGCTTATCTATCAATCTACCTGTCATCTATCAATCTAGCTATAAAATGCAAAATAGGTAACTTTGCACAAGTAGATAAGGAAACCAGGAAAAGTCTCCTGTGGTGCAAAGTGGTGCCTTTGTCACCACTGAGCACACAGACTCTGAGAATTGGGAGGGATTGTAAGAACAAGGTCAGAATGGGGGGGGGGGGTTGTATCTTAGAACATTTGGGTCAGAAACTCTCTTGTGATACAATTTGAGGTTGTAGTACTCTCAGGCTAGTTGGATGCTGAGGTTACAAGAATAAAAGCGAAATAGTCCCAAGCGGCTTGAGTATCTTCAGTATCTGACTCTCCTTTATCCAATCCCCCACCCATGATGAACATACTAAGCTCTTGTGCACACAAGGCTCAAAAGACTAACGGTTTTATGTACAAATTAAAGGGAATAGGGTTTTTACTGTATTTATCAAGTGTTTACTTTGTGCCAGGCACTGTACCAAGTTCTGAAAATACAAAATGAGTAGAAAGACAGTGTAAGGTTCCTCAAGGAGCTTACATTCTAATGAAATAAAAGGACGTGAAAAGTGTGTGTGTGTGTGTGTGTGTGTGTGTGTGTGTATATAAGGGGGTAAAAGAGAGGGGAAGGATGGAGAAATTTGGAGAGTCCACACAGTACAACCTGGAGAGGAATGAAGACTTGGTTGGCCAGGGCCCTGCTCTTTAAAATGAAGAGTATGGGAGAAACCAACCAATAGAGAAGTATAGAGGCTTCAGGCGTGGAGGATACTTCCAATATAAGTTTTCAGGGTGGAAAACTTTCTGTGGCATGGGAGAGAAAGTCTTATAGAAAAGAACCAGGGGCGGCTAGGTGGCGCAGTGAATAGAACACTGGCCCTGGAGTCAGGAGGACCTGAGTTTAAGTCTGGCCTCAGACACTTAATACAAAAACCAGCTGTGTGACCTTGGGCAAGTCACTTAACCCCAATTGCCCTTCAAAAATAAAAAACAAGAAAGAAATGAACCAGCATTGCAGCAACTTTTGCCCTAGAGATCTTGCAGATGCCCCAGCTCCTAGTTTTTGAGTTCTATTGCTTTCCTTTTCTGAAACTTTACTTCCTCCATGCTTTACTCCATAACCTCCAATAGATGGCGCCAATTCCCTTTCTTCAGGAGACCATCTTTAACACTTGGTTTATAGAGACAGAACAAGTGTGTACTTTCTAAACCACACTTCTGAACCAGAATGCTTCTGAGCTTTTGTTTTCATTTTAAAAATTTGAATGCTTTTGATTTTAACATCACATCCATTTCCTAATCTCACCCTCTACTTATCAAGTGTATCGCCCTACATACTCTGCATTGATCCACATGCCTTCTCACAATTCTCTGAATTCCTCATATTTGTCATTTGTGAAAGAGTAATTTTCCGTTATATTCATATACACAATTTGTCTATTCATCTTATGATTGATCATCATCTCCTGGGTTTCCAATTCTTAGCTACCACAAAAGTGCTATTATTAAATATATTTTTTGATGGGGGGAGTTATATGGGACCTTTCTGCTTTTGATTTCCTTGTTATATTTACCTAGAAATGGGATCACTGGTTCAGTTAGTCAGTCAATAAGCACTTATTAAGTGTCTACTATGTGCCAGGAACTGTGCTAAGCAAAGAAAAACAAGACAGTCTCTGCCCTCAAGAAGTTCAGAGTTTTAGTGGAGAAGACAAGAAGCAAACAGATACATACAAACAAGCTATATAGAGAGTGCATAGGACATAATTAACAGATGGAAGGTACCAGAATGAAGAGGGATTGGGAAAGGCTTCTTGTAGGAGGTGGGATTGCATTTAAGACCTGAAGGAGGCCAGGGAAGCCAGGAGTTTGAGATGAAAAAGAAGAGCTTTCCAGGCATGTTGGGGACAACCAGAGCAAGTGCCTGGAGTCTGAGCTGAGACTGAGAATGTCTTGTTCATGGAACAGCAAAGGGGCTGATGTCACTGAATTGAAGAGTATGTGGGGAGGTACAAGGCATAAGAAGTGAAAAAGTGGGAGGGGGTGCTGAGATGGTGAAGGGTTTGAACTTCAAATAGAGGATATTGTACTTGATCCTAGAAGTGATAAAGAGTGTCAGACTCAGAAAACAAATGACCAAAGAGCCACAGAGTTATGCAACTGCTGCTAACTTTGAAAAACCAAACCAAAACAAAACAGAGTTCACAGAAGTTATCATAACCACTGTTAACTCTGAAAAATAAAATAAAAATAAAACCAAAGATCTGACAGTGGTTATCAGCAAAAAGCACTCTTTATTCCATTGGAGGAGAGAAACTAGACGTGTATGCCGGGGCATCCTCCAGGAGGAGGCTCACTGCACTGAGGCCAAGACTTCATATATATATATATACTAGTGACTAGACAAAGAAACAGGCAGTGAACTGCAGCTGTGGCAATGAGGGGATAACAGCAACCTCGAGGCAAGTTTGATTCATAGCAGGGCTTCATCACTAGAACATGGTTCCTTCAGATGCTTATCTGAGCTCAGGGACCACCTGGGGCTGGTGTGAAACGATTCTGGGATTTAGCTGCAGCACTTCATCCAGAGGGTGAGCACAAAGAATTGTTGTTATGCCAAGATCAAGGGCGTAGCTTTATTGCTTGGCCTTAGCTCTAGAAAATAGGGTATCTACTAATAGTAAAAAGAGAGGAGTGAAAAGAGAGGGGTGGTCTTGGCATGGGGATCCTGACAGGAGCCACTGGAGTTCATTGAGTGTATGGGTGACAGCACTTTAGAAAAACACTTTGGCCATTGATGGAGTACAGACACTCTTCTGACAGGTAGACCAACTAGCAGGATATTACAATAGTCCAGGCATGAGATTATGATGGCCTGTAATAGAGTGGTGGCAATGTCAGAGCAAAGAAGGGGCTGCATATGAGAGATATGACAAAAGAAAAATCAACAGGTCTTAGAAGCAGTTTGGATGTTGGGGTTGAGGGGAATGGGGATGAGGGCTGAGAGGTTGTGAGGACTCCAGAATTAAGCCTAAATTGTGAGCCTGGAAGACTGGGAAGAAAGTGTTGCTCTCAATAATATTAGGAAAGCTTGAAAGGGGGAAGGGTTTAGGGGAAAAGGTAATGAGTCCAGTTTTGAACAGGTTGACTTTAAGATGTTAACTGGATCCAGTCCAAGATGTTTGAAAGGCAGTTAGAGATGCAAGATTGGAGGAGTATGGAGAGGTTGGGTTAGATAAGAGAACTATCAGCATAGACATGATAAATCCACTGGAGCTAGTGAGATCACCAAGTGAAATATAGCAGCAGAGAAGGAGAAGATAAGAAAGCCTAGGATAAACTATGGGATACCCATGGTTAGTGGGCCTGACCTGGATAAGGAGATGGAGAAGGAGCAGTCAGATAGATTGGAAGGGAATTATGAGAAAGTTGTGTCCCCAAAACTGAGAGAGGACAGATTATCAAAGAGAAGAGGGTCTCCAACAGTGTCAAAGGCTAAAGAATGGAGACTGAGACAAGTCCATTGACTATTTCCATCTTTTGGTATCTTGGACAGTTTGCTGGGTTTAAGGTGAAATTTCACAGTTACTAATTTGCATTTTTTCTTATTATTAGGAATTTGGAAGAATCTTTCCTAGTTTTTTCTTTTATATGATGCAGAGCCTAATTCCTAAAAAAAAAAGCAAAACCTCTCCAGACAGCACATACATTTGGTATTAAGATAATTGTAGTACATCTAGAGCCTCCTTTCTCTCTCTCTGTCTCTCTCTCTCTGCCACCTATCCCTACTCTTCTTAATGTAAAATATTAAAGGGCACTTACATTATGATGTGCCCACCAGTAACTGGTACTTGGGCCTTAGCATCAGCTTCAATATGCCAGGGGGAAATTAGGGTGGTGAATTAGTTCAGCTTCCTCCTAAATAAGACTCTGCTTATCATTTCCACCCTTGGGCAACATCTGCAGGAAGGAGGGGTCTGCCCATGGAGCTAGCCCTCCAGGTACTGGGCTTTAGGGTGAAAGTGGTGTCTATTCAATGGGTTTTCCCTTTTCTCTCCCAAGGAAGACTCTCATTTCCCTCACTTAAGGCTATCTACCCCTCTCCAATAGTCACTAAGAATTTACCCACTTCACACCCACCAAGATTAGGGCATCAGCCTACTCTGTATTTAGAACACTGACTCGACCAGGATGAATGGGAAAATTGGCTGCTTAGATCTTGCTGACCCCTAAAGCAAGGAACATGGTTCCTTATTGTTACAGTATCTCTAGAGAGGTAGCTCAAAGTAGCAAGCCTTGGGCACTAATAGCTTAGCAGTGACCAGAGAACAGGTAGGGTCTTTTCTTTCCTAGATCCCTGCCTCAGGGAGCATTTATTCAAGGTCATTTCACAAGGGCTATGCTGAGTAGCCTGTATTGTTTCATATAGACAATAAAGCTTCTGGTACTGGGCAGCAGACCCCAGCCAGTCATGTAGAGCGCTGATGATGACTAACTGACTCCTCCAGCTCCTGGTCATGAGCGACTCCATAAATTTTTCCTTGATCCACAAATTCAATGATGCATATATCATGAGGACCTTTCTGTTGCTGCGTTAACACAAAGCCCTTCTATGCTGAGGTTGTGGGTGAGCAAGGGAAGGTATAGGAGGAGCCAGGCCTTTTGAGGTTTATTGTGGAAAGCAGCTACTGTTTGGTGACTGATGATGCATTAATTGTGCTAGACTGAAGGAGTATTGCAATGTTATCCACAGCCTTGGCTGTCAATGAATGCTGGCCTCCAGGTCTTAGGTAGCAACAATTCCAGGTCCACTTTGACCTATCTCTCCAAACCCCTACAAGACTCCAGACCCCCAAGAATTGATGCAGGCTATGATACATCTGGGACTACCAACCAGAACCATAATTGGCTAGGGTCAACCTGGGGGAGAAAGTGAGGGGCAGGGGGAGGGAGAGGATAGAGAAATTTGGAGAGTCCACAAGGCTCTTTAGAACCTAGGGCAGATAGGAAGAGAAGTCCTTTCCCCTTCTTCCCCACTCTGAGCTGCAGCCAAGGTGACCATCTTTAATTGATTTCAACCTCAATAAGGTTGTTAAAAGCTTACAATTTTCTTTTTGGAAGTGAGAGTACTTTTGTGCTGCCTTGATTAAAAAAAATCTGAGATAAAGAGAAACAAAGGTGCAAAGTTCCAATTGTGATAAATTTATTAGCAAGGTTAGTGATTGCCAGTAAAAGAGATCCAAGGTCCCTCAATAGCCAAGGATTCACTTAGAGCAGATCTTTCATACATATGGCTACATAAGGTCTAGTCTTGTAAGCTAAACTAAGACTGTGATTGGTCTGGCACAGAGATGAAAGCGGGCTTTGCTTGGCTTGACTCAGAGGGAACATTTCCATAACTCAGGGCAACAGGGAAAAACAGAATTGACTCACATCCCCTGGAAAATCTTGTGATCAACAAATATCCTATGACCAGGTTGACTCTTTCCCCTACCCCCTTCCGAAATTTTATAGATTTTTTGAGTCTTTGTGGTCAGGCTGTAGCCCATAGTAAATTTGAAGTTAAACTCTAAAAATTCTACCAGTGAGGCCCATACAAACAAGTCTAAGTCTGATCCAAAAGAAGTAATACACTGATTAGATATGATTCTCAATCAATAATTAATAAATTATACAAAATAAAATAGAGTACCAATTTTCAATTTCATAGTATCCTTGGACAATTTATCTATTGTGGAGTGGCTCTTGGTCATAGATATTTATATTAACTCCCTATATATCTTGGATATCAATCTTTTATCAGAAATAATTGATGCAAAGATTTTTCCCAATAGAATTTCCCCTTTTTCCTAGTGATATCAATTTTGTTCATGCAAAAGCTTTTGAACTTCACCTAATAGAAATTGCCTATTTTATTACTTTTACTTGCTTTTATCCCTTTTTCTTTTTAAAGAATTATACCCTGAAAGCCACATATAGACTTAGGAGACCACATATTAATACTATCTATGTTTTATTATATTTTAATTAATTTTGTTAATATTTTCCAATTACATTTTAATTTGGGTCAAGATACTCTAGGCAGGGGTGGGGAACCTGCAGCCTCAAGTCTACATGTGAACATCTAGGTTGTTGGGTGCAGCCTTTTGACGGTATCCAGTCAAATATCCTTTTATTTACAGAAAATCCTTTTATTAAGGGGATTTGTTCTGTGAGGTTTGGACTCAGTGAAAGAGCTACACTTGAGAACCTAGAGGGCCACAAGTGTCCTTGAGTCCCCAGGTTCCCCATCCCTGTGAGTCTAGAGTGACCATGTTTGACCTTGCTCTAGGCCACCCCCAAAACGAGTCATGCACTACCCTGCTACAGATGTTGTCACCCTGAGAAAAGGCCCAGTCTCTACATGATCTCTGTCTGATGGCCATGTCTTCTGCCTAGTTGTGACTGATTATCACCTTTTATTTTCCACTTATCTCCTGTTTCATGTACTCTATCCCTGTCTCACACACACACACACACACACACACACACACCCCTACCTCCTGTATCAGCAATGCCATATTCACAATGCCTATGGAGATTACAAATATGCTGATATAATTATCCATTACAAAATACATCATGCTTGCCATATGGGGAAATAAACTAGAAAATTTATTAAGATACCAAAAGACTGAGTCCCAAAACCAGAAAGTGAAAGCCATCAGAGTAGTTATGATATTGGCACAGGTAGATAAAGTAGAAAGCACCCACATTCTCAAGCCTTTAAAACAGAACAGGCTACCTCAGGCAAAGGTCCTCCTCTCCCCACTCACAGCAACCACCCAACTTCCGGGAAGAGCGCTCCCAGCAGCTCTGGCCCCTGGCAGTCCTCAGCAGGAGTCCTTAGAAGAAATTCTGGCTAAGTCAAAAAGGGCTTTGCGCTGCCTCTGCCTCTGCTGCTGCTGCCGCCATCGCCACCACCACCAGCCACCGCAGGGACGCTAGCTTAGCTTCCGCTTCCTCTTGCTCCGCCCCTTCCTGCTACATCAGCAAGTCGAACGGGGCATGGAAGATCTTTAAATCCCATAACCCTTACACCTCCCTAGCAGCAAATGCCATAAATATCAATGTTGTGGTGTCCCCCACAACAGTCTTACTCTTCTCTAAAATTCCTGATAAGTTGAAAGAGTACTGAATTTAGAGTCAGAAGATCAGGATTCGAATACTGTTTCTGCTAACTAAACTTGCTACATAACTTGTGGCAAGTCACTTTTCCTTTTGGGGACTCCATATTTTCTGTATATTTCATGAGGATAATAATCTCCATAGCAGGGGTGGCCAGGTAGCACAGCGAGTAAGAGCACCAGCTCCAGTCTTGAGAAGACCTGGAGATCGAATCCCAGGCTCAGACACTTAGCACCCACCCAGAAACACCTGGCCATGTAACCTTGAGCAAGTTACTTAACCCCAATTGCTTAGGGGCAGCCAGGTGGCTCAGCATGTAAGAGCACCAGCTCCAGTGTTGGGATGACCTGGATCAAATCCGGGCTCAGATACTCAGCACCACACCCAGAAATAACTGGCCGTGTAACCTTGAGCAAGTTACTTAACCCCGATTTCTTAAAAAAAAAAAAATCTCCATAGCACCTTCAATTATTCCATTGTGTTTCTGGTCTTAGAGCAGATGACATGAGAACTCCATCCAGATAAAGATTATGATTCTGGTTTTTGCCTTAAGACTGGCTAGGGTTCGTTGGTGCTGACCTTCCACTTGGGGAGAGCTTGGCCTCATCCCAACCTTCTGAGAAGAAAGTGAGTGTCCTTTTCCAAAGACTATATATACCATTGCCCTCCAGATCAATTAAATTGTTTCTTAATTCTCTTCTAAGAGGAACAGGAGAAGATTAATTTTTTATCTTATACACTAAGTACAGAGAACTCTTAACCCTGACCATTGATTTCTCATCTCAGATAAATGGGAAGATATCCGTATTTCCATCTGGAACCAGAGAAGGCTGATGTCCTGAGGATTCATAAGACATTTGGTGTTTTATGTCCATTCTCACCTCCAATCTTCATAGCTCCCCTGTCAAGGAGATAAGGAAGGAGCCACTAATCTTAATTCATGGGAAACTCATGGCATTCATCCAATTTTCTGAATGAGGAGTGATTTCAGGGGGCTTTTAGGATAGCTTATACTGTAATGGGAATCTGCCATACATGATCTCTGACATGTGATCAACTAAATTACTGCCAGTGATGGGCAACTCCCTGTCTCCTGAGGTGGCCATGTGACTTATGGACAGCTATGACTTTGAGGCAGCTTAACTCTTTTTTAATTTTCACCGTCACTTCTAGCTCTGTTCTCTGGGTCCAAGCAGCACCTAACTAATTCCTCCTCCACATGACAACCCTTCATGCACTTAAGGACAGTTATCCTGCCTTCTTTCCAAACCCAGCTCCCAAGTCTTCTCTTCTTAAAGCTGAACGTCCTCAGTGCCCACAATCAATCCTCACAGGATGATTTACAGACAGGCAGACACAAAAAAGCTGTATTTACAGAGTAACTATTGTGTAGATCCTGACTGGGAACCCTGGTTTCCTGATGAAGTACAGTTTTTGTTGTACCAATCAGCTTAGTAAAATGGAAATTCCACAAGACTGAGAGTCAAGGGACCTGGATTCTAATCCTGGCTCTGCTACCACCTCATCTTTTGACAAATTACTTCCCCTTTCTATGCTTCAGTTCCATCTTCTGTAAAAGGAGGAAATTGGGCCTGATCTCAAAAGTTCTTCCAGTTTAGGCCCTCTGTTCTTCAGTCCAAGGTTCCTTCTATCTCCAAGAGTCAATTCTGTGTATAAGAGTTTATTCTAGTTTTGCCTTTCTGTGTTCTAAGTTCCTTCCCAGATCTGAACTTCCATGTTCTTTGTTCCAATATCCCTTTTAACTCTAAGGACCCCTCATCAGGTGTGTTATAGCAGGAAATGTTTTTCAGGTATGGAAGTGTATGTGTCTAAGTGCTGCTAAAGCTCCTTCTGATTATGAACTTCTGAATGGTATATGCCACATTTGGAGTGCTAGCAATCAGGCCACAAACCCTCTGCTCTTACCACCCTCCCACCTTGACCCATGACTATTTCAAGGAAAGGAGCTCCATGGTGCTGAAGGTTGTCAGTCTCTGGGCTCTCCTTCTATACTTTCATGTCATATCCTGGCACTGAGGCCTCTCAGCCATACCAATCAGTCTCAGCTCTAATACTGAAATGTACATCCTCTGAAACCACTGTCTCACCTATTTTTTCTTCATAAATCATAACCAGACTGGCTTCCAACCATCCATCCCCAAGCCACATTAGCCAGCCCCTTTGTCTACTTCATGGTGCCCCAAAATATCACTCCCCTCACAGAACTTTCATAACTCTTTTCCTTTTGCAACCATACCTGGAATGATTGGGGGAGTAGAGAGAAAATCTTCCTGGGCATGCGGAAACATATGTATCTGTATTCCACTCTTAGTCCTACAGTTTTCTCATCTGCCAACATAATGATGATTGTTTAAGCCAACTTGCTTTGTTTCTGTTATAGGACCACACACTATTCCCTTAACTCTGACTAGGCATTATGCATGGTATATAGGAGATGATGTGAAAGTGAGAATTAGCATAACTAACCAGACTTCTGGGAAACCTGATCAAGTCATACACAGAGAAATTGTCTAAACTTACACATGTTGAAACATTAATATTAGTTCATAGCAGTAGCCTCATGGACCATCTACCCAAGTTTTCATCCATCCAGCCATTCAGAACTCCCATCCTGGACTGCGGTTGATTATGGTGGGATATGGGGAAGAACAAATAAAGAGATGAATAAGACAAGATCCTTTCCCTCAAGCAGTTAGAGACACAGTGTATAATCCCTTCTTCTGCTGATTCCCCCACAGTCCTATATCTTTACTTCTGTCATGATCCCTATTATATTCTGCCTTCATTGATTTGGTTCACATATTCAAAGGATTTAGAGTTGGAAATGACCTTAGCAACCATTTCATCCAAACTTTCATTTTACACAGAAATTCAGAGATGCTACAATTTGCCCAAGGTCCCTGAGGACCCATCATTTGACTACAATTCTGGCACTCTCTGAGAACAAGGTCAGTGCCTTATTCATTTTTATTTCCCCTACAGCATAGCCCTGCATAAGAGAGTGGTCATACATAGCATGTGTTTGATGAATGAATGAGTGATCACACTCAATTAAATAACAACAGCATGAGAGATGTCACGAGGTATTAACTGTCCAATGATGTTACTGATAGCAAGGAGCCATGGGACACAGAGGAGGAGGAGAGATCATTTTGGGTTGGAGGAGTTAGTGAAGGTTTCTTAATAGAGGTTGAGATAATAATTAAGCCTGGAAGGTTGAATAAGCTTTGGGAAATGTTTTAGTCATTGACTCATAGACCATTCGGATGTCTGGGAACCCTCCTCCCTGTGTCCTACCCCTACATGATCTATTATGAACAACTCCTTTGGATTTCACCTAACACCAGTCTAGGATGGGTTTGCAGAAGTATGATTGGCAATGGATTTTGGAAAGAGAAGGTGGAAGGGAAATAAGGTACTATTCGTTATTTCCCTGCCTCCCTCCTCAACCACACAAGACCTTTTCCCATTTCCTACCAGCTCAGCCTCTGTCTCTACAGCTTATTCTATATCCCTCTCATCACAGAGGCAACTCCTAAAGCCCAGGGTCATGACCTGAAGGAGGTCAGAATCTAGGGTAACCAGAAGCTCTCTGAATCTGTGACTTCCAACTTCCCATTTGTCATACTTGCTTTCTGCCATAAGGGAAGTGAAAACCTTGAACTTTTTTTCCCCCTAAATCAGCATTCTAAGAATTTTGGGTGCAGTCTCCCAGCTGGTCCAGTAAACTGGGTAACCCCTTTTTGAGGTATGAAAATGGCCCTTATTTCCCCTTTGTGGTTTCTCCTTGTATCTCTCTGTGGATGGTGTTAAACACCCATGTATCATCATATCTTTTGGTGCAAATTGGGATCACAGGATTCAATGATTTAGGTGGAAAGGACCTCCAAAATTATCTATTGATCTACCTCTTCATTTTAAAGAAAAGAAAATTGAGACACAAGGAGGGAAAGGGGTTTTTCCAAGCTTATAAAGGTAGAAAATAACTATTCATTTTAACTTACCAGTATCTAATGAAGTTAGGGTATAGATTGACCAATAGGGTCTTAGTCCTTTGACTGTACAAAATATTCTCTGCCTGGTGCATATTAAGTGGAGATTTGGTGGAATCTGTTTCTGATCATGGGTAATGGATGAAACTTGCTCATTAATTCAGAACATGAGCAAATATTCTGTGAGTTTTTCTTGTTGGCTTACTATAGGGGTGAAAAGACTTTTAACAGACTGTTAAGCCAGAATCTAGTGTCCACATAAAAAGTCTTGAAAAGATGAAATATCATATCAATAGATGTAGAAAAAACTTTTTGACAAAATACAACACTCATTCCCATTAAAAGCACTTGAAAGCACAGATATAAATGTAATTTTTCCTTAAAATGATAAGAGGCATTTACCTAAAACTATCAGCAATCATTATCTGTAATGGGGCTAAGATAGAAGCTTTCCCAAAAAGATCAGCAGTGAAGCAAGGATGCCCATTATCACCACTAGTGTGATGATGAAATGCTAGCTATAATAATAAGACAAGAAAAATAAATGGAAGGAGTCAGAATGGGCAATGAGGAAACAAAATGATTGCTCTTTGCAGATGATATGATGGTATACTTAGAGAATCAACTTAAAAACTAGTTGAAACTATTAATAATTTCAGTATGTAAGTTTCAGGGCATAAAATAAAACCACATAAATCATAAGCATTTCTATATATTATAAACAAAGCTCTATAAGAAGAGATATTAAGAAATTTTTCATTTAAAATAACCATAGACACTATAAAATGCCTGGGAGTATGCCTCCCAAAACAAACCCAGGAACTATAAACGTAATTATAAAACACTTTTTATACAAATAAAATCAGGTAAATAATTGAAGAGATGTTAGTCGTTCATGGGTAGGCCAAGCCAATATTATAAAAATTACAATTCTACCTAATCTACTTATTCAGAGCCATCCCAATTAAACTAACTATTAATTTATTGAGCTAGAATAAATAATAAAAGTAATTTGAAAGAGCAAAAGTCAAGAACATCAAAGGAATTAATAAAAAAATATAAAAGAAGGATATCTAGCAATACCAGACCTTAAACTATATAATGAGATGGTAATTATAAAAAATAGCTAGGGTTAGAATGTTGTATCAGTGGAATACAGTAAGTATACAATGTACAGTAGTAAATTACTATAGTAACCTTGTAATTGATAAATAAATTCAAAGATCTAAGCTTTGGGATAAAGGTCACTATTTGGAAAAAATTCTGGGAAAACTGGAAAGCAGTCTGACACACACTAGGTATAGACAATATCTTAGACCATTTTCCAAGATAAAGTCAAAATGAATATATGACCTAGACATAAAAGGAGAAATAATAAGTAAATTAAAGGAGCATAGAATTT
Organism: Petaurus breviceps papuanus; assembly: GCF_028583685.1. Taxonomy (NCBI): domain Eukaryota; kingdom Metazoa; phylum Chordata; class Mammalia; order Diprotodontia; family Petauridae; genus Petaurus; species Petaurus breviceps. The sequence continues at coordinate 258,431 of NW_027187280.1, read as the reverse complement.
ATTACCTATGAAATTTATGTATAAGAGAATAATTTATGAAAAAAGAGAGCACTGTGGGATGTTAAATGGATAATTGATTACATTAAAAAAGATTTTGTACTAATAAAACCAATGTAGCCAAGATTAGAAGGAAAGCAGAAAGCTGGAAAACAATTTTTATAGCAAGTGTCTCTGATAAAGGCCTCATATCTCAAATATATAGAGAAAATCAAATTTACAAAAATGTGGACGCCCAATTTATAGTCAAAGGATATGAACAGGCAGTTTTGGAAGAAGAAATTAACACCAAAAAAACACAGGTGCTCCATCAGACAGCACCACACCATCTATATGTGGAACCATCAGTTATAGCAAATGGAGTTTTGAATGCTGTGGATAAGTTCACTTACCCTGGATGTATACTTTCCAAGGATATACACATTGATAAAGAGGTTGACTCAGATATTGCTAGAGCTAGTTCAATGTTTGGTAGATTCCAAAAATAAGTATGAGAATGAAGAGGTATTACACTGACTACCAAACTGAAGGTCTACAGAATCATTGTGCTGATCTCATTGCTGTATGCCATTGATTAGGGAATGGCTAGAGAAATTGTAGCACGTGAATGAAATAGAATATTTCTGAGCCATAAGAAACAATGAATGTGCAAAATTTAGAATTTGAAGAATTATATTATCTGATGCAGAATGAAGTAAACAGATCTAGGAAAATATATGTACAATAATGACAACAATGGGGGTGGCTAGGTGGTGCAGTGAGTAAAGCACTGGCCCTGGAGTCAGGAAGACCCGAGTTCGGTTCCAGCCTCAGATACTTAACACTCACACAAAAAAACTAGCCGTATAACCTCGGGCAAGTTACTTAACCCCAATTGCCCTCCAAAAAGGCAAAAAAATGACAACAATACAAATGGAGACAATAAAAAAAAGAATGCTATGAATAGGTTTGGTCTTGAAGAAGAGATGAGAAAATGCATTTCTCTCCCTTCTTTGCAAAGGAGGTGGACTCTGCATTGTCTGTGTAACATTGTATGTACTGTTAGATTCTGTTGATATGCTATTTGGTTTTGTTGAACTATTTTTTCTTCTTTTTTTTCCTGTTCTATGTTGGAAGAGATAGGTTGTCTGTTAAAGAAAGGAAAAGGGCTATATTTTTTGGGGGAAAGATGATATAAAAACAAAGATATCAATAGTTTTGTTAATGTCAACACTATAAAGAAGTATAAAATATAGAATAGGGGTGTTAGAACTTGAAAGGACCTTAGAACATGGAATATCAGAGCTATATGGGAACTTAGAGATCATCTAATCTGTCCCATCCCTAAAATGATGAGGAAATTTGGGTTTGGAGGAGGGAAATGACTTCTCCATGGATATATAGATAAAGAATAATGAAAGGAGGAATCAAGCAAAGGTCCTCTGCTTCCAAACTTAGCTGACTGTCCATAGAAATATATATATAGATAAAGAATAATGAAAGGAGGAATCAAGCAAAGGTCCTCTGCTTCCAAACTTAGTTGACTGTCCATAGAAATAAACACTATGGCCCTCATGTGGTCTGGAACTTGCTTCTTTCTGGACTTTGCCATTGTTTTCTAACTTCCATTCAACTAATTTCGAATCCCCTAATTCTATCCTTACCTACTTTGTGTCTCTCCATCTTTCCTATGATATTAGTATGGTATATTTTAATCAAGTGCTTTGCTAAAATCTAGATTAATTATTGTGATGTTAATGGAATGGGAAGATCTTATGTGACCTGCTTTGAGCTTGGGCCCAGCTGACTGCTGTGAAGGAGCCTCAGTTACAGGGAGTTTGAGTCACATGGAGCCCATGGTGGGAGAAGCTTGCCAAATGGGTAGAGCACAAAGAGAGACTGAGGCAGAGCTGAGGCAGATCAGCTAGTGTGAGTGAGAGAGTGTATCTGCAATGCCATATTCACAATGCCTATGGAAATTACAGATATGCTGATATAATTATCCATCACAAAATACATCAGGCTTGCCATATGGGGGAATAAGCTAGAAAATTTATTAAAATACCAAAAGACTGAGTCCCAAAACCAGAAAGTGAAAGCCATCAGAGTAGTTATGATATTGGCACAGGTAGATAAAGTAGAAAGCACCCACATTCTCAAGCCTTTAAAACAGAACAGGCTACCTCAGGCAAAGGTCCTCCTCTCCCCACTCACAGCAACCAGCCAGCGTCCAGGAAGCGTGCTCCCAGTAGCTCTGGCCCCTGGCAGTCCTCAGCAGGAGTCCTTAGCAGAAATTCTGGCTGACTCAAAAAAGGCTTCGCACTGCCGCCGCCGCCTCTGCTGCTGCTGCCACCGTCGCCGCCACTGCTAGCCACTGCAGGAACTCTAGTTTGGCTTCTGCTTCCTCTTGCTCTGCCCCTTCCCGCTACATCAGCAAGTCCAATGGGGCATGGAAGATCTTTAAATCCCATAACCCTTACAGAGAGGGAGGAATTTTGCCTAAGAGAGCTTGTTTGTGGAGAAGCCTAACAGAGGGAAAGCTTGTGGATGTCGGCGCTCCCTAGATTGGTGATGTGTATAAACTTCTTTGTTATCATGGTGGAATTGACTTTCTGGTATCTGAATAAATATTTTGGTTTTGCCTTTGAGGAAGAGAGTTATTTATATTTTGCAAATTTACCCTGGAAATACTAATGTATATTCATAGAGGGTCCTATGGGTATCACATTGGGGATATAGTTAGTTATATCCATAGTATTTCTCTTATCTACCAGCTTAGAAGCCCCATTGAAATAGGAAATAAGATTAGTTTCACATGATCTGTTCTTGATGAAGCCATATTGGAACTTCATTAGGAGTACTTCCTTTTTTATTTTTTAGAGAAATACATTGTGTTGATGCCTTTTGTCTTTACATTATTATCATTTCCCATCCCTTTCAGAATAGACTCTCTCATATGACAAAGAAAAATAATAAAATAAAATATGTGATACAGAGATATGTCTGACAATGTACAGAGATATGTCTGACTATGTGTATGTTTTTTTCTCCTGGCTAATAAAACTGAACTCCATAATTCTTTTATTTTCCTTTCCAAGAAGAACCTATGAGCTATTTTCCCATATAGCTGCAACTTCCTTATGTCTTCAGGTTTAATTCATAGCAATAATGCTAATATTGGTATGGTTTAGTTCTTCTAGTAGCATGTCAGCCCATTGCTTATTGATCAAAGTTCTCATACTTGAATCAGCGATAGCTAATATTTATAGGCAGCCCCTAAACTGTGTGGTGATTAGTGCCTTCTGTTCTTTTTCTAACATTCGAACAAACAAAAGAGACTCATACAGGATCAAGGGTCTTTTTGCATTGTTTCTGGTTTCTTGGGTTTCCATGGCCAGAGTTCATCAGCTAATGGCCAGGCTACTGGTGATATACTTCTTCATCCTTGGCTGGGCTGGTCCTGCAAGAGTAAATACAGCCAATTGGTCATAGTGTACTTGAAGCCTCCCTACCTTATAAGACTTGCCAGAACTTATACTTTGCTGATATAACTTTTGAGAACTCAGGATCACTTTCATGCCACTGTGAGGCATTGCAGTAGGATCTGTACTTTGGAAGAATAACAGTTCTTAAAAGCTACGTTGGATCAAGGTATCTTCCATGTATATTTTAAGATTAGATGAGATTTCTTGTCATATGAAATAGCAGAAATAATATATTTTAAAAATGAACCCATAGCTGTTCCTGTCGTTGCTTTTTAGTTGTTTCAGTCATGTCTGACTCTTTATGACCTCATTTAGGATTTTCTTGGCAAAGATACTGGAGTAGTTTGCCATTTCCTTCTCCAGATCATTTTTACAGATGAGGAAACTGAGGCAAACAAGGTTAAGTGATTTGCCCAGGGTCACATAGCTAATAAGTGTCTGAGACAAGATTAAGTCTCCCTGACTTTAGGCCCAGCTTACCTAGCATGTCACTGTACCACCTAGCTGCCCAATGACTGCTCTAATTAAGTTCTTTTGAAGATAAATGAAATAACCTTATACCCAAGAAATCTGAATCCATATTGGCCTGTCTCTTGAGCTTTGCATATTCACAGGCCAGCCTTGACAGCAACAGAGCCCTCAAGTAGAGAAATGCCACCTATGAGATTCCTTTTTTCAGTCCTGAATCTCTCCTTTGTCCCAATTCAGCAATGCCTTTTAAAGGCTGGACTGTATCCATGGGTGGAGTCTTTGGAGTGGCATTACCTGAGGACTGATTCGGATGAAATCCAGGAACCTTGACAGTTAAAGATTTAGCAAAGAGGTTTTAGCCATTCTCCAAAGCAACAGTGCTTTTTGAGGGAGAGGACACTACTGAGTCCACCCCAAGGGCTAGTTTGAATATCAACCTACAGGTGTCATGGAGGCCAGGGTAGCTTCCTTGAACTGGTTCCACACTTGATTAATTAATGACTAATTCTACACACTGGTTATCTGGGCTAGGAAACACATAGTTAGGATGTTAGGGAACTGCCGTTTTTCTGCTGTAGCAGAGCCTTTGGGTATTGCTTGCTTTGGTAAAACCTTGGTAATCCTAGTTTAGCAGCTCTAGGGTGTCCTGAATCCTGTTAGTGTTTCATTCCCTCATTTCACATTATGATGTTATTTAGTTCTATGCTAATGGTTAGCAGGCTGGTCACATAGCTGCCCAAACTTCTTGTTCTGGAGAAGAAGCTGATGGGGGGTGGATATTTATGTAAAATACAAAATGGAGCTATTTATGCAAAGCCAGGCTTGTGGCTTAGTTCTAGGAAATGGAATAAAATTTAGTATTTTTGATCTGGAGCGCCTGGTTTTTAATGTAGACTCAGACTCTTGCTAGCTGTGTGACCTCAGGGAAGTCATTTGACCTGTCCATGACTAAATTTCTTCACCTGTAAAATGAAGGGGTTGGATTTGATCACCTCTAAAATCATTCAGCATTTAGCACAGTACCTGGCACATAGACAATACTTAAATTCTTAATCAATGTTTATTGATCAATTGAACCAGCTCAAATACATGATCCTATGATTCTGTGACCTTATGATTAAAGTGAGGCATAAGTATTTCAGAGTAATAAATGAGATTTATTACTACTCAAAAGAATTAGACCTAACTCCTCACAGGTCAAGTAGATGAATGGCAGTGTCATAAAATAAGTCGAGCTATGGATTTAGAATTAGGAAGAACTGGGTTTAGATCCCACTTCTGACATTTACTTTCTGTGTCACGTCTCTAAGCCTAAGTTTCCTCATCAGTAAAACTAAGACAACAATACTAATAGTACCTATATGAAATTTAAATGAGATACGTGTATAGAAATATTTTTCAAACTTTAAAGTGCTACCTAAATATGAATTATGGTCATACGAGGTTTGATGGACGTTAACTAATATGTCTCTCTGTGGAAGACACTGATCATAGACAGTAAAATAGCTTCAAGGTTGATGAGGAGGAAGAGAATTACAGTTGGGAAATTTCAGATCACTTTCAATGGTGCAGAGCTTCTTGAAATAAAAAAACTTCATCCTTCTACTCATTCATCTAATGATGCCATAGGAATTAGAATCATGGTAGAGCATGATCTTAAAAGTCAAAATTGTTGGTCATCCAAAAAGCTGTATGATGCTCCTAATTTGGCTGCAGCATACTATATTACTATACTGAATTTCACACAAAGAAGCAGTGTTAAGTACACCTTAAATAGGAAGTAGGACTGGAAAAGAGGCCAAAGTAGTCAGGAAGCAAGAATGAGGGATAACAGTGGAACTGTCCACATGATGAACTGGTAGTCATGTAATGTTGAAAGACATATACAATGGTCTCCTCCTGTCCCATATACACATTGTGAGGAATTTGTAGGGGAAATTAGGCCAATAGTGTTATAGGCTGGGAAGACAGATGGGCTTTAATCTGTGACATTAGAGGGAGTACCCTAAATAATCAGATGACAGAACTTTAAAAGTATTAAATATTAGTTGCTTTTTGAAAATTAGCTGTTTTATTTTTTAATTTGATCGTTCTTTTCTTTTCTTTTTTTATTTTCTCATTTCTCCTTTAATTCTGGTGATATCTTTTTCTGAGCTAGTTTCTGGTCCATTATTTTTTATTACTATTCCATTTTCTTTTATTGCAAACTCTTTGGCTCTGAGTCCTGCTTTGGCTGTTTCCCATAGGTTTTTATACCTTCTAGTTAAATTTTTTTCTTTAATATAATTTGTAATTTTTTCCATAACTTTTTTAACCCTATGTATTTCTACCATATGGAAAAAAATATCAATATGATAATAGTTATGTTCATTAGTATGTCTAATGCTAGGAAAAGGATAGAGCCTGGACCTGTGATTTCATTGATATAGGGAATTCCTCAATGAAGAAACTTACTCTATCAATGCATGTGTGTGCTTTATCTGTAACTTAGAGTTTTAGATATTTACTTAGAGCAGTGAGAGGTTGATGCCCAGGATGACATAGTCAGCACATGTCATAGATGGGATGTGAATTTAGGTTTACCTGGTACCAGGTCAGCTTTCTATTCCCTATGCTTAATATTAATCACCCTTATAAAGAAGAAAATACAAACCACTCCAGTAATCTTTGCCAAGAAAACCCCAAGTAGGGTTGCAAAAAGTCAGACATGACTAAAAAATGACTGAACAATAACTTTTTTTTAAGCAACTTGGGTTAAGAAACTTGCTCAAGGTTACATGGCCAGTTATTTCGTGTGGGTGCCAAGTATCTGAGGCCAGAACCGATCCCGGGTCTCTCGATGCCAGGGCCAGAGCTCTTACTCACTGCACCATCTGGCCGCTCCTGAACAATAACTCTTAATATTGATTTTAGAAATATATAATGATGGAAATTACTTGAATTAAATAATATATTATATTACTTCGTATCTGATTTATTACTATGTAATCTACATATTTTTGGAAAAAGTGGAATATGTGTATATATATGAACATATATATGTGTGTGTGAATTATTTATTCCACAGAAGTTATGCTTGTTAATTCATTATACTGAACTATTTAATGAAAAGCATTCCAACAATAATCCCATGTCCTAAGAAAGATTTAAATCCCACAGGCTGGGAATCACTGCTTTAATTCAATCATTGTTGTAGTTATGTTTTTAGTCCCCACATGCCACTACATTTTTTCATCACATTATCTTTGTTGCTTCTTGTATTTTTATTTCACTATGATATGAAAATATTCTGTTTAAAACTTCTGCATTTCTGTTTTTTTTTGTGATATAGTTGTGTAAAGTTTTTAATTTACAGGTTCAAAAATATACTTAAATACATACATACATTTATGTATAATATTTAACTATATTTCATTTCATTTGATGATCTCATCAGCTCCCATGTGTTCAATTATCATCTCTATGCTGGTGATTCTCAGATCTACTTTTTTAGCCCCTAACCTCTCTGTTGATTTCAGGTCTCGTGTCTTATCTCTGGAGATCAGACATATTAATCTGGATGTCCTATAATGTCTTAAACACAACATGTTCAAAATTGAACTCATTATCTTTCTTCTCAAAACCTCCTTTCTTCCTAACTTCCCTGTTACTTCCATGAATACCACCATCCTCCCAGTTACCCAGACTCTTAGCATTTTTTTTTTGCTTTTTTTTTTTGGAGGGAAGGCAGGGCAATTGTGGTTAAGTGACTTGCCTAAGGTCACATGGCTAGATTTTTGTGTTAAGTTTCTGAGGTCGGATTTGAATTTAGGTCCTCCTGACTCCAGGGTCAGTGCTCTATTCGCTATGCCACCTAGCTGCCCCCAGACTCTTAACATTAATGTCATCTTTGATTTCTCACTCTTTCTGACTGCCTTTCCCCATATCCAAACAGTTTTCTAGGCCTGTCAGTTCTCATATCCAACCCTTTCTCACCTCTGACACTGCCAGGTCAGGTGTCCATTGCCTCATGCCTAGACTATTGCAATATCCTGCTGGTTGGTCTGCCTTCCACAAGCTTTTCACTTGAGTTTATACTTCACTTTTCTGTCAAAGTGATCTTCCTAAGGCATCATGTCACCCCTTCTACTCAATAAACTCTAGGGGCTTTGTATCATGTCTAGGATTAAATATAAAATCTTATTTTTGCTAAGCAAAGCCCTTCATGACCTAACCCCCCACTTTTCCAGTCTCCTTAAAACTTGCACCTCTACCCCAACATACTCTGTTAATCCTGGGACACTAGCTTCCTTGCTGTTACTCAAAATACTCCATCTCTCAGTTCCAGGCATTTTCACTTGACATCCATCATGTCTGAAATACTCTCTCTCTTAATCTCTGCCTCCTGGATTCCCTAATTTCCTTCAAGTTCCAGCTAAAATCCTATCTTCCACAGGAAGTCTTTCCAAATCCCCTTAATTCTAGTGCTTTCCCTCTGTTGATTATTTCCCCTTTATCCTGTACATAGCTTGTTTGTGCATAGTTATTTGCATGTTGTTCCCCCCATCAAACTAAGAGCTTCTTGAAAGCAGGGACTGTCTTTTACCTTTCTTTACATTCCCAGCACTTAGCACAGTGACTGGCACATAGCA